>NC_086445.1:853506149-853814260 GCF_028390025.1 Pseudophryne corroboree
ATGCCTGGTCAAAATACAAAAAAAATCACCTCTTTGTTGTGGAATTATTTCAACAGAAATGCAGACAACTGGTGTCAAGCCATGTGTTGCCTTTGTCAAGCTGTAATAAGTAGGGGTAAGGACGTTAACCACCTAGGAACATCCTCCCTTATACGTCACCTGGAGCGCATTCATGAGAAGTCATTGACAAGTTCAAAAACTTAGGGTGACAACGGAAGCAGTCCACTGACCAGTAAATCCCTTCTTCGTCTTGTACCCAAGCTCCTGCAAACCACACCACCAACTCCCTCAGTGTCAATTTCCTCCTTAGACAGGAACGCCAATAGTCCTGCATGCAATGTCACTGGCAAGTCTGACGAGTCCTCTCCTAACTGGGATTCCTCCGATGCATCCTTGAGTGTAACGCCTACTGCTGCTGGCGCTGCTGTTGTTGCTGCTGGGAGTCGATCGTCATCCCAGAGGGGAAGTCGGAAGACCACTTGTACTACTTCCAGTAAGCAATTGACTGTCCAACAGTCCTTTGCGAGGAAGATGAAATATCACAACAGTCATCCTGCTGCAAAGCGAATATCTCAGGTCTTGACAACTATGTTGGTGTTAGACGTGCATCCGGTATCTGCCGGTAGTTCACAGGGACTTAGAGAATTGCTTGAGGTACTGTGTCCCCGATACCAAATACCATCTAGGTTCCACTTCTCTAGGCAGGCGATACCGAGAATGTACACAGACGTCAGTAAAAGAGTCACCAGTGTCCTAAAAAATGCAGTTGTACCCACTGTCCACTTAACCACGGACATGTGGACAAGTGGAGCAGGGCAGACTAGGGACTATATGACTGTGACAGCCCACTGGGTAGATGTATTGCCTCCCACAGCAACAACAGCAGTGGCGGCACCAGTAGCATCATCTCGCAAATGCCAACTCATTCCTAGGCAGGCTATGCTTTGTATCACCGCTTTCCATAAGAGGCACACAGCTGAAAACCTCTTACGAAGACTGAGTAACATCATCGCAGATTGGCTTACCCCAATTGGACTCTCCTGGGGATTTGTGACATCGGACAATGCCACCAATATTGTGCATGCATTACATGTGGGCAAATTCCAGCACGTCCCATGTTTTGCACATACAATGAATTTGGTGGTGCAGAATTTTTTATAAAATGACAGGGGCGTACAAGAGATGCTGTCGGTGGCCCAAAGAATTGCGGGCCACTTTCGGCATTCAGCCATTGTGTGCCGAAGACTGGAGCACCAGCAAACACTCCTGAACATGCCCTGCCATCAGCTGAAGCAAGAGGTGGTAACGAGGTGGAATTCAACCCTCTATATGCTTCAGAGGATGGAGGAGCAGCAAAAGGCCATTCAAGCCTATACATCTGCCTACGATATAGGCAAAGGAGGGGGAATGCACCTGACTCAAGCGCAGTGGAGAATGATTTCAACTTTGTGCAAGGTTCTCCAACCCTTTGAACTTGCCACATGTGAAGTCAGTTTAGACACTGCCAGCCTGAGTCAGGTCATTCCCCTCATCAGGCTTTTGCAGAAGCAGCTGAAGAGATCGAAGAAGGAGCTAAAACGGAGCGATTCCGCTAGGCATGTGGGACTTGTGGATGGAGCCCTTTATTCGCTTAACCAGGATTCACGGGTGGTCAATCTGTTGAAATCAGAGCACTACGTTTTGGTCACCGTGCTCAATCCTAGGTTTAAAGCCTACGTTGTATCTCTCTTTCCGGCAGACACAAGTCTGCAGATGTTCAAAGACCTGCTGGTGAGACAATTGTCAAGTCAAGCGGAACATGACCCGCCAACAGCTCCTCCTTCATTTTCTCCCGCCACTGGAGCTGCCAGGAAAAGGATAACATTTCCAAAACCACCCGCTGGCGGTGATGAAGGGCAGTCAGGAGCGAAAACTGACATCTGGTCCGGACTGAAGGACCTGCCAACGATTACTGAGATGTCGTCTACTGTCACTGCATATGATTCTGTCACCATTGAAAGAATGGTGGAGGATTATATGAGTGACAGCATCCAAGTAGGCATGTCAGACAGTCCGTACGTATACTGGCAGGAAAAAGAGGCAATTTGGAGGCCCTTGCACAAACTGGCTTTATTTTACCTAAGTTGCCCCTTTCCAGTGTGTACTCCCAAAGAGTGTTTAGTGCAGCCGGTAACCTTGTCAGCGATCGGCGTACGAGGTTACTTCCAGAAAATGTGGAGAAGATGATGTTCATCAAAATGAATTATAATCAATTCCTCCATGGAGACATTTACCAGCAATTGCCTCCAGAAAGTACACATGGACCTGTGATGGTGGATTCCAGTGGAGACGAATTAACACTCTGTGAGGAAGGGGATGTACACAGTGAAAGGGATGAGAAATCGGACGATGAGGAGGAGGTGGACATCCTGCCTCTGTAGAGCCAGTTTGTGCAAGAAGAGATTGATTGCTTCTTTTTTGGTGGGGGCCCAAACCTACCAGTCATTTCAGCCAAAGTCATGTGGCAGACCCTGTCGCTGAAATGATGGGTTTGTTAAAGTGTGCATGTCCTGTTTATACAACATAAGGGTGGGTGGGAGGGCCCAAGGACAATTCCATCTTGCACCTCTTTTTTTTATTTTTTATCTTTGCCTCATGTGCTGTTTGGGGACTATTTTTTAAGTGCTATCCTGTCTGACACCTCAATGCCACTACTAGATGGGCCAGGTGTTTGTGCCGCCCACTTGGGTCGCTTAGCTTAGTCATCCAGCGACCTCGGTGTAAATTTTAGGACTAAAAATAATATTGTGAGATGTCAGGAATAGACTGGAAATTAGTGGAAATTATGGTTGTTTAGATTAATAATACTATAGGATCAAAATTCCCCCCCAAATTCTACGATTTAAGCTGTTTTTGAAAAAAAACACCCGAATCCAAAACACACCCGAATCCAACAAAAATTCTTAAGGGAGGTTTTGCCAAAATGCGTCCAAATCCAAAACACGACCGCGGAACTGAATCCAAAACCAAAACACAAAACCCGGAAAATGCCCGCTGCACATCTCTAGTTATTTCTTGACTAGTGTTACCTGTCATTCCAATATTTTCACCAGGTAGTATACATGTTGATGGCTTGGTGTAGGAGGTAGAAGTGGGATCTGTAGACAGCTATTTGGTAATAGCTGCATATGGGGTTTGGTAAAGAAAGACTTGATGTTTTATTGCTGACTTTATGTATTGTGGATGTCTTTTTACAGAGTTAAAATATTTCTGTGTATAATAAAGATTGCAAAGTTCATTAAACACTAAAGTAGAGTATACACTTATCAGCACACACAGTTGTCACTCACATATCACAATTCTGATACCTTAGCTGAAGCAGGTAATGATATAACAGCATGAACAATCACTACAGCAGCATAATACTCCATGACTTTGGTGATTGAAGGCTTGCATGAGCATGACCACACACCCATGAGTGCCACAACACTGTACATGCAGCTTCCTTAATGACTCCTCCTATACAGGGTCCCCAGTTCACATTATACTCTGACAGTATCTCTCTCCAAGCTTTGAAACCTCTACCCCTAATAGTTTATATTAACAAAGGTACATCCCACTGTTATAAAACAATGATAAATAGTTTAATCCCTGCAACAGGGTAAAGCCAAAGATCAACAGCTACGCTAAGCAGTTTAAGACAACAATCAACCTTTCAATACAGAACATTATCAATTACAAGGTTTAGGTATCATTAATTACAAAAGTGCACAAGTAGATAAATTATAATTATGTGTCTATAATTTCTTCCCAAGTCTGATAAATTATTTTGTTATACAATCTAAGTCATCAGTAATTACCATTGTGTGCTACAACCCATAGTATTTACAATATATGTTATAGTTATGCACTATTAAATTATATATTTAAAATATTAAATATAATAATTTTTACTTAAATAACTTTTTGTCCTTCTACTTCTCCGCAATCAGTGGACCAAATAAAATCAGTAAGATATTTGGATTCTATATAAGGACTCCGTGGCAGTGAGGTGGCACCATTTCTAACTGCCCACGCTGCAGTGCTGGTTGCTGGGCTGTGCTGTGTCATGGCCAGGGTTTGCTGTGCTGTGTATACCCACTCTAGTGGCAGTGCTGTGTCCATCCACTACCTGTGTCCAGTTGTTGCTGCTGCTGCTGTGTCCATCCACTTCCTGTGTCCAGTGACTGCTGGTGTATCCATTCACTCAAGTGGCTGTGCTGTATCCAGTGGCTGCTGTGTTGTGTCCATCCACACTCTGGGGCAGATGTATTAACCTGGAGAAGGCATAAGGAAGTGATAAACCAGTGATATGTGCAAGGTGATAAAGGCACCAGCCAATCAGCTCTGATATGTAAATTAACAGTTAGGATCTGATTGGCTGGTGCCTTTATCACCTTGCACATATCACTGGTTTATCACTTCCTTATGCCTTCTCCAGGTTAATACATCTGCCCCTCTGTGTCCAGTGATTACTGCTTTGTCCATCCACTCCCTCTGTCAATCCTCTCAAGTGGCTGTGCTGTGTCCAGTGGTTGCTGTGCTGTGTCCATGCACTCCCTGAGAACCAAACCCGCCCGAACTTGAGGATCCAAGCCAGTATGCGAGTCAGGCTTGGTTCTGCGCATCTAACTCGGATCCGAAAACATGGCAAAATGTCATCATCTCACAGGTTTTGGATTCTATATATAGTCCTGGTGATCGGCACCATCTTCACTCTGGACTTGGAGAGTGCACAGTAAGGACATGTTCCTTCTGTGCTGTGTGCTGTTAGGGAAGGAGCAAGCAGGGAGAGCACAAAGGGGGCGGGAGAGAGCAAAGTGGGCAGGAGAGCAAAGGGGCAGGAGAGAACAGAGGGGTTGTTTTGGAGGGGAGTTGATTTTGGTGTGCTGTCACTGTGTAAGGGCTCTGCATAGTAGCATACTGTGGCTGTGTATGTATAGGACCGGGTGTTCTCTGTCTATAAGAGGCTGTGTACTGCCGTACACTACTGCTATATAACCTCTGTGTGTTATCCAAAGCTAAAAAAAATATATTTTTATTGATGCGTTACTCTGATTACTAGTACAGGCTGCTGTACATTACTGCTGTATATCCTCTGTGTACGATCCAGAGCAAAAAATATATTTCAATTGGTGAGTCACTAAGTTATGACTACCAGTAACGCCGTACACTACTGCTATATATCTGTGTAGATCCAAAGCCAAAAATATATTGGTGCATCACTCTGACTGCTAGTGCTGCGGCTGCCATACACTACTGCTATATATCCTCTGTATGTGATCCAGAGGGATGCGGTCAATATCTCGCTGGACGGGATCCCGGCGGTCAAAATACCGACGCCGAAATTCCGACCGCCGCAATCCTGACATATTCTCCCTCCGTGGGTGTCCACGACACCCATAGAGGGAGAATAAAATAGTGTGCCGAGTGTAGCGAGGCACGGCGCCCGCAGTGTGGCGAGCGAAGCGAGCCCGCAAGGGGCTGCGCTCCGCTCACAACCCCTGTCAGGATTCTGTGGTCGGGATTCCGGCATCGGTATTTCGACCGCCGGGATCCCATCCAGCGGGATTTAGTACTGATCCCGATCCAGAACAAAAAATATATTTCTATTGGTACGTCACTCTGACTGCTAGTACTGCGGCTGTCGTACACTACTGCTATATATTTGTGTATCTGTGTGTGATCCAAAGCAAAAAATATATTTTTATTGGTGCATCACTCTAACTACTAGTACAGCAGCTGCCGTACACTACTGCTGTATATCCTCTGTGTACGATCCAGAGCAAAACATATAGTTTTCTATTGGTGCGTTACTCAGTGACGACTACCAGTACTGCCGTACGCTACTGGTATATATCTGTGTGTGATCCAAAGTCAAAAATATATTTCTACTATGTATTTGAAAGGGGTGCTCTGTCTGCTGTATCTGAAAGGGGTGATCTGTCCATCCATCCAGGGGCTCCACCACAGTGTAAAATTAAAATAATAAAAGGTAAAAACAAAAAGCCTAAAATCATAATTATAAAAAAATCTATTTTTTTATTTGTGTTGTACCCCAGTGTACTATACAATTTTTATTTTATTTTCATAAGTACTGTTACACTGCCAGTTAGACCACAGTATATTATTTCCTACTCATAAACGCATTGTGCGGTGCTGTTGGTGTAGTCAACCACAGTGTGTAATTATTATATATATATATATCTGTAACCACCAGTGTGTGATAGAAAAAATACTTCTACATATTTTTGACTCATTTGTGCGACACTGTAACTGCAGTGTGTGATAGAAAAAATAATATATATATATTTTGTTTTAAATTAATGTTTTGTGCTGTGTCATCCCAGTATACATCCAAGGACTGAAGCTGCTCCATTCATCTAGGGGTGTTTTGTCAGTCCACCCAAAATAAAAGACATAATTTTTTTTATATTTTGTGCTGTATCCTCACAGAATACATCCAGGCGTGCTCCATCCATTTCAGGGTGTGGTGTCTGTAGCTCATATTCTTATTGCAACTTATAGTCCTCTTTTCATAACTCTTCTTATCACCACATTTTAATTAATTAAAATTAATATTATTAATAATAATTATAAATTAGATGCATTTAAATTAAATTAATATAAATACTCTCCACACTTATATATAGTGAACTTTCTGCATATCAAAGATATCTTTGAGGAAATGAAGAATTTGATTCTAAATAAATAACATTAAATACATTAAAATAAATTGAAATTAAAATAAATGAAATTAATTAAATCTAGAATATTTACTTTTTTATTCTTCTTTGCCTTAATCACCTTTATGTGAACTGAAATCTTGATCCTTGCCTAATGCATTTTTTAGTAAATACATTCTTTTTTTTATATATTTTGTCCTCCCAGTATATACATCCAAGGGCTGATGCTGCTCCATCCAGCTACCTCTGTGCAACCTACTGGCCTGAACTGGATAACTGATGATTTTTTTGAAAAAATACAGATCCAAAACTAAAACCCGCAAGAGTGGTTTTGCCAAAACCAATCTAGATCCAAAACACGAAGGAGATGCAGATCCAAAACCAAAACACAAAACCCGAAAAATGGCCCAGTGCACACCCCTAGTTTATACACTCCAGTGCTGCTAACATATCTGCCCAGTGTCCATTCAGCTGACACATCTGTCCATTTTTCATACACTCCAGTGATGCTGACATCTGTCCAGTGTTTATACACTCCAGTGCAGCTGACATATCTGTCCAGTGTTTATACACTCCAGTGATGCTGACATTTGTCCAGTGTTTATACACTCCAGTGATGCTGACATTTGTCCAGTGTTTATACACTCCAGTGTAGCTGACATATCTGTCCATTTTTCATACACTCCAGTGATGCTGACATCTGTCCAGTGTTTATACACTCCAGTGCAGCTGACATATCTGTCCATGGTTCATACACTCCAGTGCTGCTGACGTATCTGTCCAGTGTATGTATACTCCAGTGCTGCTGACATACAGTTTCTGTGCAGTGTTCATATACAGTACTCCGGTGCTGCTGAATTATCTGTCCAGTGTTCATATGCTCCAGTGCTGCTGACATATCTGTCCACTGTTCATCCACTGTCCAGTGTCCATAGTCTCCAGTGCTGTGATGTATCTGTCCAGTGTTCATACACTCCAGTGCTGCTGATCTATCTGTCCAGTATCCATCCAATGTCCAGTGTCCATACACTCCACTGCTGCTGACATATCTGTCCTCTGTTCGTACACTACAGTGCTACTGACGTATCTGTCCAGTGTCCATCTCAAAAAGTTTTTAAATAGTTAAGAACTCGCGACATACTGTACAAAGAAGAGAACAACAAAAATAAGCCCCCCTATCCTTTATAACACAATAATATTTATTACCAAAAAAATGAAAAGCATTCTCAATACCCACTGACACATACTCTTACTTGATGAAAACCTAAGGAATAACCTACCAATGACACCAAAGGTCATCTTTAAAAAGCAAAGTATCTGAAACAACAATTAACCAAAAGCTTCCTTTCACCACAAAAGTCATGAATCATGCCTGGTGTCATAGAATGCCTGCGAGGAAAGATGGGTGGAGATGCCACACATGCACTGTATCCAGAGCCATTTCTAGGGCCAGGTGAGCTGAGCAATTACATGGGGTGCCTGCGGCCACTGTCTGCTGCAGATAATACTCCATGCGGTCTAGCCGTCCACATGGAACACTGTTGAAAATGTCCCACCCAAAATGGCCACCGCCTCAGAGAAGACACTTCTGAAGGATGTTAGATGACAATTTTAAGAGGGACAATTACTAGAGGCTAAAGAAGGAGGCAGGCACGAACAGCTCAACAGTAGCAGGACCATTGACCTGCAGAAGGGGGGGTTCGGACTCGGAGTCAGATACTGCAGCAGCATCATGAAACCCCTGACAACGAGCAGTTGCATGGCATAATTGTAAGGGGCATTACTACTTGAGGCATAATATGGTGTCAAGGGCATTACTGTGTGGGGCATAATTTGGTGCAAGAGGCATTACAGTGTGGTGCATAATATGGCGCAAGCGGCATTACTGTGTGGGGCATAATTTGGTGCAAGGGGCATTAATGTGTTGGGCATAATATGGCAAAAGCTGCATCTCTGTGTGGGGCATAATATGGTGCAAGGGGCATTTCTGTGTGGGGCATAATATGGTGCATGGGGTATTACTGTGTGGGGCATAATATGGTGTCAAGGGCATTAATGTGTGGGGATTAATATGGTGCAAGGAGCATTACTGTGTGGGGCATAATATAATGCAAGGGGCATAACTGTGTGAGGCATAATATGGTGCAAAGGGCATTACTGTGTGGGGCATAACATGGTGCTAGGGACATTACTGCGTGGGGCACAATATGGTGTAAGGAGCACTATAGTGTCAGTGTAAGGTAATTTTTTAACACCTCTTTTGGGCACGCACATTTTTATAATGTCTGTGAGGAGCATTTTTTAGAGTTCACACTGGAAGCCAAATTGTCTGGGGCCATGTTAGAGTTCAGGTTGCTGGCTCTGTTCCAGCAGGTCCTAGTGACAGCGGAGTCAGCTTACCTGTCTAAATATGGATGAGGCAGTGCCGGAGCACTATTCATTCAACAAAACCTCATTGGATTCCGTAGGAAATTTCTGTTTTTCCTGCTCATCACCAAACACAAGATAGAATTACAATAATCCTGCCTGACTTCAATTATTTTTCCCAATTATCTCAGAAGAACTGTGTGTAGTAAAATCCTTCTTTGATAAGCAATGAACAGGAGCAATAAGATTAGCTGACATTGCCACTGTTTACGGAACAGTACCAAAGCTATTGTTACCAGCCAACTCAGACTATGTGATACTGACATAGGATTCTTTAATGGTACTGTATTACTGACATATTTTGCTAATGAATACTAGCTAAATTATCAGTGATAATGATAATTTCCTCAAACATTTACTCGCAGCTCCTAAAGAATATTCAACATGTCTCACAGGGTCCTGTTTGCTACAGTTTGTTATTGTTATACCCCTTTCACACCGGAGCTTTAACCCGGTAATTTGCAGATTTTTAAGCCTTCCAAAACTTCTAGCTGCGGTGTGAAAGGGCCACCTTGAATTTACCGTTTTCAAAATACCGGTATTTTGAAACGGTTAAAAAGCAGGGTCCTACACGGTTCAGACCCGTTTCATTGTGCAGTGTGAAAGGCTCAGAAACTGTATTTCCAAGCCACAGAAGGTGATAGGCTGTCTCCATGCATGATGTCACCAGGCAGAAGCAGGAAATAAACTGGAGGAAACACACGAGAGTGAAGGGAGTGTTTTATTATACAGAATACAGTTTAAAATGGCAAATTGGAGTGATGAGGAGGTTAGGGAGCTGCTTAGGATCAGAGGGCATTAAGAAATATGTAGACAAATCACTGGGACAGTGAAGGATGCAGTAATCTACAAAAACCTGGTAAAGATGCTTGAAGCTACTGGGTTCCATCGTACGACTAGCCAAATTATTAATAAAAGGATTTTAATACCTACCGGTAAATACTTTTCTCTTAGTCCGTAGAGGATGCTGGGGTCACATTCAGAACCATGGGGTATAGACGGAATCCGCAGGAGACATGGGCACTTTAAGACTTTCAAAGGGTGTGAACTGGCTCCTCCCTCTATGCCCCTCCTCCAGACTCCAGTTATAGGAACTGTGCCCAGGGAGATGGACATTTCGAGGAAAGTATTTATTATTAAACCACGGTGAGTATCTTACCAGCTCACACCTCAGGTATGCCGCAGAACGTGGCATTCAACAGAATACAAGCCAACGGCATGATTGATTTCTGCAACATGCTGACAAGAACCGTAACACAACATGTGTGTAACCACAAGTAATAACTGCAGATACAGTACGCAGTCGGGCGGGCACCCAGCATCCTCTATGGACTAAGAGAAAAGGATTTACCAGTAGGTATTAAAATCCTATTTTCTCATACGTCCTAGAGGATGCTGGGGTCACATTCAGAACCATGGGGTTATACCAAAGCTCTAGAACGGGCGGGAGAGTGTGAATGACTCTGCAGTACCGAATGTCCAAACTTGAGGCCATCATCGGCCAAGGTATCAAACTTGTAAAACTTAGCCAAAGTGTTCGAACCCGACCAAGTAGCTGCTCGGCAACGTTGTAACGCCGAGACCCCCCGGGCAGCCGCCCAGGACGAGCCCACCATTCTAGTAGAATGGGCCTTCACCGATTTCAGTAACGGCAATCCAGCCGTGGAATGAGCCTGCTGAACCACATTACAGATCCAGCGTGCAATGGTCTGCTTGGAAGCAGGACATCCAATCTTGATGGGAGTATACAGGACAAACAGAGCCTCTGTTTTCCTAATCCGAGCCGTTCTGGCGACAGAAATTTTCAAAGCTCTGACCATATCCAGAGATTTCGATTTAAATAAGGCGTCAGTAGCCACTGGTACCACAATGTGAAAAAAATGAAACCACTTTCGGCAGAAATCATGAACGAGTTCTCAACTCTGCTCTAACTTCATGGAAGAACAAATAAGGCTCTTGTAAGACAAGACCGCTAACTCAGACACCCGCATTGCGGATGCCAAAGCCAACAGGATGACCACTTCACAAACAAGGAATTTTAATTCCACCTTTCGTAAAGGTTCAAACCAATGTGATTGAAGGAACTGCCACACCACATTAATATCCCATGGTGCCACTGGGGGCACAAATGGAGGTGGATGTGCAACACACCCTTCACGAAAGTCTGAACTTCTGGAAGGGAGGCCAATTGTTTTTGAAAGAAAACCGATAAGGCTGAAACTGTACCTTAACTGAGCCCAATTTCAGGCCCGCATCCACACCTGCTCGTAGAAAATGGAGAAAACGTCCTAGCTGAAATTCCTCCGTAGGAGCCTTCTTGGATTCACACCAAGAAACATATTTTCTCCAAATACGGTGGTAATGTTTAGATGTTACTCCTTTCCTGGCCTGAATAAGTGTGGAAATGACTGCACTGGGAATACTCTTTCGGGCTAGGATCTGGCGTTCAGCCGCCATGCCGTCAAACGTAGCTGCAGTAAGTTTTGATAGGAAGAGGCCAGGGATCTCCTACGAGTGATTCCTGAAGATCTGGATACCAAGCCCTCCTTGACCAGTCTGGGATAATGAGGATCACTTGAATCTTTGTTCTTCTTATGATCTTTAGAACTTTTGGAATGAGAGGAAGTGGAGGGAATACATACACCGACTGAAACACCCACGGTGTCACCAGTGGATCCACTGCTATTGCTTGAGGGTCCCTCGACCTGGAACAATATCTCTGAAGCTTCTTGTCTAGACGAGATGCCATCATGTCTATTTGAGGAAACACCCCAATGACTTGTCACTTCCGTGAAGACCTCTTGATGGAGGCCCCACTCTCCTGGATGGAGATTGTGCCCGCTGAGGAAGTCTGCTTCCCAGTTGTCCATTCCTGAAATGAAGATCGCTGACAGAGCGCTTGTATGTTTTTTTTTGTTTTTTTTCACCCAGCGGAGAACCTTTGTGGCTTCTGCCATCGCCGCTCTGCTTTTTGTTCCTCCCTGGCGGTTTATGTACGCTACTGCTGTTACATCGTCCGACTGGATCAATATGGGCAGATCGCGAAGAAGATGTTCCGCTTGCAGAAGGCCATTGTAAATGGCCCGTAACTCCAGAACGTTTATGCGGAGACAAGTTTCATGACTTGACTAGACCATCTTCCTTGGAAGATTGACCTCCGTGCGACTGCACCTCAGCCTCGGAGGCTTGCATTCGTGGTTACCAGGATCCAGTCCTGGATTTCGAACCTGCGCCCCTCTAGGAGGTGAGAGCTGTGTAGCAACAAGAGTGAGATTCTGGTCTCAGAAGACAGAATAATCCTTCAGTGCATGTGTAGGTGGGATCCGGACCACTTGTCCAACAGATCCCCCTGGAACACTTCTGGCATAAAATCTGCCAACTGAATGGCCTCGTAGGCAGCAACCATCTTTCCCAGCAACCGAATGCATGGATAAATTTACACTTTTGCCGGTTTCAGAACATGTTTGACCAGGCTCTGAAGTTCCAGAACCTTTTTCACTGGAAGAAAAAACTCTATAGTTCTGTGCACAGTATGCTTCCCAAAAAAACGACAGTCGCGTTGTTGGAATCAACTCTGCTCTTGGCAAGTTTAGGAGCCAACCATGTTGTTGAAAAATTGTCAGGGAGAGTGCAATATTTTGCACCAACTGGTCCCTGGATCTCGCCTTTATTAGGGGATCGTCCAAGTACGGGATAATCGTGACTCAATGCTTTTGAAGGGCAACCATCATTTCCGTCATTATGTCGGTGAAAAAACCTCGGAGCCATGGATAGACCAAATGGCAACGTCTGAAACTGGGAATGACAACCCTGAATTGCAAACCTCAGTGACGCCGAGGACAATGGAAATCTGCAAGTAGGCATCCTTTATGTCTACCGAAACAAGGAAACCTCTTTCCCCCAGACTGAAAATCACTGTCCTGAGAGATTCCTTCTTGAATTCAAGTCTCTTTTGGTAGAAATTGAGGGATTTCCGTTTAGGATTGGCCTCTGTCCGGTCTCGGGACCACGAAAAAGGCTTGATTAATGGCTTCACCCTGGCATGACGGGGGAACCCGGACAATGACATGATTCAGACACAATTTTTGTATTGCGTCGCATACTACCTCCCTGTTCGGAGGAGAACTGGTAAGGCCGATTTGAAAAATCGTTGAGGGGAAACATCTCAAACTGCCAGTTTTCCGAATGAATCCAGAACTGAAGAGTTTTTTTTTTTGCATTTTTAGGACGCGCCCCCACCGGTGCGGCCTCCCGCAAGAGAGCCCCAGCGTCATGCAGTGGAGTAGGCAGACGCAGAGGATGATTTCTGCACCTGTGATCTGGAAGAGGCTGCGGACCTCTTCCCTCTTCCCCTTCCTAAACCTGAAAAGAAAAGGGAATCTAACTTCTTGTGCATATATTGGGTCGAAATGACGGCATCCGATAATGATGCGTCTTCATTCGTTGTGAGTGACCATAGGGCAAGAAGGTTGACTTACCTGCGGCCGTTGCTGAGATCAAATCAACTAGGCCACCACCAAACAGGCTTCACCTTCATAGGGAAGAGGCTCCATTTCTTCTTGGAGTCAGCACCAGCATTCCATTGGTGAATGCACAACGACCGCCTAACCGAGACCGCTATGGAAATGGCCTGTGAACCCAAGAGTCCTATTTCCCCTGCAGTCTCACTTAAGCATGCTGCAGCGTCCTTGATATGACCCAACGTAAGGAGAATCTCATCTCCCTCCAGGGTATCTACATCAGACGACAAGGTATCCTATAATTTTTGAATACTACTACTCACCCATGCGCCTGCCATGGCAGGTCTAAGAAATATACCCGTGGTTACATAGCTAGAATAAAGCATAGCTTCCTGCATATGATCCACTGGATTTGTGACATGGTCCCATGCAGAGCAGGGAGTGACTCACACTTTATTCTGTCCGCGGCGGGAACGAATAACAATCGGAATCCACCAGGATTCTTTCTCAAACAGAGCGCTCAGTACATGAGATTAGCTATCAGCATATATCTATACATACATATACATACTATATACATGTAAACATATATTAATCCACATACCTATATAGACCCTCCATCAGGAACAGCAGGGTTCTCTGTACTGCACAATATTGGATCTAATCAGAAAACAATTTGGTCGACACAGGAATCAGTATCCGTGTCGGTATCAGGGAGTAGCAACTGGGCAAAATAAAATTTTTGCGACCCCGAGGGGTCTGAGGGAAAAATAGCTATGAACATCACATCCTCCATAGATATTTCTAAGTCTGTGTCTGGGACACACTTTTATGCAACCTTACTCTGATATGCAAATTTTTTACCCAGTCAGTTATTGGTGGTGCCGACAGGGCCACACACACACGTCCTTGTCCCAAATATAGTTTTCTCTTGGGAAAAAACATTCAGCCATCGACATGTTGACACACTTGTACCAAGTACATACAGACACACCAGCTTATGGGACACAGAGGATTTTTCAGCACACCAAACCAGCGCCAAAAATATATAGTCTGGACAATAATAAATACATATATGACACACTTGTAGCGCTTTATATATATATATATATATACACAACAAGCACCCATATTGCTGCCCCCCCCCCCCATTTCGCACCCTGAACATTTCAGCAGTGAAGGAAGGACCAGCGTCTCTCCTAGGAGAAAAAATGGCGCTGAGCAGTGTGCTGGTGAGGCGAGGAAGAAGCCCTGCCACCGTAATGTCGCTCTTCTGTCTCGCTCATAAATAAATAATTAACTTCGCTGGCGGGGTAAGGACAGTGCCCAGGCACTAATGTCCACTTTATAGCCAGCCTTTGTGTGAGGATTTATGTTGCCTAGGGCCCTCCCCCCCCCCCCCCAACGCCCTGCACCCTGCAGTGCTATGTGTGTGGGGGCATGGCGCGCGGTCTGCCTTCCGTTGCGTGGTACCTCAGAAAAGCCGTCACTGAAGAGAAGTCTTCTGTTCTTCTGCTACTCACATGTCTTC
Source organism: Pseudophryne corroboree (assembly GCF_028390025.1). NCBI lineage: Eukaryota > Metazoa > Chordata > Amphibia > Anura > Myobatrachidae > Pseudophryne > Pseudophryne corroboree. The sequence continues at coordinate 853,521,272 of NC_086445.1, forward strand.
TGACTTCTGGCTCTGTAAGGGGGTGACGGCAGGCTGAGGGAGTGAGCATCTAGGCGTACCCAGCGATCATCACCCTCAGGAGCTAATGGTGTCCTGTCAGCCAGAAGCAGAGCCCTTGAACTCACTAGAAGTGGGTTATAACTTAGCATAACATAACCCCTAAGTCCCACGAAGCAGGGAGACTGTTGCCAGCAGCCTCCCTGAAAATAAAAAACCTAACATAAGTCTTTTCAGAGAAACTCAGTAGAGCTCCCCTGTAGTGTGTCCAGTCTCTCTGGGCACAATTCTAAAAGCTGGAGTCTGGAGGAGGGGCATAGAGAGAGGAGCCAGTTCACACCCTTCAAAAGTCTTAAAGTGCCCATGTTTCCTGCTGATCCCGTCTATACCCCATGGTTCTGAATGTGACCCCAGCATCCTCTAGGACGTATGAGAAAATTAATTAATAATTATTAATAATGTGTGTGCCAGAAAACTGTGGGCCACTGTTTTCTATGGACGAAACGGGTTCAGTGTGAAAGGTACCAAAACGGTAATGAAATGGTAATATACTGGTTACAACATGCGATGTGAAGGGGGTTAAACTGCTCAGACCCGTTTTAAGAAACATTTTAAAAGCAGGGTTTGCGATGTGAAAGCAGCATTATCCACACTCACACATACCTCCCAACTTGTTTGTGTGCCGGAGATTGACACCTTCTCGCGCCAAAGGCGGGCACCCAAAATCAGGGGGTGTGGCCTCATAATTAGTGGCGTAACATCACGGCTAAGGAGTGGCCTTGCGGCAAGTGCCGCAAACGCAAGCCCCGCCCCATTTCCATTACTATGGGGGCATGAACAGCCATGTTCCATGTCCCTTTCTGTCGGGTAATAGATCTATTCACCGCTGCTCTGCTCAGAGCAGCGAATGACAGGGGTGGGTACTTCCCAATTACCCCCCCCCCCACACACACAAACACACCACCACCACCACAGGACACTGTGATATAGGCGGGACAGACAGTGAAAAACGGGACTATCCAGCCAATATCTGGACAGTTGGGAGGTATGCTAACATGCTGATTCATGTAGTCCTGCTCCTACATGCAGGCCGTACAAGTATACATTTACCCGCACCCTGTATTTGTGTTCTGTATCACTAGACACTGCTCTGATAAATGTGGCGTGATCTGTGATCAGGGATGCCCCATGTCGCTATATTTCTTCACACAGTAAAATATTTATTCGTTTGATTAACATTTTATTGCCAATTTTACTCATGGAATTATCAGTCCACTTCTTCCTAACAAATACATGAACATGTAAACAAGTAAATAATACAGAAACAAAAAGGATATTCATACTTATTATAAATTGGCAGAAACCACAGCATGAGATTTGTTCCCATAGGATCATTAAGAATAATTAAAGTTAATTACAGGAGGGGAGTGCGGTATTTTTCATTTGTTTTCTTATGCATCTTTAATTGTTATTCCCATAATAATGATAAAACAGGTTGTTGTGTAAAGCTAATCTTATTTACTACAGAAAATGTGTTTTATTTAGGGTGCTACGGTTACAAATATGCCAATATTCCTGCTTTAGATAAACTAAATTTTGAAAAAATAGTATTTAAAAACAAACATCAAAGTTGCAAGGCAATCATGACCAGTAAGCTATTTAATTATCTTATTATCTTCCAGAATAATGGAACCAGTAAGTAATTTAATATGTATTTTAAATGTACTTTATAATATTTGTTATGTTTAGAATTCTACTTGGCTTGGCAGCATTGTGGTATACAATAAAAATATTAAGAATCAGCACAAAATACAATAGCTGTAAATATTTGTATTCTTTAAAGGGACTAATATATATATATATATATATATATATATAAAATCCATACGTCCCGGCACTTGTAATGATATCTGCTGTTTGTGGAGCCTCTGGAGTGACGCCTTTCTCCATTATCTGTACAGATTTTATATATATATATATATATATATATATAAACACAATACATTTTTCAGACCAACACAAGTAAAGACTTGAATATAAGGTGCAGATGAAATTATAAAAGCCAGAACATAGGCGTACACATGGGTACTATCAAATACATTTAAGCAATCATATGGACACAACATTGAGGAAGTAACATTACAAGCACAGTTTTGTCCTTTATCGGCATTTTAATGTACAGGTGCGCGCGCTTCACTTCTTGATTGCAGCTTTCAATGTAGTGAAGAATCATCACAGCTCACTACAATTACATTGATTTGCTTTTAAGATATCTGGTGATCACTCTCGTAGCACACATCAGCAATGCATTTCTTCATCATGTTGTGTCTTTCCATGTGCCAACTGCATGTAATCTGTAATTATTGTACTGTAATCCTTTGTTTTGTTTCCTCTTTCTTACACAGGGCCTGATTCAAATTTGTATGGATTACGTACAAATCCAATGTTTGGGACACCCAGACTGCGTATAAGCACAACAGATGCTGTGATATCACTGGTAGCTCCACCTTAGCCGTAGCATGATTGACATGCTGTGCCATTTGGGGGGGATGAAGTAGGTGTGACAACCAAGTCTGTTCTACAAAATAGGGGAGTGTTACCCCTGTTTTGTAGGCGTTCTGGACTTTCGGGACCAGGCTTACAGGATCCGACAGTCACTAAGCCTGGGGTCCTGTCAGAATGCAGGAAAAGGATCCAACAGTCAGTCTGAGTTAACTTCGGCTTACCAAGACTGACGAGGTCTGCTATCCGATTGTCGCGATGATGATCGGATGCTGCATCCTCAGATGCTGCACTCAGATCTCGCAGATGCATGCAGGAGGAGTCTATCTCCAACAGACGCCTCTTGCTGCATTTGCCTTTTATTTGTACTGTATTGCACAGCCACTTATGATTTCCACCTATACTCTTAGAATGACACCTGCAGCATGAGTGTGTGGGCAACATGCCATTTGGCTCAAGTATAATGCTTTAAATGCAATGTAGTGAGTTTTCATGAAGTGTGGTTCAGTTGAACAGAAGAAAAAATACCTTCAGTGAATATGCTGTAGAAGAAATATTCAGTTTTCCTTCCGAAATGAATTGGGAGCAGAGTCAAGTAGAGAAAATAAACTTCATTTGGTGTGTCGGTTCACAAAACATGTGGCAGGGGAAAGTCACCCCATGAAAGACACGGTGGGCCTGATTCAGAGGTGTGACAGCACTGCTCACAAGCAGCTAATGTTTTTAGTTTGTGCACGCTTCACAATAGTTAGACACAGATTGAAATTGCACGCAAATACATGCAGTTTCGATGGGCTCTTCATAGTGGTAACTGGGGGGGTAGCTAGACGCTGGATGCTGGAGTGTCGCAGGCATGTCACAGTCACTGACATAGGCGGCCATCTTCACACAGAGACTCTGTGCTCCATGGGAATGGTGCAATCTCTGATGTGCGACCAATTGCACATCTTTCTTTGTACACACAACAGCGGATCATCCACAGCATTAGTATAAAGACGCAGTAGCAGCTGCATCAATAGATGCAGTCACATTTGTAAAATCTACTAGTAACTCTTGTATCAAAGACATATTCATTCTAATTCCCCACCAGGCCAGAGCAGACAGACCACTGCTTCCCCTACCAGTCATAAGACTGCGCCTCATATCAGTCATACTGCCCCAACATCAGTTGTTAGAAGGAAGAGCTGGTAGAAACATGGCCAAACATTGAGGTGCGTAGCGTGATCGGATTTCTATGTCTAAAGGGCACATCAGCAGCAGAAATTTATTTCCAGCTTATCAAGATGTACAGTGATAGTGACATGTCATGTTGCTGCAGTGCCTTTGATAAAGACAGGACAGACAAGATGTGCAGTGATCCGGCCGGACAAGCATGTCCATCACAAAATTCCATCTCTTTGGACCATTGAAGAAGCACCTGGGTGGAAGGCGATTCACAACCGGTGGTGAAGTGCAGCAAGCTGACATGTACTGGTTTCAGGCGCTTGACACTAAAATCTTTTCTTCAATAATTGGAGAACCAACATTTTAATGTACTCAAACACAAAATCCTAGTTTTGGGAGAAAATACCCTTTAAATATGTCACAGTAGATTGACAATGTCATAAGTGAGGATCAGTAAAAATATATCATTTTATTTCTGAAGCATCATGTATTATTATCCCATAAGTCACCCATGACTTTATTCTGACACACTTAACATTTATAACTTAGCTAGCTTATCACTAAGAAATAACCACACAGACACCAACTGCTAGATTTAAAGGTCAAAACTGGTATTTATTGTTTGATGACCTGTCATTTAAACTAAAATATTGGAGGATGGCGAGAAAAGGCGCTACCAACTCACCAGCACCAGTCAACTATAATAAACCAATAAAACTAGGAGGGGACTCACAACCGCCTCCTTAACATAACCCGCACTGTGCAGGACTCACCCCCTTACTCTAGCAGAGCCGTGGACGAACCCGCACGGGAACATCCGTAGTCCACCCGCAAGGGGAGGACACACTCCCTGTTCAATCAAAAGGGGGTGCCCCACAGTGACCACTTATGTAACTTTGACCGCTGGCTGGTAGCGACTTTCTGCCCATCTGGCTATCAAAGCCTGCTAGAAATGGAAAAAAGGTCCGAAAAGCGAACCGCAAGCAAAATTAAAGGGCGGGTGGGAGGGCATCCAAAGAAAACTGGCAAGAGGAAGATGGCTGCCTATACCCCGGACTATATACCCCTGCATATACTCCTCCTACTCATCCCTAATAGGCACCCTAGGTCACCTGACCACCACTGCCCATCACTAAGGCTAGCCCTGCCTATCGGTGCTTATGTGGCTTCGAGCCTATGCGGATCTCTGCTTGCTTAAGTCACCCATGACTTTATTCTGACACACTTAACATTTATAACTTAGCTAGCTTATCACTAAGAAATAACCACACAGACACCAACTGCTAGATTTAAAGGTCAAAACTGGTATTTATTGTTTGATGACCTGTCATTTAAACTAAAATATTGGAGGATGGCGAGAAAAGGCGCTACCAACTCACCAGCACCAGTCAACTATAATAAACCAATAAAACTAGGAGGGGACTCACAACCGCCTCCTTAACATAACCCGCACTGTGCAGGACTCACCCCCCTTACTCTAGCAGAGCCGTGGACGAACCCGCACGGGAACATCCGTAGTCCACCCGCAAGGGGAGGACACACTCCCTGTTCAATCAAAAGGGGGTGCCCCACAGTGACCACTTATGTAACTTTGACCGCTGGCTGGTAGCGACTTTCTGCCACAACAAGAATTTTTAACCAAAAAACCGCAGACCGCCATCCTACCAAAACCAAAGGAAAAGACTCAACCCGACACAACTCGGAAGATACTCTCCAAAAACACACCAATACCCGCAGGGGAAAGGTGAACACCGTCCTGCCTATAAAACTGTACATTGCGCAGAACCAAAAGCGGGTGCCTAACCACCAAACCCCCTATCGCCTGCACATACACTGACACCGCAGAATTAACTTTCTTCCTCGCTTTCTCAACTGCAGAAAAACGAACAGCACCCCGCCAGTGAAAACGGGGCACCATGTCAGACCATACAACTGTCACTCGGGGCCAGGATGCTCGCAACGCCACCAAGTCCGCCTTAATACTCAGGATGAGGTCGATGCCTTTGACACGACCCATATCATTCCCCCCGAGGTGAATGACAATCCAGCCAGGCCGCCCCCACCTTCGTTCGTGGCGGAACAGCAGGCGAAGTAAACCCATCCAACGCAAAACTCTAATGCCCAACCATCTGACTACCTTATCCCAGGGCCGGCTCCAGGCCTACTAGCACCCTGAGCGAGAAAATGTAAAAGTGCCCACCCATGCGCGCGCCGAAGGCGCGCGCGCTCCCGGAAAAGTGGGCGTGGCCTCGTAACTTCATATCATCAAACTATAAATATATTTTCACACAATTAGCAGCCTTACACATAGCCACAGTAGTGTTCCTTACACACAATGTCTCCAGTATAGTGCCAGATACACATAATGTGCAGTGCCAGATAGATATGACATGCCCCCCAGCAGTGCCAGCTACACATGACATGCCCCGCAGCAGTGCCAGCTACACATGACATGCCCCGCAGCAGTGCCAGCTACACATGACATGCCCCCCAGCAGTGCCAGCTACACATGACATGCCCCCCAGCAGTACCAGCTACACATGATAGTGTTCACTTTTTAGGGCATGGTGCTGATCACAGGGAGGGCACATTTTTAAGTTAGGAGGGCAAAATTATGTACATACTGCTTGTTGTTCCCATACCTACATGCCAAAGCATGGACAGTGCGCGCCGAAGGCGCGCAGCAAAAATTAAGGGGAGTTACTTCGTGGGGAAGGTACGTGGCCACATAATAGTGGCAATTTGCATTACACCACACAGTAGTGCAGCTAATACACACTGCACCAGGTAGAACCTCCTAGACACTTTGCGCCAGGCACAGCACTGAGACACATTGCACCAGGGAGAGCACTGAGACACACTGCCTAGCCACAGACGCCTAGCGGGAACACTACATGACATGCCCCCCAGCAGTGCCAGCTACTTGTGACATGCCCCCCAGCAGTGCCAGCTACACGTGACATGCTCCCCAGCAGTGCCAGCTACACGTGACATGCCCCCCAGCAGTGCCAGCTACACGTGACATGCCCCCCCAGCAGTGCCAGCTAAACGTGACATGCCCCCCCCAGCAGTGCCAGCTACACGTGACATGCCCCCCCAGCAGTGCCAGCTACATAAATGGCCACACAGTGCCAGATATGCACCCACAGTTCAGATACATAAATGCCCCCAAAGTGCCAGATACATAAATGCCCCCACAGTGCAGATATGCCCCCCACAGTGCCAGATACATAAATGCCCCCACAGTGCCAGATATAAAAATGCCCACACAGTGCCAGATATGTCCCCACAGTGCCAGATATAAAAATGCCCACACAGTGCCAGATATGTCCCCACAGTGCCAGATATAAAAATGCCCCCACAGTGCCAGATATGCCCCCACAGGTCCAGATACATAAATGCCCCCAGTGCCAGATACATAAATGCCCACACATTGCCAGATGCATAAATGCCCCCAGTGCCAGATGCATAAGTGTCCACACAGTGCCAGATACATTATTGCCCACCACAATGTCAGATACATTAATGCCCCCAGTGCCAGATATGCCCCCACAGTGCCAGATACCTTAATGCCCCCAGTGCCAGATATGCCCCCACAGTGAGAGATATCTTAATGCCCCCGGTGCCAGATATGCCCCCACAGTGCCAGATACATTAAATGCCCCCAGTGCCAGATATGCCCCCACAGTGCCAGATAAATAAATGCCCCCCACAGTGCCAGATAAATAAATGCCCCCTACAGTGCCAGATAAATAAATGCCCCCCACAGTGCCAGATAAATGCCCCTCACAGTGCCAGATAAATAAATGCCCCCACAGTGCCAGATAAATAAGTGCCCCCACAGTGCAGATATACCCCCACAGTGCCAGATACATAAATGCCCCCACAGTGCCGATATGCCCCCACAGTGCCAGATACAGAAATGCCCCCACAGTGCCAGATACAGAAATGCCCCCACAGTGCCAGATACATAAATGCCCCCACAGTGCAGATACATAAATGCCCCCACAGCGCAGATATGCCCCCACAGTGCCAGAAATGCCCCCACAGTGCCAAATACATTAATGCCCCCTCACAGTGCACAGATAAATGTGTCCCCCCCGCAGTGCCAGATAAATGAATGCCCCCCACAGTGCCAGATAAATGAATGCCCCCCACAGTGCCAGATAAATGCCCCACACAGTGCCACATATGCCCCCAGTACCTGCTGTGCCGAGGGAGGGGGAGTGCTGCTGGGAGTGCTGCTGTGCGCGCCTCTGCGGCCGCTGTCTGTGCTGTCTGCCACTGTCTGTGCGCGCTGTGCGGCGCCGGTGTCTGACATCAGACGCCGGCGCCGCATAGCGCACACAGCGGCGGCGCACACAGCGGGAGCCGGGAGGACAGCAGGGGAGATCAGGGCCGGCTCCAGGCTCCGACATGGCGGCGCCAGCGCGCGGCGCCCTTTAAGGGTGGCGCCCTGCGCGGCCGCTCGAGTCGAACATGCCTCGAGCCGGCCCTGCCTTATCCCCAAAGAAATCGCCTGTTCGCCTTGCCATAGGATGCCTCTCCGCCCAAAAAATGAAAGAATGGCCAATAAGCCAAATCTGATCCGAGACGTCCAAAACAGCTGCAAAAGAAAATTCCTACCGTCAGCAAACTATTCAAAGTACAGAAAACGGAACGAAACATGCAGCTAAAGAACCCAAGTGAAGGAGAAAACTCAAAAAACCTCCCGTGGACCGTGAGTGATGCCAATTGTAATTCGGCCCCCTCGGAGGAAAATTTCAAAATTCACTTCACACCCTCCATTCGTGAATGCTAGCCGTTCAAGAACCGACGGGTAAAACACGTTTTTGGGTTCGCGCAACAGGCGCAGTAAAACAACGAACATATTAAACACTCCAGAAGCCAGGACGTAAGCCCAGCCAACTGAGACCGGGCTTCCATAACCCCAGAAGGTATCAAGACCCACTCACCGCGGCGGTGTTCACGACCGTCGCCCCCCCTGGCCATATCGTCAACGAGGCAAATCGGCCCTTAGTCAACGAGCATCCACAGGAAGGGCGGAACCGACAAACCCCCAACAGCAGCATCAGGAACCAGCTCTCTAAACTTACCGAACTCAAAACGCGACAGCGCATCAGCAATTCTGTTGTCCACCCCCGGGACATGCGCAGCCGTGAAATGAATATTATGCCGCAAGCATTTAAGCACTAAATAACGCAACAAGCGCAGCGCATGCAGAGAGGATGAGCGTTGGTTATTAACAGCGTGTACGACACCCAGATTGTCGCAGCGGAACGCAATACTCCGATCCGACAAGCTAAGCGCCCACAATTCGACGGCCACTATCAACGGGAACAATTCCAAAAGAAGCAAGTTCTTTGTAAAACCTCGTGAAACCCATGATGAAGGCCAAGGCGCCGCGCACCACTCCGTCCTGAAAAAAGCCCCAAAGGCCGAACTGCCGGCGGCATCAGTAAAAAGTTGCAACGCGGCATTGGAACAACGCTCAGCTGGCCATAACACCTCCCGGTTAAAGGAAACCAAAAAAGCAGACCAAATTCGCGAATCCTCCCTAATCTCGCGCAAAATATAAACCGTATGGTGAGGTTTCCGAACCCCCGCCATGGACCTCTCAAGTTTACGGCAGAAAACGCGACCCATGGGTATGATCCTGCACGCAAAATTAAAAGATCCAAGTAACGACTGCACCCGTTGTAATCTGACCCTACGACTGAGGAGGCATTGCTCTATGAGACCCAGCAATTTGTGCACCTTATCGGCGGGAAGCCGGCAGCAACCGGCCCCCGAATCGATTTCAATGCCCAAATAACTGAGACACACCGTGGGCCCCTCGGTCTTATCCGAGGCCACGGGCACACCTAGCCGACCGAACAAACTCTGGGCTAAACCCAGCACGTCCCCGCAAACCGAACCATCCCCTGGACCCACAAAGAGAAAATCGTCTAGGTAGTGGGCAACCCCCGAGTGGCCGGAGGCTGACACCACGCACCAATGTAAAAACGAACTGAATTTCTCGAAGTAGGCACAAGAAATGGAACACCCCATCGGCAAGCACCTGTCGACGTAACCCCCCCCCCCCCCCCTAACCGGAAACCTAAGAAACGAAGGGAAACGGGGTGAATGGGCATCAGGCGGAAAGCGGACTCAATGTCCAGCCCTTTTGACTAACCGAAGGGCCTCATCAAAGGATTGGTATCGCACCCTGCAAGCCTCCTCCGGGATGGCGTCGTTGACCGAGCCGCCACGGGGGTGTTGCAAATGTTGAATGAGGCGGAATTGACCCGGGGCCTTCTTGGGAACCACCCCCAAAGGAGAGATGCACAGCCGGGGCACCGGAGGGGACGGGAAAGGGCCGCACATGCGCCCCAAGTTGATTTCAGCCTGCACCTTACGGGAGACAACTGAAGGGAAATCGCGCGCGGACTTCAAATTGCGCCTAGAGACAACGAGGACCGAATCCGGGATGGGGAGCCTGAAACCGTGATGGAAACCGTCTAACAAAAACAACCCTGAAGTGATGTCAGGGTAAGCACCCAACCATTTAGTCAATTCAGGGATGTTAATGGGAGAAAACGCCTTACTTTCCACTTCCAGGTACCTCGGCAGCCTCAGAGGGCCGGGACCTGGGAGTGGAAATGCAATCCTTGGCCGAGTGCCCCCCGCCGCACACTTTGCAGGAGTGGCGAAAACGGCAGTTAGAACCCCGGAAACACTTGCCCTCGTTGAAAGCGAAGCATTTCCCTTTATTCCCCAGAGGCGGGCTCGGCCGGACACCCAAACCCGGTTTGCCGCCTTGGGCCTCGGAAAGGGGCCTATTATGTTGGGTGACCTCCAACCAGACTTCAACATCCTTAAACCCCAAGGGTAGTGTCGGGTTACCGTCTTGGTTACGATGGAATTTCTCATCGTAGTCCCGCCACGCGTAACCCTTGGAGGTCAAGTACATTTCGTGCACCAGGAACAAATATTTGACCATGTTATGATACTCCGTCGGCCTCGTCTCGGCGTAGCATGCTGTAAACACTAAAAACCCTCGGAGCCACTGATGAAAATTGCGAAATGCATTTTCACCAATGCCCCCGACCTTCCTGGCCTTATCGAAAGCCTTCCGCATGTCATCCGTAAGGGTGAACATGTCGACATATTTCCCCTTCCTAATCTTTTCCCTCATCCGTTTACGCAAACCCCTGGTGACCGCAGTGTTTGCGCAGTGCACCATTTCCGTAAAACGCAGAGGGTCCGGCACGACTGCCGAACCCTTGCCCTTAGCCTTCCTATCTCTTTTGTGCAAGCGATGCGCAATGAGCCTGGCTAATTTACGCGGGCGCCTAGGGGACCCGGAAGACCTAGTATCAGAAGAAGAGCTGGAAGAAGAACTATCAGAAGAAGAATTAACGTTCTCACCAGTTCCAGAAGGACCGCCCACCTCTTCGGACCCGGCGGCGGGGCCGGAGGGCACCTCTTGAGGGACCCGAGATCCCCCATCTTCTCCTGTTCCCACTTTTCCGGTCTGCGCTGCACTGGACGTTGCTGCCGCCATGGCTCCAGACGATTCGCCCGGGGGAGAGACCCCCCTCAACACACCGGCACCTGACGGGGAGACAGCAGGGGGGGGAGGGGGGGTACAAAAACGGCAGCCGCCGGGGGGGGGGAACCGGAGGCAATGGAGGGGGGGAAGCAGAAAGGGGGGGCTGGGAACAGTGGGCCGGCGCACCCAAGGCCGCAGCGCTCGCCGAGTCAACGGCCGCACCAAACGATGGAGGCCATGTGGCCGGGGTGGTAAAACCAGGGTGCCAAGATGACGGAGCCTGAGAAAACGGCGCCGACCAGTAAGGCGTCTGTGGGAGGGCCCCGTGAGTAAAACCGCCGGCGTAAGAACCCGAAAACGGGGCAAACCCCGGACCACTCGGGATGGGCCAAGATGTCACTGAGCCCTGCGAGTGCGGAACGCCGGTGGCCAAAAAGGGGCCGAAAAAGGGGCCCGACCCCCTCGTAAATCAGGCGACGCCCCGGAAGTCATGACCGGGAATTGCAGAGCCCCGGACCAGGCCAACCGACACCGAAGCAGCCGGCAGGAAACCCGTGGGCGCAGCCTGAGACGCCCCCCCCAGTGCCGCAAATGAAGCGGCCATGGAACTGTGCCCTGACCCCATCTGCTGTACCATGATCTGGCCAGCAGATGGCGTCACGTCACCGGGCCACAGGCCACCGACCGGAGGCAGCAGGATCTGGGACACCGGTAGCGCCCCCGGGTGAATCCCAGATGCCTGCCCGCTCACCCCTGATGCCCCCACGCCCACCACAGCAGTGGAAACCATGGGAACGGCGGGGGGGGAAAGGCTACCAACCCCAGATGCATGTGTAAACGTAGGCCCCGCCCCCCGAGCTGTGCCCGAAACTGCTGGTATGGATATGATGTCCTCCACCAGCCAGGCACCCGCAGGAGAACCGGCTGGGGAGAGCCCCGGCATCGCACACCCCCGTGCAGCGTCACGGGACCCGCTCGGCGGGTCACCTGACCCGCTCACTGCGGCCGCGAAGGGGGAAGGCTGACAGCCCAGGGAGGCCGGAAACCTGGCGCGTGCGGCTCCAGCGCCGCGCCGAGCTCCGAGAGCGGCAGCCGCTGGTGAAACACCGCCGCCCGGGGAGAGCAGCCCCAGTTCTCCTGCGGGCGGCTAAGCGCGGGGGGGACTACGCGCACACGCGGCCGGCGGTAGCCAGCCGCTGTGAGCGGATGGGCGGCCTCAGCAAGGCGGCGGGGAGGGGGCGCTGTTCTAAGAGGACGGGGCATGGTGCAAGGGGGGGTTATAAACAAAGCTGGCACAGGACTAATAAATGCAGAGGGTGAGAAGGGGGTTAACAATGTACAGACTGCACAATATACACCTTACCACATCCAAAGAAAACTGGCAAGAGGAAGATGGCTGCCTATACCCCGGACTATATACCCCTGCATATACTCCTCCTACTCATCCCTAATAGGCACCCTAGGTCACCTGACCACCACTGCCCATCACTAAGGCTAGCCCTGCCTATCCTCAACAAATGTCACAAAAATTCCGGGTGCTTATGTGGCTTCGAGCCTATGCGGATCTCTGCTTGCTTAACACTAAATAATGATTGTCTCCAGTGGCCGGCTCTAAATGTAACCTACCGTACACAGTAATCATAAATATCACTATTTACCTGAATTGTTTGGCGCTTTCTTGAGAATGTATTGAAGTAAGACCTCATTCTAAATAAGATTATACTTGGAATGACATTGCAGATAGTACTGTATGTTTATATTAATTCAATTTCACCCAGCAGACATTGCTGCAAAATCCATTTCGTGATAACCATAATCATTTGGTGCTTAACAGTTGCAATTGTTGGATAAATTAAATCATAGACAGAACAAAGAAAATGGCCCAGACGCGCTGTCACAGCTGCCAGAAGGGATTGTCAGTCCCTGAAAATATTTTAGAATGAGAAAGTGAAAACTGGCGCTTATGTGTTTCTCCAATAATAATTAATGACTGTGGATCAATTTCAATAAAAATAACATAAAATTTATTACCTATACATCACAAACTAAAAACATCCTAAACATGAAAATCAGATAAAAAATTGAGGCATATATGGAGCTGAGAAATGTTTAAAGGTGGCTGCTCTCAGTGTCCACAAAAGGATCCCGGACTAAAGTGCCTTGTGCAAAGTTCTCTGGTGAGAGGGAATGTGTACAGCTGGTATTACCCGTGTTGATGGAGACTTCCAGAGGCCTGGAGATTTTTCAGCAAGCAAGCTGCGGCAATGGAACAAACTGGGTCTCTCCCATCAATGCTGCACAGATAAAATTCCTCAAAGTTCCAAAAGGCAGGTTTAAAAGTCCATATCTGGATCCGTCTTGAAAGTGGAACACTTGTGATGGTCGTCGCAGCTTCAACACTTAACGCGTTTCCCTAGGTTAGGTCACCTAGCTTCATCAGAAGTAAATCATAGACAGGACAGCAGACCCGTGGCAGCCAGATGCTGGATGGGGGGGTAACCCCTGGAATGAGCAGAACCCCTGACAACTAGCAGATACCATGGGGGGATGGGAGTGCGGGGGTGTTACCGCACTGCTCCAAACCTTCAAGCGTTCTCTGAAAACACATCACTTCAGGTAAGCTTCCAGAACCACCCACATAACCTTCATAAATGTTCCTATCCAATTACACATCTCCACTGTACAGTAAACATGTATCCTTACATATTTTCTCTTTTCTCACTATCCCATCCTCCTGACCCCAGACCAACATTGCTGGGTGATTATATCACACACCTCCCACCATGACCCTCTCCCGGAGGGCCGAAATACTCTGCTTCTGGACTTTTCTCTTAATTTATTATTGCCAGCACCTGTGCTGAACAGGTTAATGGATAAGAAAGGTGTTTCACCACAGATGAGGGCAATCATAAATTAAGAGGGAGTTCCAGGAGCAGAGCATTCTGTCCCTCCTGGAGAGGGTCACGCTGGGAGGTATGATATCATACAGCCCACCAAGAACCTTTGCAATCTTGTGGACCATCATGCAGTAGAAAACACCTCTCCTTGTGTATCACTCAGCATCTATATATAAAATCAGATGTATGTGTGTATGTATGTTTCAGCATAACTCTGGAATGCCTGGAACAATTTACACCAAACTTGGTACACATATGACTTACAATCTGTAAAAAAAATACTTACGGGGTAAGACACCCCTAGCACCCCTAGAGGTGGGGGTGGGAAGGGGATCACATGTAAAAATCCATAGTTTTTGGGTTGCTGAGATGAATAGTGACACTCCCGATGCCGTTTCAGTCCAAGTTCAGCCCCCATCAGCATGAGGGGTAAGAAGGGGTGAAAAATAAAATGTCCCAGTGACCTTAAGTGTTGTGCAAAAATATTTTACCTTTTTACCTCAAAAAGAGGAGCCATAAGGAGAGCGAGAAGCTAAACAAGGAAACCTTACATATTTAACGTGCAGTGGGCGGAGCTTGGCCTGTCATCCCAGCATTGACAGCACTGAGCAGGGCAGCATTAGAGGCGGGATGGAGCAGAGAAGGAGGCAGATTATTTTCCTCGGCGCCAGCCTTTTGACATATTGGCAGCGTGTCCTGTTAAAGTTAATTGCTGATCTTCTGTGATAAACTAACCAGTTAACTTTAGGTATATCCCGTTTTGTAAATAAGACACAGAGACTACAGATTCTCTTACAATAAAATCTTTTTGTTTATACTTGAAATTCCGTAGCGAAGCATGGGTATTCAGCTAGTTTTCCTATAGATTCTAAGCTTGTGAGCAGGGCCTTCCTACCTCTATGACTGTATGTTATTACCCAGTTTTTTACCCAGTTGTAAAGCACAACAGAAATTGCTTCGCTATACAAGAAATTGTTAATAAATAATAACTGATTCAGTTTTTTTAATGCCCCTACGGGATCGTCACATTTGCTCTGTTACAGAAACTGTCAGCTGCTTCTCCTCCATGTCCTATAGGCCCTACACATTAGGCGATATAACTGAATGATATGAACGTTCTCGTTCATTAATGAACGAGAACTTGTTCATATCGTTCAGTGTGTAAGCACCAATGATGAATGATGCACAGCCCCGCACTCGTTCATCGTTGGTGCCGGGTCGCTTATGCATGCAAGCCAATATGGACAATCTCGTCCATATTAGCTTGCACTGCTATGGAGCCGGGTGACAGGGGGAGTTAAGAAACTGCACTCCCCCATAACCTCCCCCCCGCCACCGGGGCGCCCGTCTGCCGTTTCGCCATCAGGCAGCTTGGCGGCGGGTCGCCGAATGTTTAGGGCCCGTTAGACCTAGACAATGATTAAGGCACTGAGCTATGATGTCACTGCCCAGCTCCACCTTACCAGTCAGATAAAAGCAGCAGCTACCCCTCTTGCTCTGCCTGCTAGGGTAAGAGACAGCACCCATGGAGATTCCATCAGTAAAGATGAAGATATGCATGGTGAATGGTTAGTTCTAATTATTGTAAAGTTACACACCTGCTAAAGGCCCATACACACTGGGCGATTTTGAGCTGAAAGCAGCTCACTTTTGGTGTGTTGAGCTGCTTTCAGCTCAAAACCGCCAAGTGTGTATGCCCCGGCGATGAGCGCTCATGCGCGCCCCCGCTTCATCGCCGGCGGCCGCCGTTCTTCTGCTGGTATCACCAGCAGATGAGCGGCAGGGTGAACGGCTTTCCATAGCATCCTGCTATAGAAAGCCGTTCACCCCCCGCTGACATCGCTGGACAGGGGGGAAAATCACTCAGTGTGTATGCAAGCGGTGTGTATGCCAAGTGATGTCAGCGATCATCGCAGTGCATACATGCTGGGCAAAAATGCCCAGTGTGTATGCACCTATAGGCGCTTCTTGCTGAAATACCAGATAATATCATTCAGTTCACCATCTGTAGCATTTACCATAAAGAGTTATTTTTTTACTGTTATTTTTTAGCTTTGTAGTCCATGTATGGAAGCTGTTACTTTTCCCTGTAAGTGCCCCAGCAGGGGATCTGTTACGTAGGCTTTCAAAGAGCCTATTGAGTAGTCTACTGTAGTGGCCACATAGTTATTGGCTCAGTCGGGTTGAGGCCTTTTTACTTTGGGGAAGGCATGAAAGCAGTTTGGCGATGATAGATAGATAGATAGATAGATAGATAGATAGATAGATAGATAGATAGATAGATAGATAGATAGATAGATAGATAGACAGACAGACAGACAGATATGTGGTACCCTAGAATTCGTAAAGAAAATATTGTAGATATATATATCATACTATGTGAGTGTTCTCTTGATTTAGGCTCAATTGGCGGGGGAACGCCAGGGAGAAAACGAGTTTTATGGTAAGAACTTACCTTTGTTAAAACTCTTTCTGCGAGGTACACTGGGCTCCACAAGGATAGACATTGGGGTGTAGAGTAGGATCTTGATCCGAAGCACCAACAGGCTCAAAAGCTTTGACCTTCTTCCCAAGATGCATAGCGCCGCCTCCTATATCACCCCGCCTCCAAGCACAGGAGCTCAGTTTTGTTAACCAGCCCAATGCAGTAGCAAGTAAAAGAGACGACAACTGCAAGTTGCCACAAACACCACACTCTCCCAACAGGAGAAGTGTCAGCGGCTAACGCCATACCAACCCAAAGAAGCTAAGTGCGTCAGGGTGGGTGCCTTGTGGAGCCCAGTGTACCTCACAGAAAGAGTTTTAACAAAGGTAAGTTCTTACCATAAAACTCGTTTTCTGCTGTGGGGTACACTGGGCTCCACAAGGATAGACATTGGGGATGTCCTAAAGCAGTTCCTTATGGGAGGGGACGCACTGTAGCGAGCACAAGAACCCGGAGTCCAAAGGAAGCATCCTGGGAAGCGGCAGTATCGAAGGCATAGAACCTTATGAACGTGTTCACTGAGGACCACGTAGCTGCCTTGCACAATTGTTCAAGGGTCGCACCACGGCAGGCCACCCAAGAAGGTCCCACGGACCGAGTACAATGGGCCGTAATGTGAGCAGGAGCTGATAGACCGGCCGTCACATAAGCATGTGCAATCACCATTCTAATCCATCTGGCCAAAGTCTGCTTGTGAGCAGGCCAGCCCCGTTTGTGAAACCCAAACAGAATAAAGAGAGAATCAGATTTCCTAACAGAAGCAGTTCTCTTCACATAGATACGGAGAGCCCGTACCACATCCAAAGACCGCTCTTTGGGAGACAGATCAGGAGAGACAAAGGCCGGTAACACAATCTCCTGATTAAGGGGGAACGAAGAAACCACCTTAGGCAAATAACCGGGACAAGTCCTAAAAACCGCCCGGTCACGGTGAAATATCAGATATGGGGAACTACAAGACAAGACACCCAAATCCGACACTCTTCTAGCTGAAGCAATAGCCAGCAGAAACACCACCTTAAGGGAAAGCCACTTAAAATCAGCTGAACCAAGAGGTTCAAACGGAGACTCTTGTAACGCCTCCAAAACCACCGACAAGTCCCAAGGAGCCACAGGCGGGACATAGGGAGGTTGGATACGCAATACACCCTGAGTAAAGGTATGCACATCAGGTAAGGTCGCAATCTTTCTCTGAAACCACAATGACAAGGCAGACATTTGAACCTTGAGGGATGCCAGACGCAGGCCTAAGTCCAGGCCCTGCTGAAGAAAGGCCAACAACTTGGCTGTACTAAACTTGGAAGCATCATAAATGTTAGAAGCGCACCAAACAAAGTAAGATTGCCAGACCCTATGGTAAATCCGAGCAGAAGCCGGTTTCCGGGCCCGCAACATAGTTTGAATGACCGCCTCAGAAAACCCTTTAGCCCTTAAGACGGAAGCTTCAAGAGCCATGCCGTCAAAGACAGCCGGGCTAGGTCCTGGTAGACACAGGGGCCCTGAACGAGGAGGTCTGGGCATTGTGGAAGTAGAATTAGACACTCTGACGATAGGCCCTGCAGGTCTAAGAACCAGTGCCGTCTGGGCCACGCTGGAGCTATGAGAAGCAGAATTCCTCTTTCGGAAGTTCAAGCAAGAATTACCCTGGGCAGGAGAGACACCGGAGGGAACACGTACGGCAGCCGATACCTCCACGGCACCGCCAGCGCATCCACGAATGCTGTTTGAGGATCCCTTGTCCTTACTCCGAAGACCGGAGCCTTGTAATTGTGTCGAGACGCCATCAGATCTACATCTGGAAAGCCCCACTTTTCCACTAGGAGTTGAAACACTGCTGGATGGAGGCCCCACTCTCCGGCATGTACGTCCTGACAACTGAGAAAGTCCGCTTCCCAATTCAGGACTCCCGGAATGAATATTGCCGATATGGCCAGTAGATGGCGTTCCGCCCATTGCAGAATCCGTGAGACTTCTTTCATTGCCAAACGGCTTAGAGTGCCGCCTTGATAATTTATGTAAGCCACTGTGGTGGCGTTGTCCGACTGTACTTGAACAGGATGGTTCTGAATTAAATGCTGGGCCAGGTTCAACAAATTGAAGACCGCTCGCAATTCCAGAATGTTGATCGAAAGGAGATCCACCGGCCCTGAAGGGAGTGTTGCTCCAGTACCATGCCCCAACCTCTTAGACTGGCATCTGTCGTCAACAGGACCCAGTCGGATATCCAGAAGAGACGGCCCCTGCACAATCGTTGGTTCTGGAGCCACCAGTGCAGCGACAGACGGACCTCCGGAGTCAATGAGATCATGTGAGACCTGATCCGGTGAGGCAGGCCGTCCCACTTGGCTAGAATCAGCCTCTGGAGGGGGCGAGGACGGAATTGAGCATACTCCACCATGTCGACTGCTGACACCATAAGGCCCAGCACCTGCATCGCCGAATGTATCGACACTTGCGGACGAGAAAGGAAGCAATGAAGCTTCAGGACTTTCTCATGGGACCACTGGTTGTGAGTGTCCAGTAGCACTCCCAGGTGCACCATGCTCTGAGCAGGGACCAGGGGGTATTTCTTCCAGTTGATGAGCCATCCGTGGGCTTGTAGAAACCGGATAGTCATATCCAGATGACGTAGGAGAAGTTCTGGGGAATTTGCCAGGATCAACAAGTCGTCCAGATACGGCAGTATCCTGACCCCTTGACGGCGGAGTACAACAGTCATCACCGCCATGACTTTGGTGAAGACTCGCGGAGCCGTAGTTAAACCAAAAGGTAACGCCCAAAACTGGTAATGGAGGTTGCCAACCGTAAACCTCAGGTATTGCTGATGTGACACTGCTATAGGAATATGCAGGTAAGCATCCTGTATGTCCAGGGAGACCATATAATCCCCAGGTTCCAAGACCAGAACTATATATCGAAGGGTTTCCATACGGAACTGGGAAACTTTCACAAACCTGTTCAATGCCTTGAGAATGAGAATGGGCCGAGAGGACCCATTCGGTTTCGGGACTAGAAACAGCGGAGAATAGTACCCCCGGCCCCTCTGAGCAAGAGGCACCTGTACTATGACTCCTGTATCCAGGAGGGTCTGTACAACCGAATGTAGAGTGTTTGCCTTTGTCTGGTCCAACGGGACGTCTGTCAGGTAAAATCGATGAGGGGGACGGTTTTTGAAGGCTATGGCGTTACCTCGAGTGACGACTTCCCATACCCAGGCATCTGAAGTGGTCTTCAACCATTCCTGGGTATACCCTAGAAGCCGGCCCCCCACCCTGGGATCCCCCAGGGGGAGGCCTGCCCCTTCATGCGGCAGGCTTATCGGTCTTGGAAGCTGGCTGACGGGCAGCCCAGGCTTATTTGGGCTTTGGCTTACCAGGTTTGGAAGTGCGGGCCTACTTGTGGTACGCCTGACCTTTTGCTTTACCTGAAGGACGAAAGGGGCGAAAGGAAGTACCTTTAGCCTTCGACACAGAAGGAGCGGTACTTGGCAGACAGGCAGTTTTGGCAGTAGCCAAGTCAGCCACTATCTTATTTAAGTCCTCCCCAAACAGAATATCTCCCTTGAAAGGGAGTACAGTACCTCCAGGGTTTTTCTAGAGTCCAGATCCACAGACCAGGATCTCAGCCCCAATATCCGGCGAGCCAGGACTGTAGTAGAGGCCTTGGCTACTAGAATACCGGCATCAGAAGCCGCCTCTTTAATATAGTGAGAAGCTGTGACAATATATGACAAGCATTGTCTAGCATGGGCAGAAGAGATTTCAGCTTCCAACTCTAGGGCATATGCTTCAATAGCCTCTGCAGACCATGTTGCTGCAATAGTGGGCCTTTGTGCAGCACCCGTGAGGGTGTAGATCGCTTTCAGACAACCCTCCACACTTTTATCCGTAGGATCTTTTAGAGACGTGACGGTAGTGACAGGTAGAGCTCAGGAAACCACCATCCTAGCCACATGCGAGTCTACTGGAGGAGGCGTTTCCCAATTTTTAGACAGCTCTGGCGTGAGGGGATAGCGAGCCAGCATCTTCTTTTGAGGCACAAACTTCTTACCTGGGTTTCCCCAGGATTCCTGACGTATATCCACTAGGTGGTCAGAGTGAGGTAATCATCCGTAATCTGTAAAATCAACAGAATAGCCTCCAAAAGATCAGGAACATCCACATGTGAACTACCCTCCCCATCAGCAGTGTCTGTGTCAGTATCTGTGTCAGAATCTGTGGGGTCAGTGTAAGCGCCATCTTCATCAGACGAGGTGTCAGTGACAGCAGTGGTTTGTGAGGAGGTAAGAGCTCGCTAAGAAGACCCCATGGCCTTAGGAGAGCGAGGACTTTTTAGTAGTCAAGGACTGGTTCAATTTCTTCAATTGAGCAGACAAGTTATCCGCCCACGGCGGGTTAGCTGCGGGGACCACATATGGTTGAACCAGCATAGGAGGTCCCATAGGGGGTGTTAGTTTAGTAACTAGCGTATTTAGAAGCGTGGAGAAAGTAGCCCACGGTGGGTTATTATGGACCCCCGTTGCCACAGTCCCATTGGGGGGCAAGGAGCCCCCAGAACCAGAGCCCACAGCTGCTATAGTCTCCTCATAAGGATATGTGGCTTCAGCAACACTGGCAGTGTGTTCAGCCCCAGAACCGTTACCTTCAGAAGTAGACATGATATAACTTGCAATATCAGTTAACACAGTACAATTGTCAGCAGCACAATACCTCATGCCCAAACCCCTGCACAGTGTAGTCAGCACAAGCAGAGATATAGGAGAGATATGGTGACTAAAATCACAGAGAAAAATACGTATTAGCGTATATCTTGTGAATATCCTATATAATTATAAAACCTGACGCACCAAGCCCCCTCAGGTTATAGAATATAGGGATAGCAAGTTGAGTGAGAGACACAAAATGGAAACCACTCAGCAAGCTAATGCACACACATATAGTCACAGTTATACAATGCAGAGGTTATTACCAACAATAACACTGCACTGGACCAGCTTATATATATATAGCTCTATAATCAATAGATATAACACTGCACAGTAAGAACTGGATGTATATCACAGGGTACCTGTACCAGAGAACCCTGACTAAATGCACTCTTTCTTAACTAACACTTTCTAATTGACAAGTAGAATACTTAAGTGTCATGTAAAGTCACAGCACTGACAACCAGGCGGCTTTACAAAGCAGGATTTGCCCAAGCAGTCCCAGGAACAGTGTAGCTGGGGAAATGGCACCCAAACACTGACAGGAGTGAGGGAGAGACAGATATGCAGCTCCAGGGCGGGAACATTTACTGGAAATGGCACCCTGGGGCTGGGGGGGGGGCTCCAGTTCTAAGCCTTATCCCCTCTGCTGGCAAAACCACTGGGTACTGCGGGCTACTTGTAAAAAGGTTTAGAGAGAAAACCTGACCTGCACCCATGCCCTGGTGATCTAGTGGGATCGCCTGTACTGCCACAGTGTCCACCGCCAGCACGCGCGGCCCGCCTCCCACGCCGGATCGCGATCAAGTGCGGGTCCCGCAAGCGGGACCCACTTACCTCTTCCCAAAGTGCGGCCACGCTATCCCGGAGAGCCCCAGCCGTGTGTGACTAACTTGGAAAAAATCCGGAGCCTCCTGCTGTAGGAACCCGGCAACCAGGGTGCGAGAGTGTACAGCGCTGCTGGGGGAGAGATAGAGCTGCAGCAGGTAATGTCTACTGACATCTAACACAATCTGTGCCTCTGCTGCAGCCCTTGTAGTCTTCTTTTTTTCCTCAGAAAAAGCTTTTTCTAGAGCTGTTGTGAGCAGCTCTTCCTGTTACATGCTTGCACTGCAAGCACCAACTACAAAACTGAGCTCCTGTGCACGGAGGTGGGGTGATATAGGAGGCGGCGCTATGCATCTTGGGAAGAAGGTCAAAGCTTTTTAGCCTGCTGGTGCTTCAGGACAAGATCCTACTCTACACCCCAATGTCTATCCTTGTGGAGCCCAGTGTACCCCGCAGCAGAAATACCACTTGGTGGTAACAGTTCTGGAAATGTTATCACCCTCACAGAGGGAAGAGACTTGTACATGGACCCTCATGGAGGGTAATATGGTTTGGACAGAACAGTGTAGGGCCCAAGAGTAATATGGGCGCGAGGCCAGAGGCTAGTACAGTAATTATAACCAGTGGGTCCCGAGCGCTCAGCTGGGGGGAGAAGGAGCGCGTGAGGTGAGTGGGAAGAGAGCCAGAGAGACCAAGGCTATAAAGGAGCGAGCACAAGAGCCATTGAGGAGGGCTCTGAGGAGACGCCGAGACGCCAAGGCACAACACTCTGTTGTAAAGAGACAGCAGCCGCAGTGACCTCCAGTGTGCTCAGAAAAAGGAGAAAGTGAAGGTACGAGCGAGGATCTCCAATGAGTAGCGGCGGGGCAAGAGGATCGTGAGCGGCAGAGGTCCCAATGAACGACGCCGGATGGAGGAGTGGCCACAGCAGTGATAGTGCCGCAATAGAGGGCTCCGACTGGGCAGCGCCGAAAGTCCTTTCCCAGCACACGCCCTAGGGGCCGGCTAGTAGGGGCTCCACCAACCTGACTGGGACAGCGGTGACGCAGCAATAGTGAGTGCCCGTGTAAGGGAGAGTGGGAGGCGGCTCCAGGCACACCATAAAAGGTGAGGGGTGGTCCTGCATAGACTGCATCAGAGGAGGGGCGCCCCAATGAAGGGATTCATTACCATAATCCCTTAGAGACTATACAGCAGCGGCATCCCACTGAGCAACCTTACACTGAAGGGGAAATTAATACATTGTTTCCTTAGAGACTATACAGCAGAGGCATCCCACTGAAGGGAAAGTGAGCGCAGTACTTTAAATCAGATTTGTCTGTAAGGGCCCGACAGTGCCCCTTCACTGTCGGGCCCTTACAGACAAATCTGCCCCTTCACTGTCGGGCCCTTGCAGCACCTTATAATTCCACCCTGGTTCAACAGACAGTGACATTTAGCGAGCAGGGTAATAAGACAAGCTGAGTGAATTGAATCAACAGAATATTTCCACATACTGCGGATATCTTTATTCAGCAAAAAGTTATAGTTTGTGACAACTCAAGGGATAGACTTACCACTGTAGCAGCGCTGATGCAGTAATAAATAAGGATTCTCAGTTAGCTCTTCGTGGCGCGTTAGTCACACACAGAAAGTCTTCTGCAAACAGTAGTCAGCTAAATTTGACAGATAATTACTGTCAGTTTCAAGGAACCATCTAAGGAGTGACAGCGCAGTCTGGGGGTAATTCTGAGTTGATCGCAGCTTCAAGTTTGTTAGCAATTGGGCAAAACCATGGGGGTCATTCCGAGTTGTTCGCTCGTTGCCGATTTTCGCTATATTGCGATTAGTCGCTTACTGCGCATGCGCAAGGTTCGCAGAGGGCATGCGCTTAGTTATTTTACACAAAAGTTAGGTATTTTACTCACGGCATAACGAGGATATTTCATCGTTCTGGTGATCGTAGTGTGATTGACAGGAAATGGGCTTTTCTGGGCGGAAACTGGACGTTTTCTGGGAGTGTGCGAAAAAACGCTGGCGTTTCTGGGAAAAACGCGGGAGTGTCTGAAGAAACGGGGGAGTGTCTGGGCGAACGCTGGGTGTGTTTGTGACGTCAAACCAGGAACGAAACTGACTGAACTGATCGCAATGTATGAGTAAGTCTGGAGCTACTCAGAAACTGCTAAGAAATTTCTATTCGCAATTCTGCTAATCTTTCGTTCGCAATTCTGCTAAGCTAAGATACACTCCCAGAGGGCGGCGGATTAGCGTGTGCAATGCTGCTAAAAGCAGCTAGCGAGCGAACAACTCGGAATGAGGGCCCATGTGCACTGCAAATCTAACTCTCTCTGCACATGTTATATCTGTCCCCCCTGCAGTGCACATGGTTTTGCCCAACTTCTAAAAAATTTCCTGCTGTGATCAACTTGGAATTACCCCCTATATTTCAACAGAGTTCATTACAGGGAAGGTCAGATAGTTATTGGCCTAGTACCTCAGAACATATTTCAGCTGCCAAGATCCTGAGTTAGGGCTCAGCATGGTATGGACTGGAGTCACACTGTGTTACCTTGTGTAAAACAAAAGAAAGGTCTTTTAATTTAATTCCCCAAATGATACAGTTGAGATAATGGTCTCGCAATATGCATGGTTAGTTCTAGCAGTACCGCACTGTTGAAACTATTAAGAGTTAAGAACTTCATGTGCACCAACAGTATAGCCATCAGGCACTGCGCAGTATAGACATTCAAAGGTGGACAATAGTATTTAATACAATGTCAGATTTGTTACACTGAAAGCTACTGAAAGGTCTGGACAGTTACCACTGTGTTGCTATTTAAATAGCTCAAGGTGAATGTATCCCTTTGAGTGTTATGTTGGTTAATGTGTTGCCTGTATGTTAATGTGGTTTTTTTTTCAGTCAAGCCGATACTGTATGTGTCTCAAGGCCCTTGCGGATGGCCTTGAGACACATACAGTATCGGCTCATTTTAAAAAGGTGTTAGGCGCCGAGGGTCCGCTCGTCAGTGCGGCCCGGCGCCTAGCAACCAGGGACGCCGTACGCGGACAGCCGTCGGCTCCCTGGCAACGCTAGACGCTGGGCGCACGGAGCCGCACAGACCCTAGCAACGGGGACGCCACTGTCGGACCGCGTTCCCCGTTGCTGGGTCCAAAGTTAATTACCACACTTGTTTCCTGGCCGTGCAGTATGGCAGCTGCACGGCATGTTTGTAATTAGCCCTGTCTGGCACCTGATTGGAGGGCTTCCATTTAAAGGCACTCTCAGGACTTCTCACAGACGCCGGTAATAGCTTCCTGTTTGCTGTATCTGTTGCAGAGAGTGTTTCCAGTCCTGCTCTATCCGGTCGTTCCTGTCCTCAGTGGTCCAGTACTCGGAAGTTGTCATCTGTTCCTGGAGTCCTGACCGAGCACCTTTAACATCCTGTGGTGTTCGTGAGTCGCGGCGTAGCCGTGTGTTGCGGCTTGACCGCTTACTATTTATTATTTGTTATATTGAGTCTCGGAGCTTTTGCGGAGGATTCCGCTCCCACAAATCCACTCTGGTATCCAGCGGTGCTGGGTAGGAGTAACGGATTAGTGGATTTTGGTTGTCCTTTTCCCTGGCGGTTTGTCCGCACATACTTCTGGTTTAAGTTTAGTTAGCTTGTAGCCCCTGGCCTGGTTGTTTAGTCAGAGGGCCCCTTGTTATCACCCTGTCTCGGATTTCCCTTTGTCTCCCATTAAGACCTGAGGGGGCATCGGAGTTGGGCAGACATAATCCGCCCTTCAAACGCGGCTGCCATGGGCTCAAGCAACCATAGTCTCGCAGGGGATTTCTGATAACACGGGCGAGACAACGGAGTTAGGGCGCCAGGGGTTACTAGGCTTTCCTGCTCCCGTAACCAGCATTCCCTTCCAGTACTCTGGCCTTTGTCATAAGATCTCCTCTGGTCAGAAGTACTGGAATCATAACATTATTACCGGCCACACCAAAACTTAAAATTAAACAAGGTTTGATTTTTTCCCTTATTTCAGTTTGGAAGATTTGTCGGCCTCATGAATCCCACTGGTTTAGGGCCAAATCCTGGCCAGCTTCTAGTTAGCCAGATTCAAGAACTTACTCAGATGGTTCAGGATCTTTCCCTTCGGGTGAAGTCGCAGGAAGATCTTTTACGGACTTCCCCGAGGGTCGTCCCTGAACCGAAAATGCATTTGCCTGACCGTTTTTCTGGTGATAGCAAGCAGTTTTTTAATTTTAAAGAGTCTTGTAAACTTTATTTTCGCTTAAGACCAATCTCCTCAGGTACGGAATCTCAGCGGGTCGGAATTATTATTTCTTTACTTCAGGGGGATCCCCAGACCTGGGCTTTTGGTTTAAGAACAGAGGATCCGGCATTATTGTCTGTAGACGCCTTTCTGGGGTCTTTAGGGCTTTTGTATGATGACCCTGATAGAGAGGCATCCGCCGAGAGTCAGTTGCGTGCTCTCAGACAGGGTAGGAATCCCGCAGAGATTTATTGTACGGAGTTTCGCCGTTGGTCGAACGACTGTGGCTGGAATGACCCTGCCCTGCGCAGTCAGTTTCGCCTCGGCTTATCTGAGTCTATAAAAGACAGTCTCCTTCAGTATCCCGCTCCTGAGACTCTCGATAAACTCATGGAGCTTTCTATTAAGATTGATCGTCGTCTCAGAGAGCGGAGGGCTGAAAAAGGAGCACCTGTCGGGTCTTCTCCTTGTGTTTTTTCCATTCCTGTGGACTTAGAGGAGCCCATGCAGATGGGTCTCTCCAAGCTGTCTCCTGAAGAAAGAACCAGAAGGCAAAATTCTGGTCTTTGTTTGTACTGTGGGGGTAAGGGACATTTTGCCCGTAATTGTCCGAACAAGTCGGGAAACGCCTCGACCAAGTGAATTGTGAGGGGGTTCACTTTGGTCTGCAGCTTATCTCCTCGAATAATTCCCTGTTAGTCCCAGCTAAAGTTTCCTTTGGCAGCCTCTGTTCTTCGGTGTCGGCTTTTGTTGACAGTGGAGCTGCAGGGAACTTTATGGACTTAACGTGGGCCAAGGCCTTAGGTATTCCTCAGTTAACCTTGGGTAGGCGTATCACCATGCATGGTTTAGATGGGAGTCCCTTGTCCAATGGGGTTATTTCCCTCTGTACACCCCCTGTTCTACTTTCGGTA
Source organism: Pseudophryne corroboree (assembly GCF_028390025.1). Lineage (NCBI taxonomy): Eukaryota > Metazoa > Chordata > Amphibia > Anura > Myobatrachidae > Pseudophryne > Pseudophryne corroboree. The sequence continues at coordinate 853,548,543 of NC_086445.1, forward strand.
GGAGCTCTTCATTCCGAAAAGATTGAATTTTTCCTTACCCATTGCCCTGCAGTTCCAGTGGTTCTGGGTCACCCTTGGCTGGCCTTTCATAATCCCATCATTGATTGGCAGTCGGGGGAGATCTCACAATGGGGTACCATCTGTAATAAGGAATGTATTACGTTTCCCATCAGAATAGCTGCTGCCATTCCCGAACCCATTCCTGTGGAATACCAGGATTTTGTTGATGTATTTTCCAAGGGCAATGCAGACATTCTGCCTCCCCATCGGCCTTATGATTGTGCTATTGAGCTAATTCCTGGTGCCACATTGCCAAAGGGAAGGTTATATGCATTGTCCGGACCAGAAACTGTGGCCATGAATGAGTATGTTAAAGAGAGCCTAGGGAAAGGATTTATCAGGCCATCTAAATCCCCGTTAAGTGCAGGCTTCTTCTTTGTGGAGAAGAAAGATGGATCACTCAGACCTTGCATTGACTTTAGAGCCTTGAATAAAATCTCAGTAAAAAATACTTACCCTTTGCCGCTGATTTCTGTCCTCTTTGATCAGCTACGTTCGGCTGTGATTTTTTCTAAGATTGACCTGAGAGGAGCATATAACCTCATCCGAATCAAGTCAGGAGATGAGTGGAAAACGGCATTCAGTACTCAGTCGGGTCACTACGAGTATCTGGTTATGCCATTCGGCCTGTCTAACGCTCCTGCAGTTTTCCAGGATCTCATTAACGACGTGCTCCGTGATTTTCTTGAAGATTCGTGGTCGTTTACTTAGACGATATCTTGATCTATTCTGACTCTATTGAACAACATGTTACCCAGGTGCGTCAGGTTCTTCAAAAATTACGTGAAAATCACCTATATGCCAAGCTGGAGAAGTGTGAATTTCATGTCACGGAGGTATCCTTTTTGGGGTACATTATTTCCCCTCTGGGATTCTGTATGGAACCAAAGAAGCTCCAAGCCATCCTTAGTTGGGCGCAACCCACCAACTTAAAAGCTATTCAGCGCTTTTTAGGGTTTGCGAATTATTATAGAAGATTTATTCATTCTTTTTCCGACCTGGTTGCTCCCATTGTGGCACTTACTAAGAAGGGAGCGGATCCAACCAGTTGGTCTCGTGAAGCTGAGTTATCTTTTCAGGCCTTGAAACAAGCCTTCGTCTCAGCCCCAGTCCTCAGACATCCCAACCCAGAATTGCCTTTCATTGTTGAGGTTGATGCCTCGGAGGTTGGAGTAGGGGCTATCCTGTCTCAGAAGGATCCGGACTCTCTAGAATTACATCCTTGTGCCTTTATGTCCAGGAAATTCTCATCTGCTGAATCCAACTACGATGTTGGTAACCGGGAATTACTGGCTATTAAATGGGCTTTCGAGGAGTGGAGGCATTGGCTTGAGGGAGCAACACATACCATTTCAGTTTTGACTGATCACAAAAATCTTCAGTACATCGAATCAGCTAAACGGCTGAATGCCCGGCAGGCTCGTTGGGCTTTATTTTTTACTCGTTTCAAGTTCATTATCACCTTCAGGCCAGGTTCCAAGAATACCAAGGCGGATGCCCTATCACGCAGTTTTCTTCCAGTTCATGATAACAGTCCTGTTACTCCCATACTTCCGTCTTCAGTCATTCGGGCAGGCCTCACACAAGATTTATTTACCCAGTTAAAGCAGCTTCAACATCAAGCTCCTGGAAATACTCCTGCTGGTCGTCTTTATGTCCCTGAGTTTTTGAGAGCAACTGTTTTGACTGAGTTTCATGACAGCAAAGTTGCCGGGCATCCGGGGATCTCTAAGACTTTGGAATTAGTCTCCCGCTCAGTATGATGGCCTGGTCTTTCTAAAGACATTAAGGAGTTTGTTTTTTCTTGTCAGGTCTGTGCACAGCATAAAGTTCCCCGTTCCTTGCCTATCGGGCAACTTATGCCCTTGAATGTTCCTCTCAGGCCATGGTCTCATATTTCCATGGATTTTGTGGTAGATCTCCCTCTGTCAGCCGGATGCCGAGTCATATGGGTAGTAGTGGACCGTTTTAGCAAGATGGCCCATTTCATTGCTCTTCCCCGACTGCCATCTGCCCAGGGATTGGCAGTTTTGTTCCTCCGTCATGTTTTCAGACTCCATGGGTTACCTACTGATATTGTTTCTGATCGGGGTCCACAATTCATTGCACAATTTTGGAAGTCTTTTTGTGCCTCATTAAAGATGAAATTGTCTTTGACGTCTGGCTACCATCCCCAATCCAACGGGCAGACTGAGCGAGTTAATCAATCATTAAAACAGTATTTGCGTTTGTACTCAGCCAAACTCCAAAATGATTGGTCTGAGTTTCTTCCTTTGGCGGAGTTTGCTTACAACAATTCCTGTCATTCCTCCACCAATGTGTCTCCATTCTTTACAGTTTTTGGTTTTCACCCCAGAGCTAATTCCTTTTTTCAACATTCCTCTGTCTCCTCGATAACCTTAACCTCTCATCTCAGACTCATTTGGAGAAAAGTGCACCTTGCTCTCAGAAAAGCGGCATTTCGGGAGAAAAAAAATTCTGACAGGCTCCGGCGGCCTTGCACTTTTAAGGTAGGAGATAGGGTATGGTTGTCGACTCGCAACATTAAAATTCGACAAACCTCAGCCAGATTGGGTCCCAAATTTATTGGACCATTTCATATTATTAAAAAAATCAATCCAGTTGCTTTCCGGTTACGTTTACCAAGAGCTCTCCGGATCGGAAATACGTTCCATTGCTCCTTGTTGAAACCATACGTTTCTTCCAGTAGATTTCCTCGAAAGATCTCTCAGGGGAAATCACCAGTAGATGTACAGGGTCATCAGGAGTTCTTGGTGGAGAAGGTTCTTGATTCCAAGTTGTCCCGGGGTCGGCTTTATTTTCTGGTACACTGGAGAGGTTATGGTCCAGAAGAAAGGTCTTGGGTCCTGGATAAGGATCTCCATGCCCCGAGGCTCAAGAGGGCATTTTTTCGAGAATTTCCTCGGAAACCTGGCTTTAGGGGTTCCTTGACCCCTCCTCAAGGGGGGGGGTACTGTTAGGCGCCGAGGGTCCGCTCGTCAGTGCGGCCCGGCGCCTAGCAACCAGGGACGCCGTACGCGGACAGCCATCGGCTCCCTGGCAACGCTAGACGCTGGGCGCACGGAGCCGCACAGACCCTAGCAACGGGGACGCCACTGTCGGACCGCGTTCCCCGTTGCTGGGTCCAAAGTTAATTACCACACTTGTTTCCTGGCCGTGCAGTATGGCAGCTGCACGGCATGTTTGTAATTAGCCCTGTCTGGCACCTGATTGGAGGGCTTCCATTTAAAGGCACTCTCAGGACTTCTCACAGACGCCGGTAATAGCTTCCTGTTTGCTGTATCTGTTGCAGAGAGTGTTTCCAGTCCTGCTCTATCCGGTCGTTCCTGTCCTCAGTGGTCCAGTACTCGGAAGTTGTCATCTGTTCCTGGAGTCCTGACCGAGCACCTTTAACATCCTGTGGTGTTCGTGAGTCGCGGCGTAGCCGTGTGTTGCGGCTTGACCGCTTACTATTTATTATTTGTTATATTGAGTCTCGGAGCTTTTGCGGAGGATTCCGCTCCCACAAATCCACTCTGGTATCCAGCGGTGCTGGGTAGGAGTAACGGATTAGTGGATTTTGGTTGTCCTTTTCCCTGGCGGTTTGTCCGCACATACTTCTGGTTTAAGTTTAGTTAGCTTGTAGCCCCTGGCCTGGTTGTTTAGTCAGAGGGCCCCTTGTTATCACCCTGTCTCGGATTTCCCTTTGTCTCCCATTAAGACCTGAGGAGGCATCGGAGTTGGGCAGACATAATCCGCCCTTCAAACGCGGCTGCCATGGGCTCAAGCAACCATAGTCTCGCAGGGGATTTCTGATAACACGGGCGAGACAACGGAGTTAGGGCGCCAGGGGTTACTAGGCTTTCCTGCTCCCGTAACCAGCATTCCCTTCCAGTACTCTGGCCTTTGTCATAAGATCTCCTCTGGTCAGAAGTACTGGAATCATAACAAAAGGTACATAAATGTAAAGAATGCTACATTAAAAATTTCTGCGGGATCCAGCAGATCCTACCCAAGTGGCGCACCAGAGATATAGATAAATGCTTATTACAATCTGAAATTAAGTGGATTTATGAATTAAGGACCCTTGTTCCTAAGGGACTTAATGGGGACTTTGAGCGAAAATGTTTTTTGGCCTAAGTAAACCCCTATTCGTATATTCTATATCAGCACTTTAAAGGCTCTTAGCTTTTTTTGTCACTTTGTTCACTTTTAATGCATGCTTGCACTTTAGGGGATCAGATTAATCATTGAATTTTATTCTTTATTGTAATTATATTTTATTTTGTTTTTATTCTATGGCTTTATGGACTCTTTTGTGTGGACATTACTATTCTCCATGAGGAATGTTACTGCTGAATCCCGGAACTATATAAATGGGGAAGTATGAGCCTAAGGACAGAATAAGAGGAACTCCCTATCTCTGGCTTCCCCGCCATCTGGAACACAGCTGGAACGCATGAAACTTCCGGGTTCCGGCTGATTCACACACACACGGCTCATTGGAGACGCCGGTCAGCGGCGACTGAGAACATCTGTGTTTCCTCTGTTGGGGGGTATATATAGCAGCACTTTCACATTGTCCTGTATGCTTCTGAGGAAGGACCATTGCTGTCTGAAACGCGTTAAGCGGGACTATCCACGTGTGTGGCTCCAGGCGAAAAAACGGACACCAGGAGATCCTGTCTCTGGGGTTGAAATTCCGGACTTCTCCTCCTTTTCTCCCACTTTCTTCCATCTGGGAAGGTGACAGAAGTCCTGTTGTTGTCTGCTGTTTTGCCAAGAATGGAGTATTTTACTATGCTGTCTTTTTGTGTTTTCTTGTAAGTGCAATTGGTATTAAAACTCGTTATGTTTTTAAGAACTGCTGCACTATTATCTCTTTATCCCTCTTAAACTTGGGTACACTGCAAAGTGTCCAGGGATTAGAGGTTTATATCCTCTTAGGTCGGCGTTGGGCTAAGATCTAAGAAGTAGGAGGAGTTTACCAACTGGGAGCAGTTTTGCCTATTTGGATGCTTCTATACACGCTGATTATCTCCTTACCTTTGTAAAGGGGAGTATTCACGGAGAGATCCATGCTTAAAATCTAAGCAATCTGACTAGATTGCTTAGATTTTAAGCACAGATCACTCGTGTGTAGCCCCCACAGCGATAGCAATGCCCAGCCCCGCACATCGCTATCGCCGCTGCTAGATTGAGCCTGCATGCCAAAACTAAGGGTGAATCCTTTTTTACTTTATTGTTAATTATATCGGCTTATGAATGCATGTTATCTTTGAGCGCGCTATATGTTCTTTGTGCTTCCTGTAATTCCTGTAATTTTCAGACTTGTCTTTTGAGTGGTTGTGGATTTCCTCTCTTGCACAGAGTTCAGCTGCACCTAAAGGTTTTATTGCGCACATTCTTCGAAATTCTCTTTTAATTATCTCTTTTATCCATTTTTTGGAAGCACAGTGCTGGCAATGCTGCTGGAGTCTCAGTGTAGGTGAAATACTTGGAGCTGAATCACAGTGCTGGCAATGCTGCTGGAGTCTCAGTGTAGGTGAAATACTTGGAGCTGAATCACAGTGCTGGCAATGCTGCTGGAGTCTCAGTGTAGGTGAAATACTTGGAGCTGAATCACAGTGCTGGTAATGCTGCTGGAGTCTCAGTGTAGGTGAAATACTTGGAGCTGAATCACAGTGCTGGCAATGCTGCTGGAGTCTCAGTGTAGGTGAAATACTTGGAGCTGAATCACAGTGCTGGCAATGCTGCTGGAGTCTCAGTGTAGGTGAAATACTTGGAGCTGAAGCACAGTGCTGGCAATGCTGCTGGAGTCTCAGTGTAGGTGAAATACTTGGAGCTGAATCACAGTGCTGGTAATGCTGCTGGAGTCCTAATGTAGGCAAAATAATTGGAGCTGAATCACAGTGCTGGTAGTACTGCTGGAACTAAATCGCTGGTAATAAACAACAGGAACATGAGCTGAACACTGGAGTCTGAGCCTGAATGCAGCTGAGATAGTGACGATGTTCTGGGCAATTTGCTAGAGCTCTGTCTAGCCCTTTTATCCTCCTTGCTGGTTATCCATTGGACAGCGGAGTCATGTGACTAACCGATGCTTGTGGTTTGAGGACTTGTGATCAGCTGATCAACAGCAACATGGCAGCGCCCGTACTCTGGAGATGGAGGGAATACATTGGGGTACGCGCTGTATGGCAAACGAGGTACATACTGGAGAGAGTCTCTGCACATTGCAGGCAATCATGAAACATACTGCCAGGCTGAGGATGTGACCTTTGGAGACCAGCGCATCAGAGCACTGGTAAGTGACGTTATACAAAATGCAGATTTCTGACATTGCTCTAATTAGCAAGTACAGTAAGTGTTCTTTACCAGCAGTTGTTATAATAGAACAATTAATGCAGACCTAAATATTTAAGTACAGAACATAATAAACTGGTTTGTGTTATCACAGACTCCTTTTGTAGATGTGATGACAGGAGGACTATTAGTGTGTTACTGATTTTCAAAATAATTGTAGTATTTGCACACCTGTTCCTAGTAATCAAATATTTAATATAGTATTAATTACCTTTCTTTGGCCTTGGACACATTACTGCACATTGTACCGGAATTACTCCAGTGATTCAAAACAATCAGACTAAAAATGAGCTACTGCAAATGCCCCAGTACAGAACATACCATAAGCATTTGCATCAAACTAGGTATAAGGGGTCACATAGGCAGATCCAGGAGGCATTTTTTGCTTCTAAAGGAGATCAGCGGGCCTGCCACCAGCGGGGAACTAGTGGGGCACCCCGCCAGTAACATTAAGTGACAGAATCTGCAGAGCTGACCCTCACCCATGACCCTATTCTTGAGCCTAAGTGTACCTCCTCCTGCACCTGACATGATCCTACCCTCTCTCCCTGCGTGCAGGGCTTGGCGGCAGGATTGTCACATTGGGCTGTGCAGTATTTATGTTGAGCTGGCCCTTCTGTCAGCTTCCTCCTTACCCGCTGTCATGGTGCAGGACACACCCACCCCCTTCATTCATGCTGACCTGTGGGAGGCACTGTAGGATATGCTGAGCAGCATCCTGTCTCCGGGACACAAAGTGGTAGGGCCATAACTAGGGTTGTGCGGAGTGTGCAACCACACAGAGCACTGCAGGGTAGGGGGTGCGCTTGGTGGTATTTGTTAGTTATCTGTTTTAACTACTTTCACTTGAAGCTTCCCTCCTCTTTGAAGCCCAGCATCTCCTGACCACCCCTGTCTCCTTCCCCCACCTTTTCCATCGCTATTACCTACATATACAACATTCATGAACTTAACTTGAGAGTTTTTTTTATATTCAGTTACACTGTCCTTTATTACATTTACATACCCGAGATTCAAACCTATCGCCTGTGGCATTGCAGTCAGACACTTTATTTATGAGCAGAGCTATGTAGTGTGTGGCTGCAAGGGATTGGATGTGTGACTGCACACTACACAGATCTACTTAATTGCAATGCTGATTATTTTTACAAAGTACAAGTTAGAAATCTCAGTTTTTATGAAGGATCAAATAGCTCAATGAGTAGGCTGAGATGCATCTGGTAATAGGTTTGAATCCTGGTCTGGCAGAATATTGAAATGAGTTATTTAATAAAGGGTATTGTAACTGAATGACAAAGAGCTCTGAAGTTAAGTGCACGAATGTGGTATAAAGAGGATTTGTGTCCAAATCCATTTTCTCACAGTGGGGCAGATTTATTAAGCTTGGTGAAGTGATAAAGTGGAAGGTGATAAAGGACCAGCCAATCAGATCCTTACTGCCATGTCACAGGCTGGGTTTGAAAAATGACAGTTAGGAGCTGACTGGCTGGAGCGTTATCACCTTCCACTTCATCACTTCACCGAGCTTAATAAATCAACCCCAGTGTTCTTTAAGTGTGTGTGTATAATATATACAGTATACATACAGTATATATAATGTAGGAAGGGGCATCATAGCATGGGCTTTCTCTGGGATCAGTTTTGTCATGGCACTCACTAACGAGGGCATGCGCCTTATGTCCCTAGTGGAAAAATAGGGGGGGCGCCATTTTCTTTCTGGCACTGGGCACCAAAAAGTCTAGTTACGGCTGGGTGAGATGGGGATGCTAATAGTGCTTTAATTGATAGAGCGTGAGTAGCTGGCAGCTGCATGGGGTCTATCAGCACTGTGCAAGGAGAGCTTGTAGAGAATATGTACAAGAAAGATTACAATGAATATGTAGAAGAAGAAACCAATTTATAACACATGTACTGTATGTATATGGTAATCCTTACAATATTATATGGACGGCTAGAGGTGCACCAATGAGAAATATACAGTTCAATAGAAATTGATGCAAGGCTGAAGGACCAGTTCAACTCAAGAAAGCTCACTTTTTGGTGCACTCTTTTGTATATTGGGATAAATGATTGATGGGTCTATTCATGAAGCAGTGAAAAGCTTGGAGAAGTGAGTCAGTGGAAAAGTTGCCCATGGCAACCAATAAGCATTGAAGTAACAATTATAATTTGCATACTATACAATTGTATGGGCAACTTCTACACAGGCTCACTTCTCCACTCTTTTCACTGCTTCATGAATAGACCCCTAAGACTTAGGGGTCTATCTACTAAGCCTTGGAGAGAGATAAAGTGTATGAAACTAAAGTAGCAGCCAATCAGCTCCTAACTGTCATTTTTCAAACACAGCATTTAATATGGCATGTAGGAGCTGGTACTCAGGGCCGGCGACAAGAGGAGTCAAAGGGGACAACTGTACCGGGCCCCATGGATCAGAGGGGCCCCAAATATATGCCACTTAGTGCGTGGCAGGGATGTGAGTCATCTTGTCCAAATAGGGCAGCAAGCTGCAGGTGGTGTGGGTGCAGTCTCAAAGTGACAGGAGCCTGTCACACACAGTGACTGTGCGGCACAAGTGTACATTCCCTCTACCTGTTCCAGCTCTGTTGTGGGCAGTTTTGGGACATGGCAGCAGCTCCACTGGCCAGGATTCCCATGCCCTATGCCAGCCTCTTCTGGTGGAGTGTGAGGGCCGCATGGATCCTGCTGTGCGGTGTTCGGGTCTGGATACTGGGGAGTGCAGCGCAGGTGAGTCTCTCCTCAGGGTAAGAGTGGCTTGGTGATGGGATACAGGACTTTGGGATGGGGTGGAGGAGCTGGGAATGCAGCATGGAGTCATTATTCTTAAACAGTTTCCCAATCACAGTGTGTCCCAACACTTTTCCAATGTCCACCAAGGTAAGATTGATGGGTTAGCTATGATAGGGGTTCAACACGTGAAGATTACCATTCGCGGGGGTGACAGGTACCGCAAGCTGTGCGAGAAAGAAGCCCTGTGGATATTTCAATTAAGAACATTGGCCCCTGCAGGGTTGAATGAGTGCATAGATTTTGAATCATTCGCCAATTGAGGATTGTTGGAATCATCCCAGGAATGTGGAGGGAGTGGTGGTCCAGTAGTTACAGGCCATTCCCAGGTTGCACGTTTGGGAGGGAACCAGCAAACCCTTATATTGGGAGTATTCATATCATAAAATAAAAATAAAAAATAAAAATAAAAATAAAATATAAACCATAATTAAAATAAAAACTATATAAAAATTAGAGTGGTTAGTCCCCATTAGATCAAAAATACCTTGAGTTCACTATATAGGTATGAACTCGCAGAATAGAGGTATAGGAATGCTCTCTAAGACTTGAGATCACAGGTCCGTGGACTGTTGAAACCTAATGACATTTAAGAAACAGAAGAATTGTGTAGATGGGCGCGATCTGATTGTGCGCATGTGTTTATACTTATATAATTTATTTATGAACAAAGTAAATATTTGAGGTTTCCCATTTATTTGTCATACGTATTGTTTTTATTATCATCTCTATTAAAAATGCAGAAATTTATCAAGAAGAAAAATAGTCTGGAGGTAGAGTATTAGTTTACCATAGTTATAGTAACCAGTTCGATCTTCGGACGGTATATGACATGGTATGATGTGAAAAGATTACTCCATATTTTACATGCATCTTTAATTGGTATATAGGCAAACATATATATACACATTTTGAGAATATATGCAATTAAGATTATATCTGAATGAATAAGGAATCGTTTACGAACAGAATACAAATTTTGGGTTCTCCCATCTACTTATCATACTTACTGCTTTTACTATCATCTTTATATATATATAAAAAATGCAGCATTCTATTAAGTAGTTACATAGTCTGGAGGTAGAGTATTGGTTTACCACGGTTAGAGTAACCAGTTCGATTCCCGGATGGTCTATGACCTAAAATATATTTATTTATGTATAATTTTTCTTATATTTTGTCTTAATTTATTTTTCTGTAACTACCATGATTAGGGTTCATGATGAATTACTGAACTAAAATAGGATACTCCATTATTCTTAGATATAAAACTCATGTATTTGTATATTTATTATCACCCTGTTATTTTATAAGAAGTGTCTACAGACAGGCGGGCAGACAAAAGGTTGATGTGAATTTTTAATTAAAGAACAGGTGAGCTAAGAGGTGGATCAGGAGGTGGATCTTAGACAGGTGTTACTGCTTTAGGTGGATAATTACACCAATCGAATATGAGGCTGTCATTTAAAAAGGGCTCTATTGTCTAAAAGTTTTCACTCTATGAGGAAGCTTCAATTAGAAGCGAAACGCGTCAGAGAAGGTGCCCTTTGTGACCCAATGGACATTTGATACTAGATCCTTATTGATGTGCAATACTGCCTGAGGCTGACAAGCGGGAGACAAGGAGGACGCTATATGCGGCGGCTTGAAGACGGGAGCAAAACCATCTAATCAGCGCCTGCAGTGCGCAAAGCTCCGGGAGCCGGACAGACCTCTATCTCTCAACGTGAATTAAGGTGTGTGTGTGAGAACCTGACACAATAGAAGACGGAGTGCACCACTCACGGACTGTGGCAAACGGGAGCTTTCCTTAGGTGCTTGCCGTGCACCAAGCCCCAGGTGACAATTAAAATTTCCTCCGTGCTGTCTGGAGAATATCTCCACATGTAAAAGAACCACTCACAACTGATATATTGGTTCAATTTACCTGTTTGGTACATACCTAAATCAAATTCTACGAGCACATTTAATGGGACTATCCTATTTTTGAGAATATGAAATATGGACATCGTCAACTTATGATTATTGAATAATCCGTTATGGTCACAATTAGCTATATGATCCACCTCTTATGCTCAAATAGTAGGTTTAGTATTTAGCTTTTTTATTTGTATGCGCATACTAATCAATTCATTTTTATATGTTTATAATTTATTTTATGCATATTAAAACTATCTTAACCAATTAATCATGTGTCTTCACGTCATGTTGCCTTTTATTTAATAGCGCAAGCTGTTAATTAGAATTGTTTGTGCTACACCTGGTTTCAATCAGGTGTGATTGTGTTGGCCACTTCCACTGGCCATTCTACCCTATTTGCGGCTATTTAGATTATATGAGTTGTATGAGAACTTTATACCTTTTATATGATTACTGTTGATAGCGCCTGACTTCAGTACTAGTATTTACAGCATTTAATATGGCATGTAGGAGCTGGTACTCAGGGCCGGCGACAAGAGGAGTCAAAGGGGACAACTGTACCGGGCCCCATGGATCAGAGGGGCCCCAAATATATGCCACTTAGTGCGTGGCAGGGATGTGAGTCATCTTGTCCAAATAGGGCAGCAAGCTGCAGGTGGTGTGGGTGCAGTCTCAAAGTGACAGGAGCCTGTCACACACAGTGACTGTGCGGCACAAGTGTACATTCCCTCTACCTGTTCCAGCTCTGTTGTGGGCAGTTTTGGGACATGGCAGCAGCTCCACTGGCCAGGATTCCCATGCCCTATGCCAGCCTCTTCTGGTGGAGTGTGAGGGCCGCATGGATCCTGCTGTGCGGTGTTCGGGTCTGGATACTGGGGAGTGCAGCGCAGGTGAGTCTCTCCTCAGGGTAAGAGTGGCTTGGTGAGGGGATACAGGACTTTGGGATGGGGTGGAGGAGTTGGGAATGCAGCATGGAGTCATTGGGTAGACACAGACTGTGGAGTGTGTGGGAGGTAGGAGATAGGGAGACACAGACTGTGGGGTGTGTGCGGAAGGAAGGAGAGAAATACATATGAATATATTTGTATAAATAAATTTATATAGACTTTGTAACAATTGCACTCTCCCACAGTTACTTCCATATGGTTCTCCCTTAAATCTGTTCCATCATGGTCCAGAGTAAGTAGAATGATAGGAGAAAGGGTACTCAAAACTTTAAGAAAAAACACATATGTTTTATTTTTACTTTCACCCAAATGTGCTCTCCAAAAGTCTCAAAACCGGGGGCTCGGCATAAAGATCCAAATGTCAAATATAGAGAAATAATAGCACTCATTGTGCCTATATGGTCAGCTCGGTACAGTAATGCATTAAAGGCAGAGTTGTCACTTATCCATCTGTCGACGTCGGTCAGTGATGTCAAGACCTCAGCATCTCATCACCACCACATGTGTAGCCAGGAATGAAAGTAAAAATAAAATATATGTGTTTGAGTGCCCTTTCTCCTATCATTCTGTATAAATAAATAAATATATATATATATATATATATATATATTTAATAACAGTTTCTGAGGGGACCCCAGAGATACCACTGTACGGGGCCCCAAGATTTCAGTTGCCGGCCCTGCTGGTAATTTATCTCTGTTCACTGTATCTCTCTCCAAGGCTTAGTACACAGACCCCTTAACCTTTAATTTTTACTAAGACAACTTTTAATCTCTATATTAAAATATATAGACATACAAACATATGGTAGACATATACAACAATTTATAAAAACAATAAATCACATTTAGAAGTGATTGCCAACTACAGAGGATGCAAATATCACCGTAGTTACTGAGTATTCTTACAGTGATACAGTACCTGTATCAAAGGAGTATTGAAGAGTATATACACTGTACAGATTCATTATTGATGGAAGTGACTTCATTGTTTCATAACATATCCACATGTGATTTGTACCCTATTGGGGCATATTCATTCATGTGGAGCACACACAGTAATCTCCCACTGGTATAGGTTATGGGAGTACCGCCATGATATTCTATTGTTAATACAGAGAAAAATATATTTCTTCAGCACTGAGATGTGGATAGGGTCTTACTCATGTTGTGCTATGGTTGTCTGTGTATAATTTGTGCAGGCAATGATTGCTGTGTTTTCAATCTTGCAAGTCAGATTATTGGGAGGATATTCTGTCGACTGGGCAGTAGCGTCACTATGGGGGTGCAGCGCTGCTCAGTTGGCAAAATGTCCCCCTTTGCCACTCGTAATGCTCCCCTGCACCACCCACTTCTTCCCCATGTCACCCATTCCTTGGCATCATCCACTGCATCTCGCTGTCATTCTCTTGTCACCCTCTCCCTCTCCCTGTCACCCACTGCCTCTCCATCTCCTACAACAGCATCTCTTCGGTGTAGTATGGTATGCCAGCCGCCGGGATCCCGGCGGCTAACATACCGGCGCCGGGAACCCGATCGCCGGCATACCAACAGCTGGGCGAACGCAAATGAGCCCCTTGTGGGCTCGCTGTGCTTGCCATGTTGCAGGCACGGTGGCATGCAACGCGCACCTCGCTATTTATTCTCCCTCCAGGGGGGTCGTGGACCCCCGAGAGGGAGAAAAGTTGTTGGTATCCCAGGTGTCGGGATTCTGGCGCCGGTATACTGAGCGCCGGGATCCTAACAGACAGCATACTGAATACCACCCTATCTCTTCCCATCACCCATTGCCTCACCCTCTGCCTCTCCCCTGTGTCACTATCTCCCGATCACCCTCTTTCTCCTGTTGAAATAACACAGACACATTAACATTACACAATACATAATCAATGCAAATAAAAGCAAACATATTCAAGGATACAAAGAATCTATTCTTTGTAGGGTTGTCAGTACACTCTGACTGCTGTATTGGTTAAAACTATTTGCGTTTTAAGGCATTTTTACACTCAGCAAACCTTTAAAATTGCTATATTGTGTACTGCATTTAGATATAGAAAATAATACTTACCCGCATGTCTATCATAGGTTCCAATGTCGATATCCAAGATGCTGTGGAACCAGTGTTGGATGTTGAGACTGTGGTGGGTAAAGTGTGATGGTGACACTGAATACAGTACTGTATGTATCCCTTCACCCCAGCGATGCCAACCATCCCCACAATGCGGTCTTCCAAACCCTTACTAGCTTCCACCACTCCTCCTGGCCATCTTAACCTCAGCTATTGGCAAACTATGACTGACTGTCAGACACAACAGCTGTCCCTGCTCACCACACTGTGCGACAAATATCAACATTGAACAAAATGGGACACAGGTGTAACCGCCACGAGTGCCGAAACAACTCAACTTGGAAGAACTGCTAACACACTTTATCAAATATGGGACCCAAACAATCATTTCAAAGACACCTTGATATTCATGCAGGAAACAAATTGCTTCCATGATAATTTTCTAACGTTAGTGGACCGACAAATAAATGGCATTTGTGACTTTCAGGCTATCATGCTTAATTTAGGCACACCACTTATGGGATGTTTACCATATCATACTGATAGTATATACAGTAAGCAGGCAGCATCTCCCAAACAGCTACACCGCTGCCAACACCACGCTGACGGATACCCTACAGGCTAGGGGTGGCAGGGGTGCAGCTAGCTAGAGACCGTTAATTGTTTAATCTGTTACAAAAAAACATAGTTACTTTGGTCATTTATAGTTTTCAGTTCAAATGGTTTATTTGTGTTATGCACAATTTTCATACACCTATGGCCCTCATTCCGAGTTGTTCGCTCGCTAGCTGCTTTTAGCAGCATTGCACACGCTAAGCCGCCGCCTACTGGGAGTGAATCTTAGCATAGTAGAATTGCGAACGAAAGTTTCGCAGAATTGCGAAAAGAAACTTCTTTGCAGTTTCTGAGTAGCTCGAGACTTACTCTGCCACTGCGATCAGTTCAGTCAGTTTCGTTCCTGGTTTGACGTCACAAACACACCCAGCGTTCATCCAGACACTCCCCCGTTTCTCCAGCCACTCCCGCGTTTTTCCCAGAAACGGCAGCGTTTTTTCGCACACACCCATAAAACAGCCAGTTTCCGCCCAGAAACACCCACTTCCTGTCAATCTCACTCCGATCACCAGAACGAAGAAATTTCTTCGTTAAGCCGTGAGTAAAATACCATACTTATTAGCAAATTTACTTGGCGCAGATGCACTGCGAACACTGCGCATGCGCATTAGCGACTAATCGCTCCGTTGCGGAAAAAAATAACGAGCGAACAACTCGGAATGAGGGCCTATGTGTACTATGTTGGTACAGTGCAATGACATATATTACAAACTTTTGATACATGTTTTACCCATACAGGAGCCGGGGGGAGACAGTGGCGGTAGCAGGGAGCGAAGCTCCTGCTACCCATACTTTTACAAAGGGGTCTATTTATGAAGCAGTGAAAAGTGTGGAGAAGTGAGCCTGTGGAGAAGTTGGCCATGACAACCAATCACCTGCTCCATACAATTGTATAGTATGCAAATTATAAATGTTACTTCAATGCTGATTGGTTGCCATGGGCAACTTCTCCACTGGCTCCCTTGTCCACACTTTTCACTGCTTTATGAATAGACCCATAGAGAGCCAGCAGAGCAGTGAAGGTAAAGGGGGGAAAATGCTCCGGATACTCATACAGGAGCTGGGGGAGACAGCTGCAGTAGAGGGAAACTACTATACTAGTACATTGAGAGTCGGCAGAGCAGTGAAGGCTGCAGGGAATGATTCTCCCACTACAGTACAGTAGCCCGGGGGAGACAGCGGCGTTAGCGAACAGCAAAGCTCCTGCAACCCATACTATTACATAGAGAGCCAGCAGAGCTGTGAATGTAGCCATACAGGAGTTGGGGGAAACGGTGGCAGTAACATAGGGGGAGATGTACTAAGCCTGAAAAGTGATAAATATCACTATGATAAAGCACCAGCCAATCGGCTCCTAACTGCCATATTACAGGCTGTGTTTGAAAAATGACAGTTAGGAGCCGATTGGCTGGTACTTTATCACTGTGATATTTATCACTTTTCAGGCTTAGTACATCTGGCCCTCAGTAACATAGTATCTGAGGATGAAAAAAGACAATTGTCCATCGAGTTCAACCTATTTGTGGTGTCCTATGCATGATGATTTGACTAAAATTTCTGACTGATGCTGCTGTCAGCCATTGCATTTTATCCCTATTTATAGTAACTATAATGCATGACTATGCACCATACCCCTGGATATCCTTATCCAATAGGAATTTATCTAACCCATTCTTAAAGGTGTTGACAGATTCCGCCATTACAACTCCCTCGGGCAGGGAATTCCAAACACGTATTGTCCTTACCGTGAAAAAGCCTTTACGCCGTATTGTGCGGAATCTTCTCTCCTCTAACCTGAGCGAGTGTCCACGAGTCCTCTGTGTTGATCTAACCAAAAACAGGTCCCGCGCAAGCTCTGTGTATTGTCCCCTTATATATTTGTAGATGTTGATCATATCCCCTCTTAGTCTCCGCTTTTCCAATGTAAACATGCCTAGTCTTTCAAGCCTTTCCTTGTATTCCATCGTCTCCATGCCCTTAATTAGTTTGGTCGCCCTCCTCTGTACCTTTTCAAGCTCCAGGATATCCTTTTTGTAGTACGGTGCCCAGAACTGTACACAGTATTCAAGGTGTGGCCTCACTAGTGATTTATATAACGGGAGTATAATACTCTCGTCCCTAGCATCAATACCCCGTTTTATGCATCCTAATATCTTATTAGCCTTCTTTGCTGCAGTCCTACTTTGGGTACTACTGCTTAGCTTGCTATCTATGAGGACACCTAAGTCCTTTTCCAGTACAGAATCCCCTAATTTTACCCCATTTAGTAGGTAGGTGTAATTTTTGTTCTTGTTACCACAGTGCATTACCTTACACTTGTCTGTGTTGAAGCGCATTCTCCATTTGGCTGCCCATGCTTCTAATTTAACTGAGTCGTTCTGAAGAGACTCGGCATCCTCCTCTGTATTTATAGCCTTACACAATTTGGTATCATCTGCAAAAATTGACACCATGCTCTCTAGACCTTCTGTTAGGTCGTTAATGAAAATATTGAACAATAGCGGTCCTAATACTGAGCCTTGCGGCACACCACTTAGCACTTCAGTCCAAGTTGAAAAAGATCCATTAACCACAACGCGCTGCTTCCTATTATCTAACCAGTTTTTGACCCAAGTGCATATTGTGCTTCCTAGCCCTGATTCTTGTAGCTTGTATATAAGTCTCATGTGTGGTACAGTATCGAACGCTTTGGCAAAGTCTAAAAAGATTACATCCACGTCTTTACCCTGATCTAAGTTTGCGCTTACTGTTTCATAAAAGCCAAGTAAGTTGGTTTGACAGGATCTGTCCTTCATAAACCCATGTTGATTCCTTTTAATGACCTTATTGGTTTCAAGGAACTTCTGAATACTATCTCTTAGAATACCTTCCAATACTTTCCCCACTATAGATGTAAGACTAACTGGTCTATAATTACCTGGTTCAGCTTTACTTCCTTTTTTGAATATAGGCACTACTTCCGCTATACGCCAGTCTTTGGGAACCATACCTGATATAACTGAATCCTCAAAGATCAAAGATAGCGGTTTTGCCAGTTCAGAGTGAAGCTCTATTAGAACCCTTGGATGAATACCATCGGGCCCTGGTGATTTATTAATCTTTAAATGTTTTAATCGGTCACAGACTACTTCCTCGCTTAAATAAGTACCTATCAGTGTGATATTGTCATTATTGAGATTGTGTGTCAGTCCCTGAATTGGGTCCTCTCTAGTGAATACTGTTGAAAAAAACTCATTTAGTGTGTCCGCTATGTCATTATCATTTTTGCTTAAGACTCCCAACTTGTCTTTCAAAGGGCCTATACTCTCCTTTTTTAATCTCTTGCTATTAATGTATTTAAAGAATTTTTTGGGATTCGCTTTGCTTTCCTTTGCTACTAGTTTTTCAGTTTCTACTTTAGCCGCTCTTATTTCCTTTTTGCAATTTTTGTTACATTCCTTATAGTGCTGAAATGACTCTGCTTCCCCGTCAGATTTGTATTTTTTAAATGCTCGCCTTTTCTTGCCCATAAGTTCCTTAATCTTTTTGTTAAGCCACATCGGTTTATGATTTTTATTCCCTTTTTTGCTACTCATAGGAATATATTTGAGTGTATTTTTAGCTAGCAGGAATTTTAGTACGTCCCATTTCTCCGTAGTATTTTTTCCTAAAAACAAACCTTCCCATTCAATATCCCTGAAAAATACCCTCATCTTTTCAAAATTTGCTTTGCTAAAGTTTAAAGTCCTAGTTGAGCCAGTATAGGGCTGTTTGTAGAAACTGATATTGAATGTGACCATATTGTGGTCGCTGTTTCCTATGGGTTCCCCTACTATAATACCCGATACCAAATCCTGATTGTTTGTTAATACCAGGTCTAAGATTGCATTGTACCTAGTTGGTTCCTCAATTAGTTGGACTAGGTAGTTATCATTTAGTGTGTTTAAAAACATACTGCCCCTAGCAGTATCACATGAATCGTTTTTCCAGTTTATCTCTGGATAGTTAAAATCTCCCATCACTACTATGTCTCCTACTCCTGCTGCTTTTTCAATTTGCTTTAGTAACAATTCATCATCAGATGCGTTGATACCAGGCGGCCTATAGCATACACCCAATACTAACTTTTTTGTTCCTTTTTCCCCCGCATGCAATTTCTACCCATAATGTCTCAACAGTGTCTACAGTCCCCTCCTGAATATCTTCCCATATATTAGGTTTTAAAAACGGCTTTACGTACAGACACACCCCTCCACCCTTTTTATTTAGTCTGTCTCTCCTAAACAGTGTATAGCCCTCTAGATTGACTGTCCAATCATGAGATTCATCCCACCAAGTTTCAGTAATGCCTATAATATCATACTGTTTGCTTGCTGCAAGTATTTCTAGTTCACCCTTTTTACCAGTAATTCTTCTGGCGTTTACATACATACAACTAAGATAAGTATTTTCCCTTGCGTTAGGGACATCTTTCACCTTATGTGGCAAGGATGACCTGTAATCGTCATTGGTTAGTGCTTTGGTAAAATCCCTTTTAGTACCCATGTTAGTAACCTTACTGCCTGCTCTTACCCTCCCCCCAACTTCTCCCCCATTTCGTTTATTACCGCCATCCCCACTATTCTCACTGCATGACCCGTAGTTTCTAGCTAAACCCTCCCCCCAGGCTCCTAGTTTAAAATCTCCTCCAACCTTCTAACCATCCTTCCCCCCAGCACCGCTGCCCCCTCCTCAGTCAGGTGCAATCCGTCACGACAAAAGAGATGGCGCCTGACTGAGAAGTCCGCCCAGTGTTCCAGGAACACAAACCCCTCTTTCCTGCACCAATCCCTAAGCCACACATTTACCTCCCTAATCTCCCTCTGCCTCCCTGGACTAGCGCGTGGCGCGGGTAATAATTCCTAGAATATTACCTTAGATGTCCTTGCCTTCAGTTTCTTTCCTAAGTCCCTATAGTCTTTCTTAAGGACATCCCACCTTCCGCTAACTTTGTCATTGGTGCCAACGTGCACCAAGACCGCCGGGTCTTTGCCAGCCCCTCCCAACAATCTATCTACCCGGTCCGCGATGTGCCGTACCCGAGCACCCGGGAGACAACAGACTGTACGGCGATCACGGTCCCGGTAGCAGATTGCCCTATCTGCCTTCCTGATGATAGAATCCCCTACCACCACCATTTGACTAGGTACCTCTCTATCTTTTATCCCAACCGCGCCAGAGGGACTGCACCTTGTCAAAGTCAGAAAAATATCTCTATACACACTGCCATATTTGCACCTCATATACGTCCGCGCTGCGCATGCGTACGCTCTCCCGTGCGTGCGCATACTCACAGTCGCGGGCACCCGCAGGCGCACGGTATGCGTATTTGCGGTAGAGTTTATGTGATCGTAGCGTGCGACTCAATCGTTACATATTTTAACTATATAATGTATTTTGTAGATCATGGTCCCTTTGATAGATTCTGAAAGTTTAGTTAATATAGCATGTTCCTGGACAGAGGGATCCCTCTTTGTATTGTACGAAGGGTCTAACAGGAGTCATACAGTGGTGTTTAGTACC
The DNA here is from genome assembly GCF_028390025.1 of Pseudophryne corroboree. Taxonomy (NCBI): domain Eukaryota; kingdom Metazoa; phylum Chordata; class Amphibia; order Anura; family Myobatrachidae; genus Pseudophryne; species Pseudophryne corroboree. Next base: position 853,568,867 of record NC_086445.1, read on the forward strand.
CATCGGAAGAGTATTTAATTAGCAATATTCCGGTGTTGGTTTGGAGCGGATTAATCGCTCGTGCGAATAGTTATGGACATAAGAAGTTTATGTCCATTTACTATTATTTGCTCCTACTTAGCCATGCGGCGGGAAACCCAGTATCCCACCCACCTGAGCTGTTGGAAATCGTCACAGCCCACCTGTATGAATCAACCTATGACCTTTTGTTATAATGCGAAGCCGAATTCCTGTGTCCAATGAACAATGAGATTGTAGGGACCATTGAATTGTATTGTGTGTGGGGCATAAATAGACAAGCCGATCACATCCAGCTCACTCTTCAACGGTTATCATTGCTGAAAATCGGGAGCTGGATGTCCAGAGGCGCATGCGATCGTTCCCCTTGTGCGTAAGTGTTTCTCCGCAACCATATTGTTCTTACTGTTATTGTGGGCCATTTCTCTCTCTCTCTCTCTTCTCCTCTTTCTCTCTTATTTTCCCTTAAAACATAATTGTATTGTATTTCCTGTGTAGTTATCTGGTTAGGTAGTCTATGTTATATTGTAGTGTATGACTTGTATTGTGTTAATTCTTTTGCAAGTATATCATTCATAATATATATATATTAGGCGTTGGACCCTAAGCCCAGGTATCTGTGTATTTCTTGTAGTGTTAAGTATTCACAGAGTGTTGGTGACGCTCAAACAGCTTTTGAGTTAATAAGGTTACACTAGGTTGCATCTACACCCTATCTCTACACTAAGGCTTTACAGCATATTACATTGTTTATGGTTTAGATATAAAGGTTTAACATTGTGAGCGTCAGCGCCGCTGGTGATCTCCTCGTGGTCCCGAGCGTCCGCTACGCTATAGCGAATCATTACGTTAGACGGCAGCCAATAGCGTGCCTGCCTGTGATCTCTTGGCCGTGAGCGAACGTGACGCTTGAGCGTCTCGACTACGGCTAAGCGATTGCTACGCAACGAGCGTACCCTTACGGTACTCCATACGTGAATAACGTACAGTGTTCTTAGACCTCATAAAGGGTTTTATATAAGATAAATATTTAGCTTTATCAATTGGCGGCTCGCCCGTCCTTCACATATCTGCACTAGGTAATTTCAGCAGACATTATCCAGCAGCAAAGGGCGGGAGGTCATATTCCTCGTAGTGCTGTTTGGATAAGCGTCTGCTTCACTTAGTAAAGGGTGCTGAAGGAATCCGGGACCGGAGGTAAGAACAAAACGATAGTGTCTTTTTAAAACTGTTTATTTCTGTCTTGCGTACACACGCACGCATATCTGCATTTCTTTTCATTCGTGTATTTTCATATATCACTCTCCTGTTTGCCATTGTATAATTGATAAACGTACTAAGAGAGATTTGCCGCTATTTCATAGTTTAAAGGTAATATAGTTAAAGTATAGACAAACACACAGCTCTACCTAAAGGTAAAAGGAGAGATTGGTGTGGTGTGCGGTAGATGATCGAGGATCATCTACATTGATAAACGTGTTAGTTGTGTTACGGTGGACAAAGACTGGTGTATACGTGTCTCTAACAAAGGGAGAGACTCGCGTACGCAAAGGGCCGACGCACGCAGCGTAAATTACGCAACGGAGCGTCTGGGTACGCCCACGTAACTCAAGTCACACGATAGTGTTGATTTTTAAGTAACGCAACAGGCGATAAATAGCGCAACAGGCGATAAGTAGCGCAAATCTATTTTAAATTCGAAATTTAAATTAACAGATCCTTCTCCTAATTTGTAACACATCTGGTCTAAAGAGAAATTTCTGCGCAGAAATAGAAATAGAAACAAAAGTGTATATGTGGTGCGTGAGTGTGTTTTTACAATTTTGAGGATTGAACCAAAAGAAATCATTGAGTTCTCGTGAGGTACATACGTGTAAGTGACATGCACAGTGGCTAGGGAGGCATCCTTGGTTAAACATAAAATTTGAGCATTAGAGTATAGCAGACCAGGAGGTCATACTGTAGCAGACCAGGAGGTCTAGGTACAGCAGACAAGGAAGTCCGCTATAGAGTCCACAGGCACAACACCAAAAGAAGGGTTGGTGCAACACCCATATAGGCCATACAAGCTCTTGCTGAAGGAATTCGCAGCCGCAATTTTCGATTCCGCTAGTCGCTCCGTACATAAGATTAGTTGCTTATGTGCTGAACGATTGTACCGCACATAATTGTGTGCATTAGTAAACCTGACTGGTACTATTTGAGTACGAAGGTCATAAACGCTATTTGTACATTCTAACGTGATTTGTGTAATTTTTTATTTTTTCAAAAAGGGAAGTTCGCTGGTCACTCAGGAACTATCTGACAACCACACCTTTACTGGAAAGGGTTAATGCTCTGCGGATCACACTCACATGTTCCAGTAAACAAAGGTTAATAGGGGCCCTGGGTCAAGTACGCCAGCACTATATCAGTGTGATCAGGTCGTATTGGTCGGCGTGGGCGAGTGAGTGAGGTGCTCGGTAAACTTCACCGCCAACCTATCGTGAATATCTTGGTTTTTTGTAAGGTTCCGTAACACCTGCAAATTATGGGGGCCAGTTGTTCAGGAAGGGGGCGATCAACCTCGGTTCGGGTTGATTCTATAAACCGACCAGTCGGGTTGGCAAGGTACGTAATGTGTGAAAAGTACGGAAGTCACACAGAAGCTTTATGTGATGAATGGGAGAGAATGACAGTACATGACGGGGAGAAATTCCCAAGAGTAGGTAGCTTCAGCACAGAAGTGTTAACGAATTTAAGGAGAAGGATATGTCTCATTAAATCAGCAAAGAGACGAATCAAGCATTATGATTATTTGCAGTTGTGGCAACAGGAGGGTGACATACAGAGAGGATTGGCTCAGGCGGCGGGATCTGGCTCAATCAGGAAACTGATAGCCACGGCCCCACCGCCACCATACATATCAGGAGAGAAATTGGTTGCGGAGAATGACGCACTAAGGTGTAACAAACAAACACTTAGCAACTGTGTAAATGTTAAAGATAATGTTAACCAATTAACCAATGCAAGTATTAACCCGTGCAAGTTGTACCCTGTTTTGAACTTTCCCCAGGAGTGTGATCAAGAGGACGAATCGGCAACAATATCAGCGCTCTCTCTAGCAGCCACCATATCAGAAACAACAGTAGGCACGGCCCAACCCATAAGATTAGTAACAAAGACCCCTAGCGGAGGGACAGGTGAGGTCGTATCAACGGGTAAGTACGGCACCATACACTATGCTGAAACTATTTCACCACAAACTGCAGAATCTACACAGAATGATGTTGTTAGAATTAATCCTGTTAAGGTAATAGTAGTGCCAAATGGGAAAACGGACACTTCAGGAGTCACTCCTGTTAGGAACATCGCCATGTATAGCCCGTTTACCCGAATGGAATTAAGGACCATAGTGTCTGAATTCCCTGACCCTAGAAAAGATTTAGTTGCTAGCCAAAAATACATCAGAGACCTAGGAAACACTTTAGAGCCCAATAATAAAGATTGGCAAGTACTGCTAAGAGCTTGTTTACCCTCCAATGTCGACGCAACTCAATTTTTAGCTGACTGTGGATTAGATCAGGATGTACCTCTTACAGATGTGTACAACAAAGATAATGTAAAAAGAATAAGCTTACAGTTAAAGGAGTATTTCCCAGCGGTAGTTAAATGGAACAAGATATTCTCCATTAAACAAAAGGAGTCAGAAACAGCTGCAGAGTATTTTCACAGAGCATTATCAGAGATGGCAAAATACACAGGCATAGAGGACATTAAAACAAACATAAACCATCGAGAAGTAGCAGTATCGGTACTGATGGATGGTTTAAAAGAGTCATTAAAGACTAGGGTACAGACCACACAACCATGTTGGCGAGGTCTGTCTGTGGCTACTTTGAGAGAGGCTGCTATTGATCACGACCGGAATATCACCAGACACAGGGAGTCACAAGGTGATAAGTTAATGTCAGTAAGTATACAGGCCCTGACCACAAAACAGCCTGTGTTAATATCACCAAACCCTGTGGGTAAGTCAAATGAGGTAACATGTTATTTTTGTCACAAACAAGGACACTTTGCACGAGACTGTAGATCGAGAAATGTACAAAAATCTTATCAACCCCCTAGACAACGACACGACACACGACATTGGGATCAGGGTCCACAGAGACGGAGTTATGAGCCACATACAGGGGAAACAAAAAGATACCCCCCGAACAGAGACTGGCACGCCTCTGGTAGTTCCCAGCTAACTCCCTCACAAGTAGTTGCTGCCAGCGGGATTCAGGGAGGTCACCATACCCAATAGGGGTGTGGCCATACCTGTAATCTGCAGCCAGTAAAATTGATTGCAAGCCTTGGAAGTGAACCCGAAGTTGCAATTAATGTAGCTGGTAAATCATTAAACTTTCTTGTAGATACGGGGGCGGCCAAATCAGTGATAAATTCGACAGTGGGCATGAGAACCACTGGTAGGACAATTCCAGCCATGGGAGTAACAGGAGTAGTCCAGCATTACCCTGTTAGCAAGCCAGCCGAGATTACAATAGGGCCTTTACATACCAAGCATTCCTTTTTGCTGGCTGCATAGGCACCGACCAATCTCCTGGGAAGAGACTTACTGTGTAAAATGGGGTGCGTCATTTATTGTACTCCTGAAGGTGTATTCTTGGACATACCTGAGAATCACGCTCAGGAAGTGCGAGACATGTTAGACTCCCCATCAAAATTAATGTCACATACCATTATGACAAATAGGACTCCCTCCCAAGTAGAAGAAATGACATCTCAGATACCAGAGTCACTTTGGACTAAAGATGGACAGGACACTGGATTAATGGCAAACGTAGCTCCGGTAGTTGTACAAGTAAAAGATGGTAGGATAGCTCCAAAAATCCCACAGTACCCTCTGAAGCCAGAGGTGGAGTTAGGAGTTTACCCAGTAATAGAGCGCTTGCTACAACAGGGCATTCTGGTAAGAACGTCCAGCACTGCCAATAGTCCCATCTTCCCTGTGAAAAAGAGTGGGGGGAGGGGTTACCGGTTAGTGCAGGATCTAAGGGGGATTAACAAAATAGTTGAGAGTCAGTTCCCCGTAGTGCCAAATCCAGCTGTCATCCTAATGCAAATCCCTCCCACTGCGAAATTTTTCACTGTTATTGACCTCTGCTCCGCTTTCTTTTCGGTACCTCTGCACCCTGACAGCCAATATTTGTTCGCATTTACATACAGAGGAGTCCAATACACATGGACTCGATTACCACAAGGATTCATAGATAGTCCAAGTATATTTTCCCAGGCTTTGCATGATTGTTTACAGTCTTTCCAACCAGAGAGTGGATCAGTATTAATACAGTACGTGGATGATCTACTACTGTGTTCTGATTCATTGGAAGCATCCCTGAAGGATACGAAACAGCTCCTGTTTCATCTTTCAGACACAGGACACAAGGTTTCCAAAGACAAGTTGCAATTATGCCAAACTAAGGTAAAATATTTGGGACACTGTCTAACACAAGGACTGAGACACCTGACCGCTGATAGAATTCAAGCTATTAGAGACATGACTCTGCCACAAACCCAGCAACAGATCAGAACATTTTTAGGAATGTGTGGGTATTGCCGTAATTGGATCCCAGGATTTTCCATTCTAGCGTTACCTTTGCAGGAGATGGTCTCCTCAAACAAACCTGATCGGATTTCGCATACAGACGAGTCTGAGACGGCATTTGAGAGACTTAAACAGTGCCTAACGCAGGCACCAGCATTAGGTATGCCAGACTATGGGAAACCCTTTGAGCTGTACGGAACAGAAAGTGCTGGTTGCGCGGCAGGCGTACTAACCCAAAAGCACGGTGATGCCAGCAGGCCAGTAGCATATTACAGCGCTCAGCTAGACACGGTAGCGCGATCCCTCCCCACATGCTTGCGAAGCGTTGCTGCGATAGCATTGCTAGTAACGAAAAGCGAAGATGTAGTGCTAGGTCACAACCTCACAATTCATACACCACATGCAGTGTCAGCCTTGCTGAATTCTGCCCAAACCAGGCACGTCTCATCAGCGCGGTTTACAAGATGGGAATTGGCACTAATGGCCCCCGTAAACATCACCATAAGGAGATGCAGTGCATTAAATCCTGCAACATATCTCCCAGGTGTGCCTGGACAGGCACAAAGGGTGGAGGATGAGAGTGGTGGGGAAGGAGGATTTAATACAAAGGAAGACACACATGATTGTATGGAATATTTGACCCAAAATTTTACCGCAAGGCCTGACATCAGTGACAACCCACTGGAAGATGTAGAACTTAAGTTCTACATGGACGGTAGTTGTCATAGACAGTCAGACTCGGGAGACTTGTGTACTGGATACGCAGTCATAGATGACCAAGGCACCATAGAAGCGGAACCGCTAGGCCCACCTCACTCAGCCCAGGTTGCTGAACTGGTCGCCCTAACCAGAGCATGTGAATTGGCTAAGGGCAAATCAGCCAATATCTACACCGACTCTAGATACGCATTCGGGGTAGTCCATGATTTCGGAGCCCTATGGCGCCTCAGAAATTTCATGACGGCAGCTGGTACACCGGTAGCGCATGCAGCTCACATAAAAAGGCTTCTAACAGCGATACAGGAACCCGACAGAGTGGCTGTTATCAAATGTAAAGCACACACATATAGCCAGGACCCAGTATCACTTGGTAACAGCCGAGCAGACGAAGCTGCTAAGTTAGCAGCTGGTACCCCCAGACAGACAGACACCACACAACTGATGGTATTTAATACCATCAACACACAGAAGTTGTGTGAGATGCAAAATTTGTGTTCCACACAGGAAAAGGCAGTCTGGAAGGCAAAAGGATATGGCCAAGAGTCCTCAGGACTCTGGACGGATGGACACGGTAAACCAGTGGCCCCCAGAGCATACCTTCCATGTTTAGCTGAGGCAGCTCACGGGCTGACTCATCTGGGCAAGGAAGGGATGTGCAAGTTGGTAAGAGCATATTGGTGTGCCCCAGGATTTTCATCTCATGCGAGTAAAAGAGCAATGTCATGCCTTACCTGTTTGAGAAAGAACATCGGAAAGGCAATACCTACAGAACCATCTCATATCCCACCTGCCGGCGGCCCTTTCCAGGTAATACAGATTGACTTTATACAATTACCCCCTTGTCGGAATTTGAAATATGTACTTGTTTGTATAGATGTTTTCTCAAATTGGGTCGAAGCATTTCCGGCGGCCACAAATACCGCTATGTTTACTGCTAAGAAAATTGTGCAGGAATTTGTATGTAGATACGGTATCCCTAGAATAATTGAGAGCGATAGGGGTACCCATTTTACAGGTGATGTCTTTCAAGGAATGTGTAAGTTGATGGGAATTGATAGCAAGCTGCACACTCCATACCGTCCACAGGCGAGTGCGAAAGTGGAAAGAGTGAACAGCACTATTAAAAATAAACTGAGTAAAGTGATGGCAGAGACAGGATTGACATGGCCAGAAGCTTTACCCATTGTACTGTACAGCATCAGAACCACTCCCAGGTCCCCTCTTAATCTGTCTCCCTTTGAAATCTTGTTTGGTCGACAACCGCATGTTATGATTAACCCTCAGGATGATTTGAAGTGTAACAATGAAGTGACTGTAAAATACTTGATTAACATGAGTAAACAGTTAAGGAATCAAAATGATAATCTGAAGTTGGTGATTCCTGATTTACCAGATAGTAATTGTCATGACATTGAACCTGGGGATTATGTAATGATACGGAATTTTCTACGCTCAGGTTGCCTTATTGACAGATGGGAAGGACCATACCAGGTCTTATTGACTAGCACTACAGCATTGAAGGTTGCTGAGAGAGAGACTTGGGTTCATTCGTCCCACTGTAAGAAGGTTGCTGATCCAGAGAGGTCCCGTGATAAGGAACAGACAGTAGAGGTTGTATCACTGGAGTGTCTGTTCCAGGAGGATTGAGGCGGCACCTGAGCATTGAAAATCACAAGACCAAAAGCAGTTGTCGATCCCCTGTTCCCTTTTATTGTTTTTCTCCAACTTCCCATCCCCTCTCCCTCAAATTATTTTTTCCCCCTTCTCAATCTTCTCCGTTTCCTCCTACAAGATGGACTTGCCCCAAGAGACTGTGATCCGGATTTTCCTGTTGACCATGATGTTGACCAGAGCAGTCTGTTCCGGCGAGAGTACCATGGAGGTCGAGAGAGGTTCTGGAATGGGTTCTGATGATAAAGATGGAGGCGTAATTTTCCAAGAACAACTTAACCAACAAGTAAAGGCGAGTATCAGAAAACGATCCGATAGCATTGACAATAGAAGGAATTGTGAAGGATTGTTAGCTGAAGAAAACTGTATCTGTAGGCTCTGTGACAACGTAGTGGAGGATGGATGCATTAAGAAATGCCAATCCAGTTTTAATATCCATATGGACCGGCATCCATTGAGTGACTATCACTCCTTAGTGGGTAGTGTGTTAAATAAAACAGATTGTTGGGTATGCTCTCAAGTACCTCAAGGTCATAGCAAATCAGGGCTAGTACCATTTCCTTTAACGTTAGGGGAGGTACTTGAGTTAAGTGGTGGGAGACCGGTGGACAGGAGGTTTAATATCTCCAGCCCTCCTAGTTTGAAGCTCCACCAATACCATGTGGATAGGTCCCTATTATGTTTTAACATCTCCAATCCCCGAAAGCCGGGAAATTGGGAAGTGTCATGGAGTAACCAAACCATGACCTTTTCGCATAGAGCAGATAGAATGCCTACAGATACAGAGCTTATACGCCACATAGCCAGTAGAGGAAAATCTTTCCGATATAGGTATACCTTAGGAAATAGGATTACGAGAGTTGGAGAGGTATCACCAGGATACTGTGCACATATCGTACAACCTGATACGTGTACTAAGCAGATGGAAGAATTAGGGTTAGGAGATTTCACATGGAAGGTGTGTAATATGGTTATGTCCTACTCCGTCCCATATGTTCTCCCCGATGATGCATATTTCATATGCGGGAGAAAGGCGTATAAGTGGCTTGCCCCAAACTCTGAAGGATTGTGTTATATTGGAAAAGTACTGCCTGAAGTAATGACTGTATCACATGACAAAATGAAAGACATACACCGTGTTGCCCAAACTCCTTATACTCACACCCATTACGAGCACGTAGTTAAACGGCACCTGATAGAAAGAACAGAGCATCCGGCCTCTGACATGATCCATGAATCCACCGGGATTCAGTTTCTAATCGCGTTAGACATCACTCGCACCGCCAGAGGAGTGTTGAATTATAAATACATATCTGCGCTTGCAAATTTGTTAGATAATATCACTGAAATGTATGATGACACGTTTAGGTGTACTGGAAGAGAACTTCAAGCTTATAAAACAGAACTGGTACAGCATAGAATGGTTCTTAATTACCTCACAGCAGTAACAGGCGGATATTGTGTCACACTGGCAACACAATACGGCGTGAAATGTTGCACATATATTACGAATAGCACCGAGGACCCGGTCGAGGTCATAGACCAAAAGATGGACGATATTCTCCAACTGAAGTGGGAATTTCGCAGGAGACACAATCTCACTCTCACTGCTCTAGGTAATGAGCTGACTGGTTGGGTGTCATGGTTGAACCCGCGAAATTGGTTCTCTGGTTTAGGAGACTGGGCTCAAGGAGTCATAATGGATGTTGGGAAGTTTCTTCTATGTATCTTAGGTGTTGTCATATCAATTGGTTTGATATTTAGATGCGGTCAGGCTTTAATGAAGTGCAATCGTCGTACTAGGGTAATGAGTCTGAGGAGTGAGGAAACTGTAATTCCAATGGATTTGATTTATGACCCAAATGTAGAAACAATGATGTGATGAAAATGCGATTTCTACGGTCCGTTTCTTTCACCTGTTTTTCCGTTTCCTCCAAGGTAAAAAGACCCACTTGGACGAGGAATTTGATGAGCCGATATACAGACAACAGATGGATTAAAGAAGAAGTTTTGACAACCTGATACACAGATTTTTGATGAACTTTGCCATAGATCCCCAGTTTCCCTAGAAATTTTAAATTTACGCTAGCCCTACACTTTTGTAAATCTATGGACATTGACAAAGCTTTTGCTCGCACCTTATGGGCAAAAGCACAAAGAAGACTGCATTCAACAGACACCGAACAAGACTTCAACCGACAAATGTTCATTTACCTGACATAGAATACCACTGCATTTACCGTAATTATGTCTTTTCTTCATCTCTACAACCTTCAGGTAATTACACACATAGTATAGGGAATACAGGCACAGATATCAGCAATCACATATTCCCCCATTCATGTATCATCAACTAAAATGTGCTCCCCCATTTTGTTACAACCAAAAGCCGAAAAGAGCTCGGTAAAGTTTGACAGCCCATCCACAGACCCGTACCACGGGATAAGAAGGAATTCAAATGTATACTTCGCAATGCCTCGAAGCTTGATGTACAACACGTACGGCACGATGATACATGACCCCCCCAAACATGGATTCATACACACATGCTTCTACTATCTCACTAGGTCATACCCTCTTCACACCTTCTCCACTCTCCTCCCTTACCCAACCATGGAAATGTATTAACCCCTGACATATATTTTTCTCTTTTTGAAATGTTTTAGAAGGTGGCAGTTATTGTTGACTGCCAAAGGGTGGACTGTCAAAGTCAGAAAAATATCTCTATACACACTGCCATATTTGCACCTCATATACGTCCGCGCTGCGCATGCGTACGCTCTCCCGTGCGTGCGCATACTCACAGTCGCGGGCACCCGCAGGCGCACGGTATGCGTATTTACGGTAGAGTTTATGTGATCGTAGCGTGCGACTCAATCGTTACATATTTTAACTATATAATGTATTTTGTAGATCATGGTCCCTTTGATAGATTCTGAAAGTTTAGTTAATATAGCATGTTCCTGGACAGAGGGATCCCTCTTTGTATTGTACGAAGGGTCTAACAGGAGTCATACAGTGGTGTTTAGTACCCATCGGAAGAGTATTTAATTAGCAATATTCCGGTGTTGGTTTGGAGCGGATTAATCGCTCGTGCGAATAGTTATGGACATAAGAAGTTTATGTCCATTTACTATTATTTGCTCCTACTTAGCCATGCGGCGGGAAACCCAGTATCCCACCCATCTGAGCTGTTGGAAATCGTCACAGCCCACCTGTATGAATCAACCTATGACCTTTTGTTATAATGCGAAGCCGAATTCCTGTGTCCAATGAACAATGAGATTGTAGGGACCATTGAATTGTATTGTGTGTGGGGCATAAATAGACAAGCCGATCACATCCAGCTCACTCTTCAACGGTTATCATTGCTGAAAATCGGGAGCTGGATGTCCAGAGGCGCATGCGATCGTTCCCCTTGTGCGTAAGTGTTTCTCCGCAACCATATTGTTCTTACTGTTATTGTGGGCCATTTCTCTCTCTCTCTCTCTCTTCTCCTCTTTCTCTCTTATTTTCCCTTAAAACATAATTGTATTGTATTTCCTGTGTAGTTATCTGGTTAGGTAGTCTATGTTATATTGTAGTGTATGACTTGTATTGTGTTAATTCTTTTGCAAGTATATCATTCATAATATATATATATTAGGCGTTGGACCCTAAGCCCAGGTATCTGTGTATTTCTTGTAGTGTTAAGTATTCACAGAGCGTCGGTGACGCTCAAACAGCTTTTGAGTTAATAAGGTTACACTAGGTTGCATCTACACCCTATCTCTACACTAAGGCTTTACAGCATATTACATTGTTTATGGTTTAGATATAAAGGTTTAACATTGTGAGCATCAGCGCCGCTGGTGATCTCCTCGTGGTCCCGAGCGTCCGCTACGCTATAGCGAATCATTACGTTATACGGCAGCCAATAGCGTGCCTGCCTGTGATCTCTTGGCCGTGAGCGAACGTGACGCTTGAGCGTCTCGACTACGGCTAAGTGATTGCTACGCAACGAGCGTACCCTTACGGTACTCCATACGTGAATAACGTACAGTGTTCTTAGACCTCATAAAGGGTTTTATATAAGATAAATATTTAGCTTTATCAACCTCTGGATGCTAGAGGGAGCAGTCTCCTCCGGCACCGTCATTTCTTCACTATCATCCTCCGATTCCTCGTCCAATCGGGCAAATTTGTTCGGGTTTGATAGTTCGGAGATGTCGTGCCTCCCCCTCTTTTTCTTCCTTCTAACCGTGACCCAACTGGCTACCTGATCATCATCCTCTTCTACCAGTGACCCCTCCCGCAACTCCTCCACCGTTCTGTCTAAACTACGCTCGAGATTGTGAATCTCCCTCAGTCGCGTAACGGTTTGCTCTAGATCAGTTACCTGGGCTTTCAGGGCAACCGTTCGCACACACCTCGTGCAGATGTATTCACACTGGGCCGGTAGCTCCAGGTGTGCATACATCTTGCATGACATGCACTGAGTGAGGTCCTGCTACCGTACTTCTACATAGAGAATCAGTAGAGCAAAGTAGCTCTAAATGGGGAGTCAGCAGCTGCGGGAGGCTGCGTTATGCATAGCGGCAGCACCACAACATGCTGCCATCTGCAGCAACAATCTAACTGGACACATCTGTAAGGTCCGTACTGTGCATTACAGCAGATAGATATAAACAATACAATAGTAAAGTTAAAATATTCCTCATGCCTTTGTTTATTTTTTCAGATTTAAGTCATTTTATATTAGTGATGAGCGGGTTCGGTTCCTCGGAAACCGAACCCCCCCGAACTTCACCCATTTTACACGGGTCCAAGGCATACTCGGATTCTCCCGTATGGCTCGGTTAACCCGAGCGCGCCCGAACGTCATCATCCCGCTGTCGGATTCTCGCGAGATTCGGATTCTATATAAGCAGCCGGGCGTCGCCGCCATTTTCACTCGTGCATTGGAAATGTTAGGGAGAGAACGTGGCTGGCGTCCTCTCCGTTTATTAATCTTGAATTCTTGATGCAAAAATATTTGTGCTTATTGCTTAATTGTGGGGACTGGGGAGCAGCTGTATTATATAGGAGGAGTACAGTGCAGAGTTTTGCTGACAGTGACCACCAGTATACGTTGTCTGCCTGAAAAACACTCCATATCTGTGCTCAGTGTGCTGCATATATCTGTGCTCACACTGCTTTATTGTGGGGACTGGGGACCACCAGTATATTATATAGGAGGAGTACAGTGCAGAGTTTTGCTGACAGTGACCACCAGTATATGTTGTCTGCCTGAAAAACACTCCATATCTGTGCTCAGTGTGCGGCATATACCTGTGCTCACACTGCTTTATTGTGGGGACTGGGGACCAGCAGTATTATATAGGAGGAGTACAGTGCAGAGTTTTGCTGACAGTGACCACCAGTATACGTTGTCTGCCTGAAAAACACTCCATATCTGTGCTCAGTGTGCTGCATATATCTGTGCTCACACTGCTTTATTGTGGGGACTGGGGACCACCAGTATATTATATAGGAGTACAGTGCAGAGTTTTGCTGACCAGTGACCACCAGTATACGTTGTCTGCCTGAAAAACACTTCATATCTGTGCTCAGTGTGCTGCATATATCTGTGCTCACACTGCTTTATTGTGGGGACTGGGGACCAGCAGTATTATATGGGAGAGTACAGTGCAGAGTTTTGCTGACAGTGACCGCCAGTATATATAGCAGTACGGTACGGAAGGCCACTGCTCTACCTACCTCTGTGTCGTCAAGTATACTATCCATCTAGATTCTATACCTGTGGTGCATTTTAGTTTTGCAGTTTGCTGCCAGTGACCACCAGTATATATAGCAGTACGGTACGGAAGGCCACTGCTCCACCTACCTCTGTGTCGTCAAGTATACTATCCATCCATACCTGTGGTGCATCTCAGTTGTGCGCAGTATATATAGTAGTAGGCCATTGCTATTGATACTGGCATATAATTCAACACATTAAAAAATGGAGAACAAAAATGTGGAGGTTAAAATAGGGAAAGATCAAGATCCACTTCCACCTCGTGCTGAAGCTGCTGCCACTAGTCATGGCCGAGACGATGAAATGCCATCAACATCGTCTGCCAAGGCCGATGCCCAATGTCATAGTAGAGAGCATGTAAAATCCCAAAAACAAAAGTTCAGTAAAATGACCCAAAAATCAAAATTTAAAGCATCTGATGAGAAGCGTAAACTTGCCAATATGCCATTTACGACACGGAGTGGCAAGGAACGGCTGAGGTCCTGGCCTATGTTCATGGCTAGTGGTTCAGATTCACATGAGGATGGAAGCACTCATCCTCTCGCTAGAAAAATGAAAAGACTTAAGCTGGCAAAAGCACAGCAAAGAACTGTGCGTTCTTCTAAATCACAAATCCCCAAGGAGAGTCCAATTGTGTCGGTTGCGATGCCTGACCTTCCCAACACTGGACGGGAAGAGCTTGTGCCTTCCACCATTTGCACGCCCCCTGCAAGTGCTGGAAGGAGCACCCGCAGTCCAGTACCTGATAGTCAAATTGAAGATGTCACTGTTGAAGTACACCAGGATGAGGATATGGGTGTTGCTGGCGCTGGGGAGGAAATTGACAAGGAGGATTCTGATGGTGAGGTGGTTTGTTTAAGTCAGGCACCCGGGGAGACACCTCTTGTCCGTGGGACGAATATGGCCATTGACATGCCTGGTCAAAATACAAAAAAAAATCACCTCTTCGGTGTGGAATTATTTCAACAGAAATGCGGACAACAGGTGTCAAGCCGTGTGTTGCCTTTGTCAAGCTGTAATAAGTAGGGGTAAGGACGTTAACCACCTAGGAACATCCTCCCTTATACGTCTCCTGGTCCGCATTCATTATAAGTCAGTGACAAGTTCAAAAACTTTGGATGACAGCGGAAGCAGTCCACTGACCACTAAATACCTTCCTCTTGTAACCAAGCTCCTGCAAACCACACCACCAACTCCCTCAGTGTCAATTTCCACCTTACACAGGAAAGCCAATAGTCCTGCAGGCCATGTCACTGGCAAGTCTGACGAGTCCTCTCCTGCCTGGGATTCCTCCGATGCATCCTTGAGTGTAACGCCTACTGCTGCTGTCGCTGCTGCTGTTGTTGCTGCTGGGAGTCGATCGGCATCCCAGAGGGGAAGTCGGAAGACCACTTGTACTACTTCCAGTAAGTAATTGACTGTCCAACAGTCCTTTGCGAGGAAGATGAAATATCACAGCAGTCATCCTGCTGCAAAGCGGATAACTCAGGTCTTGTCAGCCTGGGTGGTGAGAAACGTGGTTCCGGTATCCACCGTTAATTCACAGGCAACTAGAGACTTGATTGAGGTACTGTGTCCCCGGTACCAAATACCATATAGGTTCCATTTCTCTAGGCAGGCGATACCGAAAATGTACACAGACCTCAGAAAAAGAGTCACCAGTGTCCTAAAAAATGCAGTTGTATCCAATGTCCACTTAACCACGGACATGTGGACAAGTGGAGCAGGGCAGACTCTGGACTATATGACTGTGACAGCCAACTGGGTAGATGTATTGCCTTCCACAGCAAGAACAGCAGTGGCGGCCCCAGTAGCAGCATCTCGCAAACGCCAACTCGTTCCTAGGCAGGCTACGCTTTGTATCACCGCTTTCCATAAGAGGCACACAGCTGACAACCTCTTACGGAAACTGAGGAACATCATCGCAGAATGGCTTACCCCAATTGGACTCTCCTGGGGATTTGTGACATCAGACAACGCCACCAATATTGTGCGTGCATTACATCTGGGCAAATTCCAGCACGTCCCATGTTTTGCACATACATTGTATTTGGTGGTGCAGAAATATTTAAAAAACGACAGGGGCGTGCAAGAGATGCTGTCGGTGGCCCGAAGAATTACGGGCCCACTTTCGGCATTCAGCCACTGCGTGCCGAAGACTGGAGCACCACCAAACACTCCTGAACCTGCCCTGCCATCATCTGAAGCAAGAGGTGGTAACGAGGTGGAATTCAACCCTCTATATGCTTCAGAGGATGGAGAAGCAGCAAAAGGCCATTCAAGCCTATACATCTGCCCACGATATAGGCAAAGGAGGGGGAATTCACCTGACTCAAGCGCAGTGGATAACGATTTCAACGTTGTGCAAGGTTCTGCAACCGTTTGAACTTGCCACACGTGAAGTCAGTTCAGACACTGCCAGCCTGAGTCAGGTCATTCCCCTCATCAGGCTTTTGCAGAAGAAGCTGGAGACATTGAAGAAGGAGCTAAAACAGAGCGATTCCGCTAGGCATGTGGGACTTGTGGATGGAGCCCTTAATTTGCTTAACCAGGATTCACGGGTGGTCAATCTGTTGAAATCAGAGCACTACATTTTGGCCACCGTGCTCGATCCTAGATTTAAAACCTACGTTGTATCTCTCTTTCCGGCAGACACAAGTCTGCAGAGGTTCAAAGACCTGCTGGTGAGAAAATTGTCAAGTCAAGCGGAACGTGACCTGTCAACAGCTCCTCCTTCACATTCTCCCGCAACTGGAGGTGCGAGGAAAAGGCTAAGAATTCCGAGCCCACTCACTGGCGGTGATGCAGGGCAGTCTGGAGCGAGTGCTGACATCTGGTCCGGACTGAAGGACCTGCCAACGATTACTGACATGTCGTCTACTGTCACTGCATATGATTCTCTCACCATTGAAAGAATGGTGGGGATTATATGAGTGACCGCATCCAAGTAGGCACGTCAGACAGTCCGTACGTATACTGGCAGGAAAAAGAGGCAATTTGGAGGCTCTTGCACAAACTGGCTTTATTCTACCTAAGTTGCCCTCCCTCCAGTGTGTACTCCGAAAGAGTGTTTAGTGCAGCCGCTCACCTTGTCAGCAATCGGCGTACGAGGTTACTTCCAGAAAATGTGGAGAAGATGATGTTCATCAAAATGAATTATAATCAATTCCTCCGTGGAGACATTCACCAGCAATTGCCTCCAGAAAGTACACAGGGACCTGAGATGGTGGATTCCAGTGGGGACGAATTAATAATCTGTGAGGAGGGGGATGTACACAGTGAAAGGGGTGAGGAATCGGAGGATGATGATGAGGTGGACATCTTACCTCTGTAGAGCCAGTTTGTGCAAGGAGAGATTGATTGCTTCTTTTTTGGTGGGGGCCCAAACCAACCAGTCATTTCAGTCACAGTCGTGTAGCAGACCCTGTCGCTGAAATGATGGGTTCGTTAAAGTGTGCATGTCCTGTTTATACAACATAAGGGTGGGCGGGAGGACCCAAGGACAATTCCATCTTGCACCTCTTTTTTCTTTCATTTTTCTTTGCATCATGTGCTGTTTGGGGACAATTTTTTTGAAGTGCCATCCTGCCTGACACTGCAGTGCCACTCCTAGATGGGCCAGGTGTTTGTGTCGGCCACTTGTGTCGCTTAGCTTAGTCACACAGCGACCTTTTTGCGCCTCTTTTTTTCTTTGCATCATGTGCTGTTTGGGGACAAATCTTTTGAAGTGCCATCCTGCCTGACACTGCAGTGCCACTCCTAGATGGGCCAGGTGTTTGTGTCGGCCACTTGTGTCGCTTAGCTTAGTCACACAGCGACCTTGGTGCGCCTCTTTTTTTCTTTGCATCATGTGCTGTTTGGGGACTATTTTTTTGAAATGCCATCCTGTCTGACACTGCAGTGCCACTCCTAGATGGGCCAGGTGTTTGTGTCGGCCACTTGTGTCGCTTAGCTTAGTCACACAGCGACCTTTTTGCGCCTCTTTTTTTCTTGGCATCATGTGCTGTTTGGGGACAATTTTTTTGAAGTGCCATCCTGCCTGACACTGCAGTGCCACTCCTAGATGGGCCAGGTGTTTGTGTCGGCCACTTGTGTCGCTTAGCTTAGCCATCCAGCGACCTCGGTGCAAATTTTAGGACTAAAAATAATATTGTGAGGTGTGAGGTGTTCAGAATAGACTGAAAATGAGTGGAAATTATGGTTATTGAGGTTAATAATACTATGGGATCAAAATGACCCCCAAATTCTATGATTTAAGCTGTTTTTGAGGGGTTTTTTGTAAAAAAACACCAGAATCCAAAACACACCCGAATCCGACAAAAAAATTTCAGGGAGGGTTTGCCAAAACGCGTCCGAATGCAAAACACGGCCGCGGAACCGAATCCAAAACCAAAACACAAAACCCGAAAAATGTCCGGTGCACATCACTATTTTATATGTTATTTTTTATGGATTCATGATTCTTTCTTTTATTGTTCACAATGTCACAAATGTAACCGGACATTACTGCATTTGTGTAGCGCTAAAAGAGTGAACTACTAATCAATAAAAGGCAAATTAGCTTTTATCAATGCATAACAATAACATGTACAATAAAAATAAAATAAGAAATGATTTAGTCCTGTTGCTATGTCAGTGCTTTTGCTGCAATTGTAACCTTGAAAAGCTATGTACAGTAGTTTGTTTGAGGCCATGAGTTTCTTGTACATCCATAGGAATTTGCTATTATCACGCAGAATTGGTTTTCGTGAAGCATTTTAACCCTCTTTGTCTTATTTTAAAAAGCAGCAATCCAGCGTACAGTACTGTAAGTGTCCACCAGTTTTTTTACATTATTTTTAACTAAAATACAACATCAAAGTCCATTTCTCAGCTATATTTTGCCCTACTTATAAACAATAGTGAGTAATGATATGTCTATTATCCTTTATTGTCAACCCCACCCCATTCTTGCAATGATGCCTAGCTGAGGAAGAAGTGTGTCTCCCCAGCCATAAAAGATCAGCTCAAGGGGGTCATTCCGAGATGATCGTAGCTGTGCTAAAGTTAGCACAGCTACGATCAGTCACACTGACATGTGGGGGGACGCCGAGCACAGGGCTAACCCACCCCGCATGTCAGTGCCACCCCCCCACCCCACCCCACCGAAGTGCAAAGTCCTTTGCACTTCTAGAGTAGCTTCCGACCAGCACAGCTTTAGCGTGCTAGCCGGGAGCTACTCATCGCTCCCCGACCTGCAGCGGCTGCGTGTGATGTCACGCAGCCGCTGCGGCCCGCCCCCGTTCGGTCCAGCCACGCCTGCGTTGGCCGGACTGCGTCCACGAAACGGCGGCCAAACGCCGCCGTTCCGCCCCCACCCAGCGACCGCCTCTGCTTGTCAATCAGGCAGAGGCAATCGTAGTGGCCCGACAATAAACTGCAGCGTGCGATCAGGTCAGAATGACCCCCCAAGTCTGCAACGCTAGGTCTATGGGAGCCCCTGGTGCAAGAACATCTTCAACTGTTGCCACACGCACACTCCTAGATTTGAAGAGTAGTATCCTCATTCTGTTTTCCCAGGGGAGCTTTTACCTATCATTTTATAGGCTGTACTTGATAAATGCTACTACATCAAAGCTGTTTGGTTGCTATGGGCAAAATTGTCACTTCTCCACTCTTTTCACTCCTTAATAAATCACCCCCTAGTTTGTTAGTGCTATCATGATAGGATTGGACAGACATAACTGAATGAATATAACAATACATTCTAGGAAATGTCCACAACATTTTCTTTCTAAGCCAACCAGATTCTATAAGTGCACTGGGTGTATGACATGCTGATATATGGAAATGGGTTCATATATTACAATACAAATAAAAGACGGTAAACCAGTGCTCCATTCTTCCGGATGTTCTTTTACACAACTGCAGTATTTTCAAAAAGTTGCTACTTTTGTGTTCTTGCTTTAGCACATATAGGACTGACATATTAAAATCCTTACTCGTGTGCCCATAAAGGTTTCTTTTCCCACCATGGGCAGACTTAGGGGGACATTTACTAAGCAGTGAAAAGAGTGGAGAAGTGAGCCAGTGGAGAAGTTGCCCCATCAACCGATCAGCAGCTCGGTATAATTTTATAGTATGCAAATTATAGATGTTACTTCATTGCTGATTGGTTGCCATGGGCACGTCTCAACTGGCTCACTTCTCCACTCTTATCACTGCTTAGTAAATGTCCCCCAAAGTTTCTTAGCACATCTTAGTCCACAGAAGGTAGACATTAGAATTCTGTCACATACTGTATGCCCATAGCAGTTTCTTTTATCAGTTTCTCAGGCCGACCACCAAGCATAAAGATATCCAATGAAAAAGACAGTATATATTAAAATATATAGAAAAGGGTTCAATAGACATAATATGGACTGGACTGGGACCCATGCAAAACACCATTAGATACGGTAATGCCCAAACCGTCTCTGTGCTGCTGCTGCTGCGGGTATTGGTTACAGCAGGAATCATTACAATGGTATAATGAACTCTGGAATAAAGCACAGGGTCCTACTTTTCCACAGTCTGTACAGATGGCTTTGACGCGTTTCTGGGAGCTCTCTCCCCTTTATTAAGAAGTGCCATCTCTCTCACAGATCTAGAATATACTGCTGAAAGTCCGGGGTCACATTGTCTCTTTCCACCAATCACACTTTATTACTCGCATGCATTCAGGTAAAAAATAAAACATTCATTTGTGCAAGGTGGTTTGTGAATTATATAATTAAATGTTCATACGGCTTGGGGTATGTACAGTAGGTAAAACTATCTTTAGTGACAGAATGACCCAGGATCGATTAGTTATAAGATTAGCCCCCAGATGGCAAAAAGGTTGATCACCATGTTGCACTGCATTTTAAAAGTAGATGGAGTACTGCCCTGTACTATATATGTATACGTAGACAAATGTATTGGTAACTTTATGACCGTGTAAAACAATGCTTCATTCTTCCGGGAAAATGTCTCATGTATACCTGCATGCCTTTGCTACACCATAGAATAAAACAAAGAAACTGAAAGAAACTGTGAAAAGAGATAAATTTGCTTATTCTGCAAAAATATTCCAAAAAGGTATGGACAGATTTGGTGGTACCCCTTCAAAAAGATAATAAACAATTGGATTATAGTAATATTTCCAACTAATTGCTTTCTTGAATTAGCATCATACAGGTATTCAATCTTCTAAACAGTCATTTAGACTATTTAAGTGGAGGAAAGTAATCACTCTGCTGTTTGGCATCATCATGTGCACAATACTGACCATGGACCAGAGAAAGCAAAGAATAGCGTTGTCACACGCCATAGGCGGCGTTCGCCGCGCTTACCCCTGCATGCCTGCTGGTCTGTGTCGCGGTCTCCGCCTTCGGTGGCCCGCGGGCTCCGGCATCTGGCTGGCGCGGCTCCCGGCGGTTCCCCGGGGCAGGGGCGCCGCCATGACACCCGGCATCACGTGGGCGGGGAGCAGGTGACGTCATCAGACTGTTCTGCCAATCCAGCGGAGGCGGGAGATTCAAAGTCAGACGCCGGGCAGAGCCTCTGCGCCTGAGTATCGTCTTTTCCCCTAAAGTGGATGCCAGTGCTCCTGTTCCCGGCGAGTCTCTCTGTAGTTGTATTCCAGTGTCTCCGGCTTTTCCAGGTGTCAGTTGCTGCACAAGTTTCCAGCGTTCCCAGCGGCTGGAGTGTTCCTCTGCGGTCCAGTCACCAGTGCTTCTCGGAGTCAGCGTGGGCTGCAGGTTAACCACCGCTCTCAAGTTATACAAATCATCAGTGTCTTTAACCACCGCTCTCAAGTTATACAAGTCATCAGTGTCTTTAACCACCGCTCTCAAGTTATACAAATCATCAGTGTCTTTAACCACCGCTCTCAAGTTATACAAATCATCAGTGTCTTTAACCACCGCTCTCAAGTTATACAAATCATCAGTGTCTTTAATCACCGCTCTCAAGTCCTACAAATCATCAGTGTCTTTAAAACACCGCTCTCAAGTTCTACAAATCATCAGTGTCTTTAAACACCGCTCACAAGTTCTACAAGTCGTCAGTGTCTTTAAACACCGCTCTCAAATTCTACAAATCACCTGTGTCTTTAAACATCGTTCACAAGTTCTTCGAATCATCAGTGTCTTTAAAAAACATCGCTCACAGGTTCTTCAGTCACCAGTGTCTTTCTCCATCACTCTCAAGTACTTCATTTATTAGCATCTTTAACATTGCTTACAAATTCTTCTAAAGGCCTGGACATTCCCCCATAAGTTTCCTTGCTATTATGTGACATTGTGTTGCTCCCTTCCTGCAATAAAGTTCTTCAATACTTTCACCAAGTCTTTCTGTCAGAGTCCTGTATCAGGAAGACCTATATCAGGCCATCCCTGTTCCGACCCAACTGTGGTTCCTCTTCCCTACCATCGGAAGAACCCCGAGTTCACAACACCCCCAACCTAGGTCAGTGACAGTATACTCAGGCCTCATGGACCCGGGGGATCGGAACCCAGAGGCAAGTACCATCCAGGACCTGGTTTCCCGAGTTCAAAGTCAGGAAGCAGCACAGAGCCAGGTGATGCATTATCTCCAGGAATTATCTGGTCGGCTGGATCAAATTCAGACTTCTCTTGCTTCAGTAGTTCCAGCCCCAGTCCCAGTACCTGCTCCAGTGGTTGTCTCTAGTAATGCTCCATCGTTGTCTGGAACCAGGTCACGCCTTCAGCTCCCTACTCCTTCTCGTTATAACGGGAATCCAAAGAATTGCCGTGGTTTTCTCAATCAGTGCGAGGTACATTTTGAACTCCTTTCACATAACTTCCCTACTGATCGGTCCAAGGTGGCATACATAATTTCCGTGCTTGAGGGTTCAGCGTTGGATTGGGTGTCTCCGTTATGGGAGCGATCGGATCCGTTGGTTTCTAGTTACAACAACTTCATTACGTCATTCCGGAGGATCTTTGATGAGCCCGGCAGGACGTCCGCTGCCTCTGCAGACTTGCTCCGTGTCCGACAAGGCTCTCGTTCAGTGGGACAGTATGTGATTCATTTTCAGACCATAGCCTCAGAACTGCGCTGGAATAATGATGCCCTCCGGGCTTCCTTTTGGAACGGGCTCTCCGATCGTTTAAAGGACGAGTTGATTACTAGAGATTTGCCAGATTCCTTAGAACAGTTGATCTCGCTCTGTGTAAAGGTGGATCTTCGTATGCAGGAACGAGGTGGCGAACGTAGTCGGTCAGATCGATCAAGGGTTCGATCTCTTCCGTCTAAGCAAACGGTTATTCCGAGTCCTGACGAACCCATGCAGATTAATCGATCTCGGCTGTCCCCAGAGGAACGTCAGCGTCGTCGTGAGGGTAGACTCTGCCTCTACTGTGGAGCCGCGGATCATTTTCTCAAGTTTTGTAAGTCTCGCCCGGGAAACGGGCAGTCCTAGCTTGTTCCGGAGGAGTCGAGCTAGGGGTTGCTTCTAAACCTTCTCCGACAGTAGACTGTTTACTCTCCGTGTCTCTGTTTTCTGAGTCTATAGCCAAACCCGTTAAGGCTCTGCTGGACTCAGGGGCTGCGGGGAATTTTATTTCCCTTTCCTGTGCCCAGAATCTGGGTTTTCAGTTACAGTCGGTTGAACGACCTATTACGTTGTCTGCTATCAATGGTACCCAAATTTCTAACGGTCTGATTTCAAGTTGTACAGTGCCAATCAAGCTGCAAGTGGGAGCTCTGCATCAAGAACACCTGGAGTTCCTAGTGATTCGGGAGATGCCCCATGACCTGGTTCTCGGCCTTCCTTGGCTTAAACTTCACAACCCTCACGTCGACTGGAGTTCGACACAAATAATATCTTGGAGTCCATTTTGTCATTCAAATTGTCTCACTCCTGTCTACCCGCTCCATGTATCTTCCAAGTCAGATGAAGGGCTCATTCCGGAGGCCTATTGGGAGTTTTCAGACGTGTTCTCGGAACAGGCGGCCGATCAGTTACCACCGCATAGACCCTGGGATTGCCCCATTTAGCTCATTCCGGGGAAAATGCCACCTCGTGGTCGCACTTATCCCTTATCATTACCCGAGACCCAAGCTATGTCGGACTATATCAAGTCTAATCTGCAGAAAGGATTCATCCGCCGCTCTACCTCCCCGGCGGGGGCAGGGTTCTTTTTTGTGAAGAAGAAGGACGGAGGGCTGAGACGATGTATTGACTATCGTGGTCTAAATGATGTCACCATTAAGAATAAGTATCCGTTGCCGCTTATCACGGAGCTTTTTGATAGAGTTCCGGAGCCCGAGTCTTCACCAAGCTCGATTTAAGGGGAGCTTATAATTTGATACGTATCCGTCAAGGGGACGAATGGAAGACGGCCTTCAATACCAGGGATGGGCATTACGAGTATCTGATAATGCCGTTTGGCCTCAACAATGCCCCTGCCGTCTTCCAGGGATTCATTAATGAGATCTTTCGGGATATGCTATACCTAAGTGTAGTGGTATATTTGGATGACATTCTGATATTTTCTAAGAATCTCACAGAGCACAGAATACAGGTCAAAGAGGTACTTCTTTGATTGCGAGAGAATCATCTTTATGGCAAGATTTCCAAATGTATCTTTGAGGTCCCTTCTGTTCCATTTCTTGGTTACATCATTTTGGGCACGGAGCTTCGTATGGATCCAGAGAAACTCACTGCCATTCGGGACTGGACTTAAAGGGATTCTCTACCATTGTGGCACCTATCACTGCCCTAACCAAGAAGGGTTCTGACCCAAGTCATTGGTCCTCTGAAGCTGTAGCAGCATTCGCTCAGTTAAAGGCAGCCTTTATGTCCGCTCCGGTACTTCAACAACCAAATTTTTCAAAACCATTCTTCTTGGAAGTTGATGCTTGCACGGTAGGCATAGGTGCCGTGCTTTCACAGTACGCTCCAGATGGGAAGTTACATCCATGTGGTTTCCATTCTCGCAAGTTCTCTCCTGCTGAACGGAATTACACCATTGGTGACAAAGAGCTTTTGGCAATAAAATCTGCTTTGGAGGAATGGAGATATCTTTTGGAAGGTGCTAAACACATAATTACAATTTTCACTGATCACAAGAATTTGCTGTACCTCAAGACGGCCCAGTGCTTGAATCCCCGTCAAGCTAGATGGGCGCTCTTCTTTACTCGATTCTCGTTTGTTATCAAGTACCGGGCTGGGACTTTTAACACCAAGGCTGATGCTCTATCCCGTTCCTTAACGGCTTCGGATGAGGAGAATTCCATTGAGAAGGCTTTGATTCTCAGTCCAGTTTCTATGACAGTGGCTCCCACCGCTCTGGGTTCTCCTCCTGGGAGAATGTCTGTGCCAGCCAAATTCCGACCACGGTTGCTGCAGTGGGCTCATATTTCCAAGTTTTCCGGTAATCCTGGAGTTCAAAAGATGTGGGAGTTTCTACGAAGATCTTACTGGTGGGTCACTATGAAGAAGGATATTCAAGGTTATGTCAACTCATGTCCTCAGTGTGCTCAGCACAAAATTCTTCATCTGCCTCCTGCGGGGTTGTTGCATCCACTGTCCATTCCCAAGAGGCCTTGGACTCATATCTCTATGGACTTTGTCACTGAATTGCCTCTCTCCAAGGGTCACAATACCGTCTGGGTAATTATTGACCGTTTCTCTAAGATGGCACATTTTGTACCTTTGACCGGGTTACCATCAGCTCCCAAGTTGGCTTTGTTATTTATCCGGGAACATTTCCACCTGCACGGGTTACCACAGGAAATCGTCTCTGATCGGTGGGTACAGTTCACTGCAAGATTCTGGAGAGCCCTCTGTACGGCTTTACAAATAAAACTCAAGTATTCATCCGCTTACCATCCACAAGCCAATGGGCAAACTGAACGCGTCAATCAAGATTTAGAGACTTTTCTCCGTGTTTATCTTTCTCCCTCACAAGATGATTGAGTGGAACTGTTGCCATGGGCCGAGTTTGCCCTTGCCCATAATCATCTGTACCACTCTTTAACTGGTGAGTCCCCATTTTTCATTAATTATGGATTTCATCCTCAAGTTCCAGAATTACCCATTTGTCCTCCGAAGGATGTTTCTGCTGCAGCCTCTACTCTTCGGCATTTCAGTCAAATTTGGAGTCGAGTCCATTATCCAGTCCCCGGCCGCTATAAGTTCTTTGCGGATAGGAAGCGACGAGCAGCTCCCCAATACAAGGTTGGTGACAGGGTATGGCTCTCGACCCGCAATCTTCGGTTAAGGGTGCCCACTATGAAGTTCGCTCTGAGGTTTATTGGTCCTTACCCCGTGTTACAAGTCCTGAACCCGGTTGTCTGCAAATTGGGATTGCCTTCCCACCTCCGGATACCAAATTCCTTCCATGTCTCTCTCCTTCGCCCCCTTATTTTAAACCGGTTCCATTCAAAATCCCCGAGGCCAACCTCTGCAGAGACTGAGCTGGAACGGACTTTGAAATCAAAGCTATTCTTGACTCTCGTTATCTTCACAAGAATCTACAGTATTTGGTGGAGTGGAAAGGTTTTGGCCCCGAGGAGAGGAGCTGGGTCAAGGCTACTGAAGTTATGGCCCCCCGACTGGTGCGGAGCTTCCATTCCAGACATCCAACAAAACCTGGAAAGTGTCCGGGGGCCACTCCTGGAGGAGGGGGTACTGTCACACGCCAGAGGCGGCGTTCGCCTCGCTTACCCCTGCGTGCCTGCTGGTCTGTGTCGCGGTCTCTGCCTTCGGTGGCCCGCGGACTCCGGCATCTGGCTGGCGCGGCTCCTGGCGGTTCCCCGGGGCAGGGGCGCCGCCATGACACCCGGCATCACGTGGGGGGGAGCAGGTGACATCATCAGACTGTTCCGCCAATCCAGCGGAGGCGGGAGATTCAAAGTCAGACGCCGGGCAGAGCCTCGACGCCTGAGTATCGTCTTTTCCCCTGAAGTGGATGCCAGTGCTCCTGTACCCGGCGAGTCTCTCTGTAGTTGTATTCCAGTGTCTCCGGCATTTCAAGGTGCCAGTTGCTGCACAAGTTTCCAGCGTTCCCAGTGGCTGAAGTGTTCCTCTGCGGTCCAGTCACTAGTGCTTCTCGGAGTCAGCGTGGGCTGCAGGTTAACCACCGCTCTCAAGTTATACAAATCATCAGTGTCTTTAACCACCGCTCTCAAGTTATACAAATCATTAGTGTCTTTAACCACCGCTCTCAAGTTATACAAGTCATCAGTGTCTTTAACCACCGCTCTCAAGTTATGCAAATCATCAGTGTCTTTAACCACCGCTCTCAAGTTATACAAGTCATCAGTGTCTTTAATCACCGCTCTCAAGTTATACAAATCATCAGTGTCTTTAACCACCGCTCTCAAGTTATACAAATCATCAGTGTCTTTAATCACCGCTCTCAAGTCCTACAAATCATCAGTGTCTTTAATCACCGCTCTCAAGTCCTACAAATCATCAGTGTCTTTAAAACACTGCTCTCAAGTTCTACAAATCATCAGTGTCTTTAAACACCGCTCACAAGTTCTACAAGTCGTCAGTGTCTTTAAACACCGCTCTCAAATTCTACAAATCACCTGTGTCTTTAAACATCGTTCACAAGTTCTTCGGATCATCAGTGTCTTTAAAAAACATCGCTCACAGGTTCTTCAGTCACCAGTGTCTTTCTCCATCACTCTCAAGTACTTCATTTATTAGTATCTTTAACATTGCTTACAAATTCTTCTAAAGGCCTGGACATTCCCCCATAAGTTTCCTCGCTGTTATGTGACATTGTGTTGCTCCCTTCCTGCAATAAAGTTCTTCAATACTTTCACCAAGTCTTTCTGTCAGAGTCCTGTATCAGGAAGACCTATATCAGGCCATCCCTGTTCCGATCCAACTGTGGTTCCTCTTCCCTACCATCGGAAGAACCCGCGAGTTCACAACACCCCCAACCTAGGTCAGGGACAAGCGTGGCCTGTGGATACCATAAAGAAAATAATAGACAAGCACGTTAAACATAAAGGCTAGAAGCAGAGCCGGCCATAGGTATAGGCAAACTAGGCAATTGCCTAGGGCATTTGATATGCCTAGGGGGCATCAGCAGCTTCTGCTGATTAAAATGATATGCGGCATGCCTATATTCTGTGTGTACCATTTCATATGCAGAAACAGCCACAGTCTCACACAGAATATAGGCATGCTGCATATCATTTTAATCAGTAGAAGCTGCTTGTGCATCCTAGCCACATATCAATGCAAATAAGATACATTTTCATAAAAAAAAGGTGCCCGACGTTAGCATTGAGGCAAGATTTATGAGGACACATCTGTATCCAAGCACAGGCAGAGGGCACAGTGTTAGTGGCAGTGTGAGTGCTGTGTGCATGTAAGTAAGTTGGTTGTGCAGTAGTGTTTGGACTATGTGTAAGGAGCATTATGTGTGTTATGTAAAAATGCATTAATAATGTGCAACATATGTGTAAAGGGCATTATGTGTATAAGGGCCTTAATAATGTGCGGCATATGTGTAACAGGGTAGTACTGTGTGTGTGTCATTATGTGTATAGGGGCACTAATAATGTGCAGCAAATGTGTAGGGGGCACTAT
Source organism: Pseudophryne corroboree (assembly GCF_028390025.1). Taxonomy (NCBI): domain Eukaryota; kingdom Metazoa; phylum Chordata; class Amphibia; order Anura; family Myobatrachidae; genus Pseudophryne; species Pseudophryne corroboree. Next base: position 853,597,229 of record NC_086445.1, read on the forward strand.
GTGTGTCATGTGTATAAGGGCATTAATAATGTGCGGCATATGTGTAAGGAACATTATGTGTAAAAGGGCATTAATAAAGGTTGTCATAATGTGTAAGGTGCATTATGTTTATAAGGACATTAATAATGTGTCTCATATGTGTAAGGGGCATTACTGTGTGGAATTATGAGTATAAATGCATTACTAATGTGTGGCATTATGTGTATAAGGTGCTCTACTATGTGGTGTTGCGTATAGAAAGGGCACTACTGTGTCGTCTAATGTGAATAAAGAGCAATAAGGTGTGGTATAATGTGAAAAAGGAGCAATTCAGTGTGAAGTAATGTGAATAAGGGGCTCTACTGTGAGGAGTAACGTTTATAAGGTAAAGTGATACTACTGTGGGATGTAATATGAATTATGGACACTATCGCATGATAAAATGTGAATAAAGTTGCAGTACTGTGTGGCGTAATTGGAATTGGGGTTACTATTGTGTGGCCATGCCCCTTGCCAGCAAAAACACATCCCTTTTTGGGCTGTGCGCCAAATGTGCGAACTGTTCCTATTTAAAATATAGGGGGTACAAGGACTGCTATGGGTGCTGGGAAAGAGGTGCAAGGTCAGAGGCGGAACCAGCGGTTGTGCTAGGGGGCACCTGCCAAAATCTTGCCTAGGGCATCATATTGGTTAGGGCCGGCTCTGGCTAGAAGACCATGTACAAGCAGCTTTAAGTACCTGTGATTACAGTTGCAAAAATTATTAAGAGGTTTAAAGTCCACTCTGGAGATGGCTGCAAGCAGGGCTCTAGAAAGTATTCCCAGGCACCTGATAATGAAAGAGGGCATGGCATGAAAGCTTACTTTAAAAAAATAAGTGCAGGAAATACTTTTTATGCATTGCGACAAGGGAGGAGGTGCAGCCAGTGTGATCATTCAACCCCCCCCCCCCCCACACACACACACACACACACAAACACACACACACTTCCAGCCTCCCAGGACCTACAGCAGCCAAGCACATAGCAATGTGTGCTGGAGAAAGAGTCTGGGGTAATTAGTACCCGCTCCCCCACTCTCGGCACCACTGGCCGCAAGAGGACCCCCTGGACAAACTTTAGTAGATGTTGAAGTACTATCATGACTGGCAGCAGCCACAGAATATTACTGGGTTATTACTCCTGCTGTTCTGATCCATATGGTCTCACATCATTTTTAGTAAGTAACAGTGGGGGTCATTCCGAGTTGTTCGCTCGCTGCCGATTTTCGCAGTGCAGCGATTAAGTAAAAAAACGGCAATAATGCGCATGGTACGCAGCGCGCATGCGCTAAGTACTTTCACATAAAACTTTGTAGATTTTCACAAGCGCGAGCGACGTTTTTTCATCGCACGAGTGATCGTAGTGTGATTGACAGGAAGTGGGTGTTTCTGGGTGGAAACTGGCCGTTTTCAGGGAGTGTGCTAAAAAAGGCAGGCGTGCCAGGTAAAAATGCAGGAGTGGCTGGAGAAACGGGGGAGTGGCTGGCCGAACGCAGGGCGTGTTTGTGACGTCAAACCAGGAACTAACCGGACTGAGCTGATCGCAGTGTAGGAGTAGGTCTGGAGCTACTCAGAAACTGCAGGGAATTATTTAGTAGCAGTTCTGCTAATCTTTCGTTCGCTATTCTGCTAAACTAAGATACACTCCCAGAGGGTGGCGGCCTAGCGCTTGCAATGCTGCTAAAAGCAGCTAGCGAGCGAACAACTCGGAATGAGGGCCAGTGGCACCTACTGAACGGTAATATTTTTAACGGACCCTGAACCTGTCCTGAACAGACACATTTAATTTTGTTTGAATACTGCAGTCCTTTCTGAAAGAAATATGAAATCTGGAAAAGTTATAGTTACATTTTAACGGAACCAATCCAGAGATAAATTAGAGATTGTTTTGCAGCTACAACATGGTACGAGACCCGTATAACCATACATGATCTGCCCATAATATTATACTCTTAAGGGGCATACACACTGTGTGATTTTGAGCTCAATATAACTCATTTTTGGTGTTTTGAGCTACTTTGAGCTCAAAATTGCCTAGAGTGTATGGCTGAGCGATGAGCCGTGAGCGCTGATAGTCACTCCCGCATCATTGCTGGCAGCCGCCATCCGTCGGCCTGTTTTACTGGCCGAGTGAACCACTTTCCATAGTAGGAGACTGTGGAATTTGGTTCACCCCGTGAAAATCACTGTGCCGGGTGAAAATCACTCAGTGCGTATGCTCAGCATATACAATGGGCAAGTGTGTATGCACCTTAAAGATATTAATTTACTGTTGGTTGTTGTTTTTGCCATGCCCTGCTATGCTTTGTGGTGTTGTGTAATGCTATGTCAAATTATGATACATTTGTATAATAGAAATTAAATGTTGGAAGATTCAGGGCCCAATTCAGACCTGATCGCTGCTGTGTGTTGTCGCACAGCGGGTAATTATCGAACTACTACGTATGCACCGCAATGTGCATGCGCATCGCCAAACAGCGACAGGATGGTGCAAAATTTTCGATTGCACAGGCATTCACAAGGTGATTGGGGTGTAGTACGAGTGGCCGGCGGCCGGGATCCCGGGCGCCAGCATACCGGCACCGGGATCCCGACCGCCGGCATACCGACAGCTGGGGAAGTGCGAACGAGCCCCATGCGGCGGGCACGGTGGCGCGCCACGCTATTTATTCTCCCTCCAGGGGGGTCGTGGACCCCCAAGAGGGAGAATATGTGTCGGCATGCCGGTGGTCGGGATCCGGGCGCCGGTATGCTGGCCGCCGGGATCCCAGCCGGCGGCATACTGGAGACCACCCTGCACTTGAGAGGAAGCGGACGTTTGTGGGTGATAACTGACTGTTTTCTGGGAGTGTCAGGAAAAACGCAGGAGTGCCCAAGCGTTTTCAGGGCGGATGTGACATCAGCTCCGGACCCAATCAGCCTGATTTCTTTGCACTGGAGGAGTAAGTATTGAGCTACATACAGACTGCACATACTGCACACACACACACTGAATGTTTTCCCCATCACAGAATGAGAAAAACATTTTGATAGTGAGTGTGTTGGAAATGGTTTTGCAGCTGTACACAGAGCCAGTGCAAGATCTCCCTGCACCCTAGGCAAATCTTCAGCTTAGCTCCCCCTAACCTGCAACCCGCCCACACACCTCCCAGAGGGGAGATGCAAGTGGCCACAAGGTGGGCTGGGATGAATTGAATCATCTCCTATATAATAGCCCAGATCTGTGACTCTGTGACAGTGTGTATAATGCTGGGCGTGGCCAGGAGCTCTCATTGGCTCAGCGGCTGGTCTATCACACCCAGTCCACAGCTGATTGGGCGAGAAATGCCCTCCCACACAGGTTACATCCAATGGGAGGCTCTGCCCTTTGGCTCCTGTGTGTTCCCAGAGCAGGATTAACAATTGGGCTGATGGAGCTGCAGCTCCAGGTCCACACCCCAAAATAGGCACACTGCATCTGCAACATACCCTCCAACAATTTACACATAAAAATCGATACAAATTCGAAAAAGGGGGACGTGGCTACGCCCCTTTTCCTATACTTTCAATAGAAGTTTGGAGAGCCAAAAAATAGGTACAGATCATAAAAAAAAGGTACTGTAACTGCCAAAAAGGTACAGTTGGAGGGTATGCCACTGCATCTGCAGCAAGTCTCTGCACTGTAGATAGGAGAAGAAAAAATCCTTTTACTGCAGCGTCCTATGTCCTGCTGCCAGTCCGACTGCTCCCTCCGCCATCAACAATCCCCACTCCATAGCCTGCGGCGCTGGTGGAGCCAAAGCTGCTGCGGCCACTGACATAGATGTGTATGAAAGAGGTGCAGCGGAAGGTTTTCATAGCTCTCCCTGAGTCGCATACTGTCTGAGCCCCGGAGCCTCCTCTGCGTGTGATGTCACATAAGTGCTTTCCCGCCACAGTCGCCCCCAGATCACCAGAGGCACTGATTCCGCAACACAGCACCTAGGCTGCCGGCCTGAGAGCCCCAAGATGGCTAATGTAATGGATAGAGTGGGTGATATCGTGGAGGGTAATGTCTGGATGCTGAATCAATGTAAAAGGTGACAGTGCTGTGCAGTGCAGTGGGTGTGCAGTGTCACTGACACTGCATAGCACTCTCACCTTTTACATTGATTCAGCGAATCAGGCAGTTCTGCCAGCCAGTCACTACTGTTAGCGCCGGTGTCCCAACGTGCCACATTACAGGGAAGTAGACGCACTCAATAAACTACAGCTCGCAGCAGCCCTTAGCGCCGAAGCATTCTGGTGCTAACGGCTACTGGGAGCTGTAGTTTATTGAGTGCATCTTCTTCCCTGTAATGCGGCGCATTGGGACACCGGTGCTAACAATAGTGACTGGCTGCTGTGCGAGTCTCCGGGAGAGTCACTGTCAAAGGGAGGACAGCAGCTTAGCTGCTTCCAGGAGGAGAAGCATTACCCGCCCCTCCCCCACTCGCAGTACCTCCGGGCCCCACACACACCCCTCCACCACCCATGGTGGCTCCGGACCCCCTCCCCCACCCGCAGCAGGGGACCTTATTCTGCTTCAGTAGCAGTATTGCTAAAAAAAAAAAAAAGTAAAAGTGCAACTGCTAGCACTCGCATGCTGGGGGCCGCCCAGCATGCTAATTGCCACCAGGGATTGCATTCGCAATTCAACTGAAATAACGGACCTGGCAAAAAGGGTAGCTCCCTGCATGCGCAGCGAGCTTCGAAAATTACCCGGACCCACACACATTTCCGTCGACATGCCCCTGCAATGCTGTTTCGCCACCCCCAACCGCCACGCAAATGCCTCTGCCTGTCAATCTGGCAGAGGCGTTCGCATCACTGAGATGTGATCACATTTCCTGGCCCGTGCACTCACGTTCTGGCCCAAAAGTTGTGAAAATGCTATCGAATCGCATTACCGATGTATACTGAATAAGGCATATTTATATACTTTATATATTTATATAATTCAGTACAGTCTACTCTAGCATTTTCATATTTGATCTGGACCATGTTAAAATATTATTTGCTTAAATAACATGCAGAGTGAGTCATTATGTCATTGCATGCAATATGTTTGGTCACGGTGTGCCTCATATTCCAATGTATTTCCATTTTTGTCCACTACCAATATACAGTATATATTTATAATAATAATAATAATTGGCTAAGGTTCATCCTATCTCAGACATGTGGTGCAGTGGAAGAACCCCACCCAACTGAGGACGAAGGGATGTAGGACCATTGTGCACTAGGAAAGGGACAGGAAAAGTATAGAGCGGCGATGGGGTGGAACAGAGTTATGAGATGGAAGGATAGGCGGTATGGAACCAGTAAGGGACATGACTGGGTTTGGATGGAAGAGAGCACGGGTGGACCGTGGTAACCCGGCATATGCTGGGTCCCTTTACTAATAAAATATAAGTAAGCAACTTGTATATTACTTTAGCCAACTTCCATGTTAACCAAACACTTGTCAGCACTTTATAAATTATTAATAATTTCAAACTATACTTTACAGTGTTCCAGTTCTATCTCTGTGTGTCCGCGCAACAGGTGAAGGCATAAGAGACTCTAGAGAAGTTTGAAGAGATAGCTTATAAATAAATTCTGCTGGATTCAAGTTTGTATAGAGATACAATGTATAATTTATAAATTGCCATGGTTTTTTGTCTTACTCTGTTGCTTAGCTTCACCAAGTCATACAGTATCTTCTGTCAGTGACTGTTGTGTCAACACATCCTACTTCTCACATGTCTCTTCTTAAAATGGTCTGATAACTGGCCACTGCAAGACCCAACTTTCTAATGGACACCAAATAAACGCTCTACAGGTGGAGAAGAACTACAGTGCAAGCAAGGGACAGTCATGTATTTATTATTCTCAGCAAACCTTGGACCTAATTCAGACCTGTTCGCTGTGCTGCAAATTAAACTGTCTTGCGATCAGATAGTTGCCACCCAGGAGGAGTGAAAATTTGCCACGTACAAGTGTGCGATTGCATGTGTACGCTGTGTGAAAATTCCCCTCAGTCAGCGGACAGCTGCAAATCCGTTTGCATTACACTCAACATTGAATGTTTTTCCCATTCTGTGCAGTGGGTGCAGTCTGTGCGTAGCTCAATGCTTACTCCTCCATTTTGAAGAAATCAGGCTGACCGGGGCCAGAGCTGACATCACACACATTCCAAGAAAACACTTGGGCATGCCTGTGTTTTTCCAGACACTCCCAGAAAACAGCCAGTTACCACTTACAAATGTCCTCCTCCTGTCAATCACCTTGAGAACGCCTGTGCGATCAATATTTTTGCACCATCCTGTCGCTGTTTGTTGACGCGCCTGCACATTGCGGCGCATATATGCATGCGCAGTAATTTGATAATTGCCCACTGTGTGAAAACGCACAGCAGCGATCTGGTCTGAATCGGGCCTCTTGTACGTACATCGTTATGGGGGAGATGTATTAAGCCTTAAAAATGTGATGAAGTGGAGAGTAATAAAGTACCAGCCAATCAGCTCCTAACTGCCATGTTACTCACATCAGTGACTGACTATAAAAGGTTCGGATGTGGTGATTCTTTTGGTCCTGAGGCAGAAGTGGGATCTACAGCTCCGTCCTCTATATTAGTCTAGCAATGGATGACTAAACAGACCAATAGCAGAGAGCTTGACAGGGCTGGCTCTACCATTAGGCAGCTTTAGGCCGCTGCCTAGGGGCGCCAGCTCCTGGAGAGCGCCACTGAATTCATCTAGCAAAAAACTGAAGGATGTCTCTGTATGCGGCCTCCTCCTTTTACACTGCGCTGGCTATTGCTACGGGTCTAATCAAGTGCAGCTACCACTATCAGGCTGTACCACATAGTGTCTCAGTGCTTCCTCTGTGCCAACATGAGTAACATCAAGTCATGTGAAGGCAAATAGGATGCGGATGTAACTATGGCTCCCAAGGGGCACCCCCCACGGCTGCTCCTCATAGCCCTGATGCACCTCCTGCAGGGGGGTTGCAGGTTAGGGGGCACCGGGTTGAAGCTTTGCCTAGGGTGCATAGAGACCTTGCACCGGCCGTGGAGCTTGATAATGCTTTTACTATATCTGGAGCTCTAAAATATCACAGAGGAAGAAGGAATAATTTAGCTTTGTACACATTTACAGTATCTATACAGAATTCTCTCCATAAGTGGCACCAATGGTAGTCCTCAATTTCACATCTAAAGTGGGCAGCCCCCTCTGTTGGAAGTACCCCTTACTATTTCCACTCCCCCCCCTCACCCCCCCCCCCCCCCCCGCCCCTCCTCCTAAAGAAAATCCATAACCAGAGATATGGGGAAAATGGTGTGGGACAGAGAAGACATATCGGAGAAGGATAGAGCAGACCAGGTTCACAGCAATCTACAGCAGTGAACAATGTGAGGGGAGAATAATGTCCACCACCTCCGCACCAGGGCCCAGATTTATCAAGCCTGGTAGAGTGATAAATTGCACCGTGATAAAGTATCAACCAACCAGCTCCTAACTGCCATGTTACAGGCTGTGTTTGAAAAATGACAGTTAGAAGCTGATTGGTTGGTAATTTATCACCGTGCAATTATCATTCTCCAAGGTTTGATAATTCTGGGCTCAGGGATGCTCAGTGGGGCCACCACGGAGACAAAGCTACTCCAGGTAAGGCATTGGGGGCCCTCAGTTGCTGGGTGGAACCTTCCAGGTAACATACCACAGGCTGCACATGAATTCCCCTAGCCACATCAGTGGCCACCAAGATGCAGTCAGTCCAGGACTAAAGTGGCTGTATCAGCCAATTGGAGCAGAAGGCATCGCAAAGAAGAGCAGTAACTGCCACATAATAGCCAAAAAATTAAAGCCTCCAAACTACATTGAGGGACGGTCATGCAAACACCTCCTGTTTGGACCAGACTCTGGCAGAATATACTTGGGACAAGTCTTCACACCATGCATAAATAATGGTACAAGGACCCTTAGTACAGTAGGTGCCAGTATATATTATAATAAGCTTAAGTCCCAAGCTTAGTTAAAATGCGGCCACTTTAGGTCATGTCATTACTTTTTAAGTCATTCACCAACAAAAAATTTAATCCAAATGGCCAAATGGTGTTTTTTTGATTGACATTTTCTGGAAATAGAACATTTTTGGTTTCATTATATAAACACCACAAAGACATTGGGGGTAATTCAGACTGCTTCACTGCAGCAGCAGCAATCGCAGTCTGAATTACTATGCACAGTCTGCACACATGTGCAGCCAGTGAGATGCTATCAGCATCTCACCGGTGCGATAGCCGGGTCGCAGGGCGGGAGGGAGCATGCCAACGGTGTTAGGACACCGTTGGGGTGCAGTCCGGACAATGGAGGCATGTCTGAACAGCCAGACATTACCTTACATGAAGAAGAACAACTGTTGCAGCAAATCAAAAGGGCTGCGGGATTGGGGGACATCCTAGTTATTGGGGATTTTAACTATCCTGATATAAATTGGAGTAACGATTCATGTGTTAAAGCTAGGGGCAACAGGTTATTAAATATGTTAAAGGATCACTACTTGTCTCAATTAGTCGAGGACCCAACTAGGGGTAAAACTACTCTGGATCTAGTAATTACCAATAATGTGGACATCATATCGAATACTAAAGTAGGGGAGACTTTGGGTAACAGTGATCACTATATGATTACATTCGACATCAGTTTTAGGAAACATAGCTATAAGGGGTCAACAAAAACATTTAACTTTAGGAAGGCTAACTTCAGTATGCTGAGATGTGCACTAAACGACATGGGAAGTTTTGTTTCATGGTAAGAACACTTCAGAAATGTGGGATGCTTTAAAAGGGTTGCTAGATAGCAATATTCACAAATTTATTCCCATGGGCGGTATGTGCAGGAGTACCAAACTTAAACCGATGTGGCTTAACAAGAAGGTCAAGGCAGAAATCGATAAAAAGATGCGTGCTTTCAAAGCATTTAAATCTAATGGAAAAGAAGATACATTCCAGTACTACAAGGAATGCAATAAAAGATGCAAAAAAGCAATAAGAGCAGCTAAAATTGAAAACGAAACGCAAATTGCTATAGAGTAAATCCAATCCTAAAAAAATATGTAAATACATAAACGGCAAAAGATTAAAAAAGGAGAACATAGGTCCAATAAAAGATGAATTTGGAATATTAATAAATGATGACGAATCAAAAGCGAAAATACTGAATACATTTTTTTCATCAGTGTTCACCAGAGAAGTACTGATGGTGGGAGTAGTGCATAGCGATAGTGACAGTAAGGATTCGTGGTTAGATACTTGTTTATGTGAAGAAGTAATCAGGGAGAGACTACGCCAAATAAAGAGTAATAAGTCACCTGGCTCAGACGGACTTCATCCAAGGGTTCTTATGGAGCTTAGGTCATAACTAGTAAGACCCTTATACTTGATTTTCAATAGTTCAGTTAGATATTGGATATAAAATATTGGAAGGAATTCTAAGGGATAGCATACAGGAGTATCTGCAGACTACTAAGATTATTAGCAAGAAACAGCATGGGTTTGTGAGGGACAGATTATGTCAAACTAACTTAGTTAACTTCTACGAGGAAGTGAGCTACAATCTTGACCAAGGAAAAGCACTGGATGTGGTCTACTTAGATTTTGCAAAAGCCTTCGATACAGTGCCTCACAGGAGACTAATCATCAAATTAAAGGAGCTTGGCCAAGGAAAAAGTGTTTGTACATGGATAAGTAACTGGCTGGACAACAGGATTCAGCGAGTAGTGGTCAACGGGAAGTCTCAAGCTGGACACCAGTAGTCAGCGGAATACCACAGGGGTCCGTACTCGGGCCACTACCTTTCAACATATTTATCAATGACCTAGAAATAGGCCTGGAAAGCACAGTTTAAATCTTTGCAGATGATACTAAACTGTGTAGGGTAATTAATTCAGAAATAGATGTGGAGTCTCTGCAGAATGGCTTATCTAAACTTGAAATCTGGGCATCTAAATAGGGAATGAGGTTCAATATAGAAAAATGCAAGGTTATGCATTTCGGGACTAAAAACAAACTTGCATCCTACATATTAAACAGGGAAAGTCTAGGGATAACAGTTTTGGAAAAAGATTTGGGTGTACTCATTGATAATAAGCTTAATAACTGTATACAATGTCAAAGCGCAGTAAAGAAGGCAAGTAAGGTGCTAGCGTGCACAAAACGGGGAATTGAGACAAGGGACGAGAATGTAATTCTGCCGTTGTACAAATCATTGGTACGTCCGCACCTGGAATATTGTGTTCAGTTTTGGGCACCACTGTATAAAAAAGATATCGGGGAACTCGAAAGGGTTCAAAGGCGAGCTACTAAATTGATTAAAGGGCTAGAGGAACTGGATTATGAGGAAAGACTTACTAGGTTGAATATGTATACATTGGAAAAGAGGCGTCTAAGAGGAGACATTATTAATGTCTTCAAATATGTATAGGGGCACTACAAAGAGTTATCAGAGGAATTATTTATTAAAAGAACTCTGTTTAGGACACGTGGGTACTCGTTAAAGCTGGAGGAAAAAAAATTCTGGACGCAATGGAGGAAAGGGTTCTTTACCGTTAGGGCAATCAGAATTTGGAATTCCTTGCCAAAGAAAGTGGTAATCCTGGACTCTGTAAATGCATTTAAAAAAGGATTGGATGAATTTCTGATTGAAAAGGATATCCAAGGTTACAACATTTAAATTATTGACGTTGTTAAACCGGGTGTAACATATAGTTGTTAACTAGTCATAAAAACATTCTTCAGCAAGTACAGTAAAATCAACTCAACTTAATACAGAATACAGTTTGAACACGATGGGCATTTTGCCTCTTTTCAACCTCAACTACTATGTTACTATGTTGTATTTGTATTTTAAGTGTGATAAAAATTCTGCATAGTATATATTGTAAAAGCCAAGTGGTGGAATTTCCAGGGACATAATTTTAGAAATATAGACTAATCATGGAAATTAGTGAAAGTTTGTGTTTTTGAAACCTCATAAATAGTCTTGTCCTAAAACAAACCAATCTAAATGGATAAAACTTACAGTTACAGTGCAAAAAATGAACTTAGAACATGCAAGATAACGGCATTTTTTGAAAAAAGAGAAGTACATTTCGGCCATGAAATTACACCTGTATAGTTAATCTTTCTGTAAGCCTTATCTTATTAGTGCTAACCATTATACCCACAACATAGATATTAAAGTTCCTCATTTAAGACTTATATGGCTTAAGGTGCTGTTCACCCCGCCGTTCATCTGCTGGTAATACCAGCAGTTGAACGGCTGCCGCTGGCGATGAAGCGGGGCTGCGCATCAGCGCTCATCGCTTAGCCCATACACACTGAGCAGCTTTGAACTGAAAGCAGCTCGACACACCAAAAGTGAGCTGCTTTCAGCTCAAAATCACCCACTGTGTATAGGCCTATGGATTTTAGATCTATGGATTTTAAAGACAATAATAATGTCCCTTAAGAGACAGACACAATGGTACCCTGAGGATAAATAAATGTTGGATATATTGCAAAACGGACAGAAATGCAGAATAGATTTATGTTGATGTTTGTTTTTTAATGTTTACTTTTAGAATGTATGTGCATGTAAGTGTTCTAAATCCAACTTCTTCTGAGTGTTAGTTCCTTTACAGTTTATTTTAGAGGAAAAACTGAAATCTATAGAAAATCATTATACATACAGAACAGGTTAAGGTGAAATCAATTCTAAAAGCAGGGAGTTAATGAAGCTGTTAACAGAGGTCATTCCTGTATACGACCAGATGTGATGTCTTTGTAGAAGACAATATATGAAGACTCCAGATTAGAAAAAATATAATAAAAACCTGTGCTCTTTGCCAATTTAAATGAAAAATGTTGCCAATGATACAAATCACAAGTATACATTAGTCATTTAGATGGGGCAGTCTTACCTTTGAGCATATTAAATTTATTGATATTGTTTTAATAACTTGTTTGTTTTAATTATTATATTTTATTTACAAAACACTGACATACAGATTACTCTGAGCCATACAGAGATTGTGCCATGTAACAAACAAATTACACACAGTATAACTTCAAACAGAAGGTAAAGCTATCCGAAAGCGCTTAAGATCAAAGAGGTGTGAGGAACACTTAATATATAATGTAGTAGAGTTGTCATGTCAACCTACTGAATGTCATCATTTTGACTAACGGCATAATATACCACAGCTGCAAAAAAAAATTTTTTTTTTTTTTTAAATGAATCATTGTAATCTATGTTGCAATGTACGTAAACAGATGGCAAAAAAAATGTGTACAGAAATAAAAACACAATGCGCTTCGTAAAAATAAATATGAATTATTATTATTATTATTATTATTATTATTATTATTATTACAATCAACATCCAGCATTTTAAAACAACTATTCATTGAAGAAAAAGAGCAAAGATGAACACTATACAAAGGACACATAGTACAACAATACATAGGCTGATGCCAGGGCTGTTTTCAAGGCAATATGACTCCCAATGTGAACAGGATATTTTCAAAAAGCAATATACTGTAGTGAGAAAAATGTGCCTGCTTCAAAGACACGTGTCAAAAAAGGGGTGTGGCACTCTGCACCCCCAGACAATGGCTTCCACAGGAGAAAATAAAACACACTGACCCAGATAGGAAAAAAGCTCCCCCAGCCCACCACAAGCCTAGACACATATTATATAGTATATATATATATATATATATATATATATTATAATTAATAGAGAGAGAGAGAGAGAGAGAGAGAGAGAAAACAAGTAACAGTTGACAAGTGATAGTTTCCATGGCCATACACTGATGCTCTCCTCCTGAGAGGGGCACTCACGCTGATGTTTTCCTCCAGAGAGGGGTACTCATACTGATGTTCTACTCCTAAACCTGTGCACCTCCTATTGTTCAGCACAAAAGCTGACCACTTAGATGTGCTCCCTCCAATAGGTGGCTGGAGCCCTCAGTGCCCATTCTCTGGTGCGGCAGGTAGGCAGGAATACATGCCACCCACTCAAACATGTCTCCAGCGGTGGCGGGGCTGTTAAAAGGAACCTGCGGAAAGGTGATGGTGGAGTGACATGAGGAGACACCATCGGGGTGACAGTATAGCTGCCAGCAGGGGTCGAGGGCTGGGCGCAATGACACGCCCACCCCTAGAAATAGCCCTGGCTGATAGAAAAAAGCGTAATTACTAGTCACCATTATAAATTGATTGCTTATGTCATGATTATAAAAACTCCAGTAAAATAGGCAGTGTTCAATAAATGCATAATTATTTTCTGTCTTGAATGTGCTTATATTGTTTATTTCTGTACACACACACCATTAAAATAAATCCCAATGCAACACCTACGTAACGTCTTTGCAGATGCAGAATTTTTATGTACATTCAAAACCCCAGTGAACAGAAAACAATGAAGTGAGAGCGTAAAACAAGGAGGTGTTCAAAATAGAGATGTGTGGCGGGCACTTTTTGTGTTTTGGTTTCTGGTTTTGGATCTGGATCCCCGCTTGTGTTTTGAATCTGGATTGGTTTTGCCAAAACCACCCTTTCGGGTTTTGGTTTTGGATCTGGATGATTTTTTTAAAAATACATATAAACAGCTAAAATCATCGAATTTAGGGGTCATTTTGATCCTGTGGTATTATTAACCTCAATAACATTCATTTCCACTCATTTTCAGTCTATTCTGAACACCTCACAATATGGTTTTTAGGCCAAAATGTTGCACCGAGGTCTCTGGATGACTAAGCTAAGCGACACAATTGGACGGCACAAACACCTGTCCCATATCGGAGTGGCACTGCAGTGATAGACAGGATGGAAGTTTTAATAACTAGGCACAAAAGTGCACAAAATGCAAAGAAAACAAAGAGATGCACCAAGGTCGCTGGATGACTAAGCTAAGTGACACAAGTGGACGGCACAAACACCTGGCCCATCTAGGAGTGGCACTGCAGTGGCAGACAGGATGGCAGTTTTTAAAACTAGGCCCCAAAGAGCACATAACACAAAGGAAAAAAGAGGTGCAAGATGAAATTGTCTTGGGCCCTCCCACCCACCCATATGTTGTTTAAACAGGACACGCACAGTTTAATAAACCCATCATTTCTGCAACAGGTGATCCCCCTGGAAAAAGCTTGCCAAGTTCTCCGAATCATAGCTAGCTACAAACATACCACCGCCTTCTTTGATGACTTTTCACATTATGAGAAGAGGCAAGAGGAAGAGGACAGTGTCAAGAAGGTGATTAAACATTAGAGAGGCACACGCATTCAGGAACAACACACAGGCTTTCCCCTCCACTCCTATGTTGGAGTGGAACAGAAAGGACTTCAGCCAAGCAAATATATAATTATTAATTACCACATTACTGGACAAACTTAAAAACTAGGGGGCAAAGTCCCCAAAATTGTACCTTCTTCTCCATGTTCAGGGATTAAGATAATCTTGGATGTAATGCTGGGATGCAAATAAACTGGTGTATACCACAGGATCAAGATTGGATATTTTCCCCACCACGGAGTCTGGAGACTTATTTCGTGAAAATCTTGTGGGTTTCTTTTTTTCCATTTTTTTATTGCATTTTTATTTACATATTTTGTGGCAGATGCCTTATTTTTGTTTTTCACAGCTCCAAGTTACACGCATGTGAGCATACCTGCGTGTCCCAGTTACATGCATGTGAGCATATCTGTGTGTCTTATTTATTTTATTCCTATTTTATTTTTAAATAAAGCAGCCCCTTAGATGTTTTAGCAGCCCCACCTGAGCCCCCACAGGAGCCTCGGATGGAGCTGGGTGTGGCCAAATGCCACATGGGGCGTGGCCAATGGAAATGGGGGCGTGATACACATATGGGGGAGGGGCAGATACACGTATGACCCCAATAGTGCCAGATACACGTTGCCCCACAGTGCCAGATATACATTGCCCCACAGTGCCAGATACACATTGCCCCACAGTGACAGATATACATTGCCCCACAGTGCCAGATACAGAAATGCCCCCAGAGTGCCAGATATACATTGCCTCGCAGTGTCAGATACACGTTGCCCCACAGTGCCAGATATACATTGCCCCACAGTGCCAGATATACATTGCCCCACAGTGCCAGATACACATTGCCCCACAGTGCCAGATACAGAAATGCCCCCAGAGTGCCAGATATACATTGCCTCGCAGTGTCAGATACACATTGCCCCACAGTGACAGATATACATTGCCCCACAGTGCCAGATACACATTGACTAACAGTGCCAGATACACATTGCCCCACAGTGCCAGATACAGAAATGCCCCCAGAGTGCCAGATATACGTTGCCTCGCAGTGTCAGATACACGTTGCCCCACAGTGCCAGATATACATTGCCCCACAGTGCCAGATATACATTGCCCCACAGTGCCAGATACACATTGCCCCACAGTGCCAGATACAGAAATGCCCCCAGAGTGCCAGATATACATTGCCTCGCAGTGTCAGATACACATTGCCACACAGTGACAGATATACATTGCCCCACAGTGCCAGATACACATTGACTAACAGTGCCAGATACACATTGCCCCACAGTGCCAGATACAGAAATGCCCCCAGAGTGCCAGATATACGTTGCCTCGCAGTGTCAGATACACGTTGCCCCACAGTGCCAGATATACATTGCCCCACAGTGCCAGATACACATTGCCCCACAGTGCCAGATACACAAATGCCCCCACTGTGTCAGATATACATTGCCCCCCGTGCCAGATACAGAAATGCCCCTACAGTGCCAGATATGCCCCCAGTGCCAGATATCCCCCAGTGCCAGGTATACATGCCCCCCCAGTGCCAGATATCCCCCAGTGCCAGGTATACATGCCCCCCTGTGCCAGATATCCCCCAGTGCCAGGTATACATGCCCCCCTGTGCCAGATATCCCCCAGTGCCAGGTATACATGCCCCCCTGTGCCAGATATCCCCCAGTGCCAGGTATATATGCCCCCCAGTGCCAGATATCCCCCAGTGCCAGGTATATATGCCCCCCAGTGCCAGGTATATATGCCCCCCAGTGCCAGATATCCCCCAGTGCCAGGCTTTATGCCTCCCAGTGCCAGATATCCCCCAGTGCCAGGTATATATGCCCCCCAGTGCCAGATATCCCCCAGTGCCAGGTATATATGCCCCCCAGTACCAGGTATATATGCCCCCCAGTGCCAGATATCCGGCAGTGCCAGGTATATATGCCTCCCAGTGCCAGATATCCCCCAGTGCCAGGTATATATGCCCCCCAGTGCCAGATATCCCCCAGTGCCAGGTATATATGCCCCCCAGTGCCAGATATCCCCCAGTGCCAGGTATATATGCCCCCCAGTGCCAGGTATATATGCCCCCCAGTGCCAGATATCCCCCAGTGCCAGATAGAAATGCCCCCCCAGTGCCAGATATCCCCCAGTGCCAGGTATAACCCCCCCCCCTTCCCTGCTCACCGCTGCCGCTGGCCGCTGCCGTCCTGTGTGAGGGAAGGAGAGCGCAGCCTGTGCCTCTCCTTCCCCTCAGTCTCCGGCGGGTGTCTCACAGTTTAATTCAGCGCCGATCCGTGAGCCAACCAGAGCTCGCACCGCGAGCTCTGATTGGCTCACGGATCGGCGCTGAATTAAACTATGGCAGCCGCCGGAGACTGAGGGGAAGGAGAGGCACAGGCTGCGCTCTCCTTCCCTCACATCAGCGGCGGTGCGAGGAGCGGCGGCCCGTCGGTGTGGGTACGGCGTACCCACGGCTAAATTCTTACGGGTACCCACCCGTACCCGCCCACTTGCACCACTGCCTATACAACAAATGCATATCTTCTAAATAAATAATCCCAAAATGTGGAACATCAATAATAAATCAAAATTAAGGTTGACTAATTGGAGCCATTCGTTTCAGTGAGTCCCTAACATGAAATAATTGAGAAGAACCTCTCTCTAATTTTCCGGCAGAAAATATCACTTTTACCTCTCCGGCAGTTGCGCTGGATTATGATTCAGTTTCTTCTGAGTCACACTGACTTTGACCACAAATGTGGTCTCTCCCCACTTTATTTAAAAACACTTCGGCAATTTCCATTTGCACCTTTGCGGTTAGTTTTCACAAATCTGTTTGTGATGTTGAAGCTTGTTTCATATCTGCTCTAGGCTTTCATTTAAACCTAGGAACAAGTACAGCAGCACCTCGAATTATACGGCAGCACCCCTGGATTTATACAGCATAGGTAGCACCCCTAGAGAATTACACAGCACAGCAGACAGGCAACAGCTACCCTGGACATAAACAGCAGTGGAGAAGCACCCCTGGACTGATAGGACAGAGGGGCAGCACCCCATATAGGGCAGCACTCCTGGAATGATGTGGCAGACAAAGAAAAGACGTGCAAGATGGAATTGTCCTTGAGCCCTCCCACCCACCCTTATGTTGTATAAACAGGACATGCACACTTTAACAAACCAATCATTTCAGTGTCAGGGTGTGCCACATGACTGTGGCTGAAATGATTGGTTTGTTTGGGCCCCCACCAAAAAAGAAGCAATTAATCTTTCCTTGCACAAACTGGCTCTACAGTGGCAAGATGTCGCTCTCATCCTCAGATTCCCCCTTCAGTGTTTACATCCTCATCCTCACAGAGAAATACTATTCAAACAAACAAACCACATCATTTAGGTGTCAGTGGACTGGCTTACGCTATTACCCAAATTTTTTAATTTAATTTTAATTTAATTTGATAATGACTTATGATGAATGCGCTGCAGGTGACATATAAGGGAGGATGCTCCTAGGTGGTTTACATCCTTACCCCTACTTATTATAGATTGACAAATGCAAGAGATAGCTTGACACCTGTTGTCCAGATTTGTGTAGAAATAATTCCACCCTGAAGAGGTGGCTTTTTTGGTATTTTGCCCAGACATAACAATGGGCTTTCTCATCCCATGGGCAACAACTGTCTCCACTGGTGCCTTATTCAAACAAACCACATCACCATCAGAATCCTTATCGTCAACTTCCTCCACAGCGCCAGCTACACCCATATCCTCCTCATCCTGGTGTACTTCTACAGTGACATCCTCAATTTCAATATCAGCAGCTGGACTGGCAGTGCTCCTCTCAGCACTTGCAGGGGGCCTGCAAATGGTGGTAGGAGCCTCCTCTTTCCATACAGTGTTGTGAAGGTCTGGCCTAGTCATCGCAACCGCAAACAGTGCCAGCACCCCTGTATTTTCACAAGATACCTATAATTTTATAGTATACAAGACAAGGCCAGGGTAAATTTATTTTCACTGTACCCCTATATTTTTATAGCATACAGGACTGGTGTACTTTTATTTTAACAACAGCACCCCTGAATTTTTATAGCATACAGGGCCAGTGTACTTTTATTTTCACTGCACCCTGAATTTTTACAGCATACAAGACAGGGCCAGTGTACATTGATTTTCACTGCACCCTAGAATTTTTACAGCATACAGGGCCAGTGTAATATTATTTTAACAGCAGCACCCCTAAATTTTTACAGCATACAGGACCAGTGTGCTTATCATTTTTCACAAATGCACTCTAGAATTTTTACAGCATGCAGGGCCAGTGTAATGTTATTTTAACAGCAGCACTGCTATATTTTACAGCATATAGGAGCAGTGTGCTTTTGATTTTGAACAACTGCACCCCTGAATTTTTACAGCATACAGGGCCAGTGTAATGTTATTTTAACAGCAGCACCCCTATAGTTTACAGCATACAGAAGGACAGAAACACCCATGTACAGCTGCAGCACATGAAACACCAGTGACAGCCAGGTCAGCCAGGACAGCACCCGTAACACAGCACAGGTACACCACAATGACTGCAGCAGCACCCCTACAGAGCACACACTAACCCCACCCAATGCCACCACCCACAGAGAGACAGAGGTCTGTCTCCTTCACTCTCCAAGTACGGAGTGAAAATGGCGGTGACGTGCGGCTGTTTATATGGCATCCAAAACCCGTGAGAATCCGACAGCGGGATGATGACGTTTTGCCTCTTTCTGGTTTCTGAGTCTGGCAGGAAGTCCAGAGCTGGACTCGGATCTGGGCTCGGAATGGGATGTTTGCGCGGGGGGTGAGGATCAGTTCTCTGTGAACCGAACCAGCTTATCTCTAGTTCAAAAGAAAGTTGAGCTACATAAAAACAAAGTCTTAGTCATGGAAAGGAGGGTGAATTGATTTACATGTGCCATTTGAGGACACCTGGGGCAATTGGGAACATACCAGGAGAGGAAAAAATAGGAGAATTTATTCAAAGAATCAAAGAATATATATAAAATATTAGTAAGTAGTTTTCTGTGCCTGACATTTGTCATGTTACTAGCTATTGTGTCCAGCACACCTCTCCTCTTTCTCCTGTCTCTCTCACTCTCAGCTCACTGGGGGAAGTCTCATCATGCTGTCCCTCTATGATTCTCTCTCCATGGACATCAGCTGTTAATCACTGATCATTGTGTTTGCCCTCTATTCAGTGGGCATTCAAAATGGGGTGTGGACTGTCAGCATGAAAATCTACCCATGTCTTGTTACTCTGGGAGCATTTTTCTCCATTCTATTCCAAATACACCTTACCTGTATGGTGGTTTCACTGCAACAGGGAACCTCTGAAGAAATGGATCCTCCCTGTAAAGACAGTGGGGTAAATTTACTAAGGTGGGAGATTTTTAGAACTGGTAATGTTGCCCATAGCAACCAATCAGATTATATCTATTATCTGCTAGAAGCAGCTAGATAAATGGTAAGTAGAATCTGATTGGTTGCCATGGGCAACATCACCAGTTCTAAAAATCTCCCACCTTAGTAAATTTACCCCAGTGTCTTCAGTCGATATACACTATTCATGTAGGAGATCACCTGTTACGGAAGTTGCCTATTTGTGTAGGAATATAACCAATGTCATCATCATATAACATGCCCTCTTTTCAGGGATGTGCAGCGTCTATTAATTGCACTGCAACAATCCTAGTGAGAACACTAGTTGTGTGGGCACATTTGCACAATGGGTAGACTCGCAAGCCTCCCATTACCTGTCACCACCAGGGGGCCTCCAAGTACATGGTCTTGAGTCCTCCTGTGCTAGGACAGATAAGGTAAGGATGTATGTCAACGTATGCATTATGTATTAGTTAATTAAGAGTTAATTATTCAGACTATAAAACTATGTGTATAGCAGGGATGCAGTTAATTTGGCGGCTGTCGGGACCCCGGCGCTCAGGATACCAACATCGGAATCCCGACAGCTGGCAATGCCGACAACCAGAATCCCGGCACTCAGGGTCTATTCCCACTCGTGGGTGTCCATCACACCCATAGAGTGGGAATAGAACCTGTGGCGAGTGCTGCGAGCCCGCAAGGGGACTCTTTGCGCTCACCCTGCTGCTGGCATACTGGCAAACTGGATGCTGTTGTCGTTATACTGACGTCCAGCAACCCGGCTGCTGGGAAATCATGCTGAACCCGTATAGCACAATGATGCTAATTATTCTTGCACCAGCAGAAGCAAGAGATGACTCCTGAGACATTGTACCACTTCTGATTTCCTATTGTTGAAGTAAAATAAACCAGCTCATAGGGACGTTTAAAAACATTGGCTCTAATTGTGATTTGCACAGTATTGCAGGGAAGCGGCTGTGTAATACTGTACTAATAAAATGCAAAAGCAACAGGAGGCATCTGGAGGAGACCATTGGGTATATGTACTAATCTGAATCAGGCCCACAGGTACTGTTTCATGTTATGTAGCCTTAAACAAAGAAGGATTGTGATTTATATTTTCAAAACATCCTGAGATAATGCCATAGTGCTTTCTGTCTTTTTAGCTTTGTATTCATGAGAAATTTATGGTCATACAAAGAGTATTCAGCATTTACATGAATTTTACTTTGCTTTTAGCTAATTTAAATGTGTCTAAAAATCTCAAATTAATAGCTTGCCTTTCGGCTTTCTGTTCATATCCGTTCACCCCCCTCCTGAGAAAGATTAGTTACAGAACTGCATTCTTCAATGACCTGAAGGCTACAAAAATGAATGCTTCTTAACCTCTTCACTGCTAAGAACAAGTAGGGCTCATCACCAAATTAAGTGCCAGGAGCTGTCGGAGAAAATCAAGGTTCTGATTCGGGGTTGAATGTAAGCAGTGGCAAACGCAGGATTTGCATGGGGGGGTTTCCATATAAGTAGTATACATATATGTATGTATGTATATACACACACACACACACACACACACACATAAACATATATATATATATATATATATATATATATATATATATATATATATATATATATAAAACAGTCAATATGACTGGCACTGTCATTACTGTAAAATTACAGTGCCGAGGTGCCTTCACTTGTCGTAGATTATAAAAGGTGGAAATGGTGGGCGGCTGTAAGAAAAGAGTGTCAACGCACTCTTAAACATTGGCATTGTTGTGACAGGAGATAAAGAAATTCATTGACTTTTGAAGACCTGGAGTTCCACCTATCATTTCCACCTTTTGCATGTAGCAGTGCAGAAACATATGCATGAAGCAGTGCAGAAACTGACATTAGCATAAGGTAGCACATCTGGCTCCTGCATGTTTCCGCACTTACCATACGAGCACGCAGGGGGGGTTTCCGATTACCTAGAAAAGCAGGTTCTCACTGAGCACATGTGACAGACGTGACAGAGTCTGGAGACGCCAAGGAGAACATTCTGCTGTCTGCAACATCCTCCAGAAGGACCCGTTTGGCAGTGGGTCAGTAATGGTGTGGGGTCGCATTTCTTTGGGGGGACGCACAGCCCTCCATGTGCTCGCCAGAGGTAGCCTGACTGCCACTAGGTACCGAGATGAGATCCTCAGACCCCTTGTGAGACCATATGCTGGTGCGGTTGGCCCTGGGTTCCTCCTAATGCAAGACAATGCTAGACCTCATGTGGCTGGAGTGTATCAGCAGTTCCTGCAAGACGAAGGCATTGATGCTATGGACTGGCACGCCCGTTCCCCAGACCTGAATCCAATTGAGCACATCTGGGACATCATGTCTCGCTCCATCCACCAACGCCACGTGGCACCACAGACTGTCCAGGAGTTGGCGGATGCTTTAGTCCAGGTCTGGGAGGAGATCCCTCAGGAGACCATCCGCCACCTCATCAGGAGCATGCCCAGGCATTGTAGGGAGGTCATACAGGCACGTGGAGGCCACACACACTACTGAGCCTCATTTTGACTTGTTTTAAGGACATTACATCAAAGTTGGATCAGCCTGTAGTGTGTTTTTCCACTTTAATTTTGAGTGTGACTCCAAATCCAGACCTCCATGGGTTAATAAATTTGATTTCCATTGATAATTTTTGTGTGATTTTGTTGTCAGCACATTCAACTATGTAAAGAACAAAGTATTTAATAAGAATATAATTCATTCAGATCTAGGATGTGTTATTTTAGTGTTCTCTTTATTTTTTTGAGCAGTATATATATATATATATATATATATATATATAAAGAATGGAGTGTCCAAGGGAGCTATATGGTAATATAGTTTCTCATAGGATTCCTTTCCAAATTGTGACCACAATAAATTTAAAACCTTCAATTTATTTGCATATTAACATTGAACAATAGATAGCAGTAGGTAAAATTGCTGCATCAATGTCATAACTGTAAAATTACAGTGCCCAGGTGATTTCACTTGCCGTAGATTATAAAAGGTGGAAATGGTGGGCGGCTGTAATAAAAGAGCATCAACGCACTCTTAAACATTGGCATTGTTGTGACAGGAGATAAAGAAATTCATTGACTTTTGAAGACCTGGAGTTCCACCTATCATTTCCACCTTTTGAGATATATATGTACATTCACACCTAAGATATGTTCTCCCTTTTTTATCACTGCATTAAAAAAAACATTAGAGTCTCTGCACAGCACTAATAATACAATGGAAGATGCTAGATCAGTTAAAATGTACTCTTGATTTCCTGTAAGATACAGTAGTATGGGGTAAATTTACTTAGGTGGGAGGTTTTTTAGAACAGGTAACATTGCTCATAGCAACCCATCAGATTCTATTTAACATTTATCTAGCTGCTTCTAGAAGATAATAGATAGAATTTGATTGGTTGCTATGGCCAACAACACTAGTTCTAAAAAAAACTCCCACCTTAGTAAATTTACCCCTACGTATCGAGGGCCGTTACAAGGTTTCTCGGCACACTAGGTAAAACTTCTGCCCACTTCCGCTTCCCGCCGACCTGCCCCTCAGGTGAAAGTCTGCTGCATGGCAGCTGCTCTATTACCAACCCCATCCTGTGTGCAAGCTGCTGCTGTCCCTACCCCAAATCTGTTGCATGGCTGCTCTCTTCCCCTCACCTCCCCAGTCTGTGTGGGTGCCTGCTGCTCTTGCCCCCTCCCCACTCTGTTAAATGATTGCTGTTTTATCCCCCCCCCCCCCCCCCCCATCACAATACCAGACACCTGATCACAATTCCAAGATAGAAATACAGTATATCAGGCAGAACCCATAACTGCAGCACACAACTAAGCTCCCTGGTGACCCCTAATGGTAGGGAAACATATTGCTAGGAAACATAAAATATAACAGACAGAAATACAGAAATACTTGTAACAATTCTGTGTCTCATATTTAGTACCACTGCTCTGTTATGTACAGGGATGAGCAGGTTCGGTTCTCAGAGAACCGAACCGTACCGAACTTCACCATTCGAGTCCGGTTCCGAGCCAGGCTCGGGTTTTCCTGTCTGACTCGGAAACCAGAACGAGGCAAAATGTCCTCATCCCGCTGTCGGATTCTCGAGGGGTTTGGATTCCATATAAGGAGCCGCGCATCCCCGCCATTTTCACTCCGGCATTGGAGAGTGTAGATAGAGGACGTGTCTCTGTTCTCTCAGTGTCCTCAGTGTCCGTGTCTTGTGCTCTATTTGTCCAGTCACAGTGCTTGTGTCCTCTGCTGCCATATGTTCAGTGCTGTCCAGTGGTGCTGTGTTGTGCTGCATCAGTTCAGTGGTGGTGTGTTGTGCTGCATCAGTCACAGTGGTGGTGTCCTCTGCTGCCATATGTCCAGTGGTGCTGCATCAGTTCAGTGGTGGTGTGTTGTGCTGCATCAGTTACAGTGGTGATGTCCTCTGCTGCCATATGTCCAGTGCTGCTGTATAATAAGTCCCTTACAGTGTTGCTGTGTTGTGCTGCATCAGACTAGTGGTAGTGTCCTGGCCATCTGTTATTCCAGTGACCAGGCAGTCACAGTGGTATACGCTGCTGCTATATGTTCACTGCTGCCGTATTACAATAATAATAATAACAACAACAACAAGTCCTTTACAGTGTTGCTGTATTGTGCTGCATCAGACCAATGGTAGTGTACTGGCCATCAGCCATCAGTCATTCCTCTGCCGCATATTGTGTTATATAACTCCAAAAAAATAATGGAGAGCAAACATTTGGAGGATAAAATAGGGAAAGATCAAGAACCACTTCCTCCTAGTGCTGAAGCTGCTGCCACTAGCCATGAAATGCCATCAACGTCGTCTGCCAAGGCCGATGGTCAATGTGACATTAGTGGGAATGTAAAATCCAAAAAGCCAAAGTTCAGTAAAAAGACCCAAAAAAAGAAATTTAAATGGTCTGAGGAGAAATGTAAACTTGCCAATATGCCATTTACGACACAGAGTGGAAAGGAATGGCTGAGGCCCTGGCTTATGTTCATGACTCTTGGTTCAGCTTTACATGACGATGGAAGCCCTCATAACTGAGGCCTTGACACTTATGTTGGTGGTAGACGTGCGTCCAGTGGCGTAACTAGAAATTTTTCTCCCCCAAGCCAAAAAAATTCTTCGCCCCCCTTCATGCTCCATAATTGGGAGCAAGAAAGGTATTGTTGGAGTGGGTGTGGTTTCACATAAAGGGGCGTGGCATTGCAGGAAAAGACTACCTTATACCCCAGTTTTGCAACCTGCACGCCCATACGTTGGCCGCCACAGGAAAGAAAAATAATCCTGATTCATGCCCCTTACATTATTTGTCATTTTTCCTCCTTATAGTAATGCCCAGTATACATTATGCCACATACTGCAATGGCCCTTAGACATTATGCCGCATACAATAATGCACGACACAATATGCACACACTGTAATGCCCCCGACACATTATGCCACACACCGTAATGTCTGTGACACATTATGCCACACACCGTAATGCCTGTGACACATTATGACAGGAATCGCAATGCCCGTTATACATTATGCTACACACTGCAATGCCCCTGATACATTATAGCACATACAATGTCTGTGACACATTATGACACACACCGCAATGTCCGTGATACATTATGCCACACACTGCAATGCCCGATACATTATAGCACATACAATGCCTGTGACACATTATGCCACACACTGCAATGACCTTGAGACATTATACCACAATGCCCGTGATATAGTATACCATACACCGTAATGCCTGTGACACATACCGCAATGCCCTGCCCGTTATACCCTATGCCACACATCGCAATGCCCGTTATGTATTATGCCACACTGCAATGACCCTGAGACATTATACCACATACCACAATGCCCGTGATATAGTATACCACACACCGTAATGCCTGACACATTATGACACACACCGCAATGTCCGTGATACATTATGCCACACACTGCAATGACCCTGAGACATTATACCACATATCACAATGCCCGCGATATAGTATACCATACACCGTAATGCCTGTGACACATTATGACACACACCGCAATGTCCGTGATACATTATGCCACACACCGTAATGCCCATTACACATTAAGTCCTACAGTAAGGCTTCTAATTACTTTTCAATTACCTGCTCGTTGTCAGGGGTTTCATGCACTGGGTGTCATGCTCGTTGCCAGGGGTTTCATGCTCTTGGTTCCATGCACGGTGCCAGGGGTTTTCATGCTCAGGGTGTCATGCTCGTTGCCAGGGGTTTCATGCACTGGGTGTCATGCTCGTTGCCAGGGGTTTCATGCTCTTGGTTCCATGCACGGTGCCAGGGGTTTTCATGCTCAGGGTGTCATGCTCGTTGCCAGGGGTTTCATGCACTGGGTGTCATGCTCGTTGCCAGGTGTTTCATGCACTGGGTGTCATGCTCGTTGCCAGGTGTTTCATGCACTGGGTGTCATGCTCGTTGCTAGGAGGTAGTCCTTGTTGCTAGGGCTGTGCTCCCAGTGCCACATGTCCCCGGTGCCAGATATTCCCCCACGGTGCCAGGTACTTACATGCCCCAGTGCCAAATATAGTCGTCGTCCCCATGTGCCAGGTACACATATACCCCCCCAGTGCCACATATGCCCCCAGTGCCAGATATTCCCCCCCAGTGCCACATATGCCCAGTGCCAGATATGCCCCCAGTGCCATATATTCCCCCCAGTGCCAAATATGCCCCCAGTGCCAGATATTCCCCCCCAGTGCCAGATATTCCCCCCGTGCCATATATGCCCCCAGTGCCAGATATTCCCCCCCAGTGCCAGATATTCCCCCCGTGCCATATATGCCCCCAGTGCCAGATATCCCCCCCAGTGCCATATATGCCCCCAGTGCCAGATATTCCCCCCAGTGCCATATATGCCCCCAGTGCCAGATATTCCCCCCCAGTGCCATATATGCCCCAGTGCCAGATATCCCCCCCCAGTGCCAGATATTCCCCCCAGTGCCATATATGCCCCAGTGCCAGATACCCCCCCCCCCAGTGCCATATATGCCCCCAGTGCCAGATATCCCCCCCCAGTGCCATATATGCCCCCAGTGCCAGATATCCCCCCCAGTGCCATATATGCCCCCAGTGCCAGATATTCCCCCCAGTGCCATATATGCCCCAGTGCCAGATATCCCCCCCGCAGTGCCAGATATGCCCCCAGTGCCAGATATTCCCCCCAGTGCCAGATATTCCTCCCCCCCCCCGTGCCATATATGCCCCCAGTGCCAGATATTTACCCCCCCCCCCCCCCCGCCGTCGCTTTTTGGAGGGACACGGAGGGCACAGCTCGTCTCTCCTGTGTCCCTCCTGCTGCATCATCTCCGGCGGCCGCGGGTCTAATAGGGGGAAGTGCCGGTTCGTGAGCCAATTAGAGCTCACGGACGGCACTTCCCCCTATTAGACCCGCGGCCGCCGGAGATGATGCAGCAGGAGGGACACAGGGAGGCGCGCTGTGTGCCCTCCGTGTCCCTCCAACAAGCGGCGGAGGGAAGGAGACTGCAGACTGACATGCGGACGCTCGTCCGCATGTCAGTCTGCTGTAAATCAGTGGCGCCCCCGCAGCCCCTCGCCCCCAAGCCACCGCGAGGACTGCGGGGGCAGTAGTTACGCCACTGCGTGCGTCTGGTATCCGCCATTAGTGCAGTGGGATTTAGACAATTGATGGAGGTATTGTTTCCCCGGTACCAAATCCCATCTAGATTCCACTTCACTAGGCAGGCGATACCGACATTTTGCCATTTAATTCCAGTGATTTGGACCTATAATTCCAATGATTTGGGCATTTAATTCCAGTAATTTTGCCATTTAATTCTAGTGATTTGGACGTATAATTCCAGTGATTTTGTCATTTAATTCCAGTGATCCTGCCGTATAATTCCAGTAATCCTGCCGTATAATTACAGTGGTACTGGCATATGATTACAGTGATCCTGCCGTTTAAATCCATTGATCCTGCCATATAAATCCAGTGATCCTGCTGTATAAATACAGTGTTACTGGCGTATAAATCCAGTCTAGTGATACTGCCGTATGTATCTATATATACACCCTGTTGCAAAGCCGATTACTGAGGCCATAAAACACTATGCTGGTGTTAGACGTGGGTCCGGTATCCACCATTAGTGCAGTGGGACTGCAGTGCCAACCCTGGATGGGCCAGGTGTTTGTGCCGCACACTTGTGTCGCTTAGCTTAGTAATACAGCTACCTCATTGCCCTCTTTAACTTCTTGGCATGATGTGCTGTTTGGGGACAATTTTTTTTAAAGTGCCATCCTGTCTGACACTTCCGATTATGTGCAGTGGTACTGCCATTTAATTCCAGTGATTTTGCAGTATAATTCCAGTGATTTTGCCATTTTATTCCAGTGATTTTGCCATTTAATTCCAGTGATTTGGACATATAATTCTAGTGATTTGGCCATATAATTCCAGTGATTTTGACGTACAGTATTATTCCAGTGATTTTGCCATTTAATTCCAGTGATTTGGACGTATAATTCCAGTGATTTGGTCATTTAATTCCAGTAATCCTGCCGTATAATTACAGTGGTACTGGCATATAATTACAGTGATCCTGCCGTATAAATCCATTGATCCTGCCATATAAATCCAGTGATCCTGCTGTATAATTACAGTGGTACTGGCGTATAAGTCCAGTCTAGTGATACTGCCGTATGTATATATATACTAGAGATGAGCGGGTTCGAAACCCCCCCCCCCCCCCCCCCCGAACTTGACCCATTTTACACGGGTCCGATGCATACTCGGATTCTCCCGTATGGCTCGGTTAACCCGAGCGCGCCCGAATGTCATCATCCCGCTGTCGGATTCTCGCGAGATTCGGATTCTATATAAGGAGCCGTGCATCGCCGCCATTTTTCACTCGTGCATTGGAAATGATAGTGAGAGGACGTGGCTGGCGTCTTCTCGCTTTGTTTCAGGGGGCTGCATATCTTTATTCTGGGGACCAGCAGTATTATAGGAGGAGTACAGTGCAGAGTTTTGCTGACCAGTGACCACCAGTATTATACGTTGTCTGCCTGAAAAACGCTCCATATCTGTGCTCAGTGTGCTGCACATATCTGTGCTCACACTGCTTTATTGTGGGGACTGGGGACCAGCAGTATATTATATAGGAGCAGTACAGTGCAGAGTTTTGCTGACCAGTGGCCACCAGTATACATTGTCTGCCTGAAAAACGCTCCATATCTGTGCTCAGTGTGCTGCATATATCTGTGCTCACACTGCTTTATTGTGGGTACTGGGGACCACCAGTATATTATATAGGAGGAGTACAGTGCAGAGTTTTGCTGACCAGTGACCACCAGTATTATACGTTGTCTGCCTGAAAAACGCTCCATATCTGTGCTCAGTGTGCTGCATATATCTGTGCTCACACTGCTTTATTGTGGGGACTGGGGACCAGCAGTATATTATATAGGAGGAGTACAGTGCAGAGTTTTGCTGACCAGTGACCACCAGTATTATACGTTGTCTGCCTGAAAAACGCTCCATATCTGTGCTCAGTGTGCTGCATATATCTGTGCTCACACTGCTTTATTGTGGGGACTGGGGACTAGCAGGTAAGTTTTGCACAGTTTGCTGACCACCAGTATATAATATATAGCATTACGGTACAGTAGGCCACTGCTCTACCTACCTCTGTGTCGTCAAGTATACTATCCATCCATACCTGTGGTGCATTTCAGTTTTGCACAGTTTGCTGACCACCAGTATATAATATATAGCAGTACAGTACAGTAGCCCACTGCTCTACCTACCTCTGTGTAGTCAAGTATACTATCCATCCATACCTGTGGTGCATTTCAGTTGTGCGCAGTATATATAGTAGTAGGCCATTGCTATTGATACTGGCATATAATTCCACACATTAAAAAATGGAGAACAAAAATGTGGAGGGTAAAATAGGGAAAGATCAAGATCCACTTCCACCTCGTGCTGAAGCTGCTGCCACTAGTCATGGCCGAGACGATGAAATGCCATCAACGTCGTCTGCCAAGGCCGATGCCCAATGTCATAGTAGAGAGCATGTAAAATCCAAAACACAAAAGTTCAGTAAAATGACCCAAAAATCAAAATTAAAAGCGTCTGAGGAGAAGCATAAACTTGCCAATATGCCATTTACGACACGGAGTGGCAAGGAACGGCTGAGGCCCTGGCCTATGTTCATGGCTAGTGGTTCAGCTTCACATGAGGATGGAAGCACTCATCCTCTCGCTAGAAAACTGCAGTGCCAATCCTAGAAGGGCCAGGTGTTTGTGTCGGCCACTTGGGTCGCTTAGCTTAGTCACACAGCCACTTCATAGCGCCTCTTTTTTTCTTTGCATCATGTGCTGTTTGGGGACTATTTTTTTGAAGTGCCATCTTGTCTGACACTGCAGTGCCAACCCTAGATGGGCCAGGTGTTTGTGTAGGCCACTTGGGTCGCTTAGCTTAGTCACACAGTTACCTCATTGCGCCTCTTTTTTTCTCTGCATCATGTGCTGTTTGGGGACTATTTTTTTGAAGTGCCATCCTGTCTGACACTGCAGTGCCACTCCTAGATGGGCCAGGTGTTTGTGTCGGCTACTTGGTCGCTTAGCTTAGTCACACAGCTACCTCATTGCGCCTCTTTTTTTCTTTGCATCATGTGCTGTTTGGGGATTATTATTTTTTAAGTACCATCCTGTCTGACACTGCAGTGCCACTCCTAGATGGGCCAGGCGTTTGTGTCGGCCACTTGGGTCGCTTAGCTTAGTCACACAGCTACCTCATTGCGCCTCCTTTTTTCTTTGCATCATGTGCTGTTTGGGGACTATTTTTTTGAAGTGCCATCTTGTCTGACACTGCAGTGCCACTCCTAGATGGGCCAGGTGTTTGTGTCGGCCACTTGGGTCGCTTAGCTTAGTCACACAGCTACCTCGGTTCAAATTTTAGGACTAAAAATAATATTGTGAGGTGTGAGGTGTTCAGAATAGACTGGAAATGAGTGGAAATTATGGTTATTGAGGTTAATAATACTATGGGATCAAAACGACCCCCAAATTCTATGATTTAAGCTGTTTGTGAGGGGGTTTTGTAAAAAAACACCCAAATCCAAAACACACCCGAATCCGACAAAAAATTTTCAGGGAGGTTTTGCCAAAACGCGTCCGAATCCAAAACACGGCCGCGGAACCGAATCCAAAACCAAAACACAAAACCCGAAAAAAGTCCGGTGCACATTATATACCCTGTTGCAAAGCCGATTACTGAGGCCATAACAACTATGCTGGTGTTAGACGTGCGTCCGGTATCCACCATTAGTGCAGTGGGACTGCAGTGCCCACCCTAGATGGGCCAGGTGTTTGTGCCGCACACTTGTGTCGCTTAGCTTAGTCATACAGCTACCTCATTGACCTCTTTTACTTCTTGGCATGATGTGCTGTTTGGGGACTATTTTTTTTAAAGTGCCATCCTGTCTGACACTTCTGATTATGTCCAGTGGTACTGCCATTTAATTCCAGTGATTTTGCAGTATAATTCCAGTGATTTTGCCATTTAATTCCAGTGATTTTGCCATTTAATTCCAGTGATTTGGAAATATAATTCTAGTGATTTGGCCATATAATTCCAGTGATTTTGACGTACAGTATAATTCCAGTGATTTTGCCATTTAATTCCAGTGATTTGGACATATAATTCCAGTGATTTGGACGTATAATTCCAGTGATTTGGTCATTTAATTCCAGTGATCCTGCCGTATAATTCCAGTAATCCTACCGTATAATTACAGTGGTACTGGCATATGATTACAGTGATCCTGCCGTATAAATCCATTGATCCTGCCATATAAATCCAGTGATCCTGCTGTATAATTACAGTGGTACTGGCGTATAAGTCCAGTCTAGTGATACTGCCGTATGTATATATATACCCTGTTGCAAAGCCGATTACTGAGGCCATAACAACTATGCTGGTGTTAGACGTGCGTCCGGTATCCACCATTAGTGCAGTGGGACTGCAGTGCCAACCCTAGATGGGCCAGGTGTTTGTGCCGCACACTTGTGTCACTTAGCTTAGTCATACAGCTACCTCATTGCCCTCTTTTACTTCTTGGCATGATGTGCTGTTTGGGGACTATTTTTTTTAAAGTGCCATCCTGTCTGACACTTCTGATTATGTCCAGTGGTACTGCCATTTAATTCCAGTGATTTTGCCATTTAATTCCAGTGATTTTGCCATTTAATTCCAGTGATTTGGACGTATAATTCTAGTGATTTGGCCATATAATTCCAGTGATTTTGACGTACAGTATAATTCCAGTGATTTTGCCATTTAATTCCAGTGATTTGGACATATAATTCCAGTGATTTGGATGTGTAATTCCAGTGATTTTGCCATTTAATTCCAGTGATTTGAAGGTATAATTCCAGTGATTTGAACATATAATTACACTGATTTGGATGTATAATTACAGTGATTTTGCCGTATCATTACAGTGATTTGGACGTATAATTACAGTGATTTGGACGTGTAATTCCAGTGATTTTGCCATTTAATTCCAGTGATTTGGATGTATAATTCCAGTGATTTGGACGTATAATTCCAGTGGGAATTGTTTGTGTCGCTTGGCTTAGTCATACAGCTACCTCATTGCACCTCTTCTACATCTTTGCATGAGGTGCTGTTTGGGGTCTAGTTTTTGAAAAGTGCCAACCTGTCTGACACTGCAGTGCCACTCCTAGATGGGCCAGGTGTTTGTGCCGCACACTTGTGTCGCTTGGCTTAGTCATACAGCAGCCTCAGTGCACCTCTTTTTCTTCTTTGCATCATGTGCTGTTTGGGGACTAGTTTTTGAATAGTGCCATCTTGTCTGCAACTGCAGTGCCACTCCTAGATGGGCCAGTTGTTTGTGCCGCACACTTGTGTCACTTAGCTTGGTCATACAGCCACCTCGGTGCAAGTTTTAGGCCTAAAAACAATATTGTGAGGTGTTCAATGTTCAGAATAGACTGGAAATGAATGGAAATTAATGTTATTGAAGTTAATAATACAGTAGGAGCAAAATTACCACCAAATTCTTTGATTTTAGCTGTTTTTATGTTTTTTTCAAAAATCATCCAGATCCAAAACCAAAAACCAAAACTCGAAAGGGTGGTTTTGGCAAAACCAGGCCAAAACCAAAACATAAAAGTGGAATTAGAACCAAAACACAAAACACGAAAAGTGCCAGCCGCACATCTCTAGTTATGTATGTCTCTTATCTAGTACCGCTGCTCTGTTATGTACAGTGTGTCTCATATCTAGTACCGCTGCTCTGTTATGTACAGTGTGTCTCATATCTAGTAACTATACAAAAATACAGAAATAGTCAACCACTGCGCTCTCAGCGGCTGCAGTTGCGTAGCACCCTGGTGTCACCCAACACCATACAACATAAGCATATACAGAAAAAATTGAGAACTACCTCAACCGCGCTCAGCTAAACAAGTCCACTTAGATGTTGTTAAATGTTCAAGAATGTGTCAGTCCGTAAAAAGAAAGGAGGTTGTCTTCCAATCTTTTTCTTTTAATTCATAGGGTGGAGGAATTCCCTCTGGATTGGTCCGAAGTCCTTCAAAAGAAAAATAGAAGCACAATATCGTGTAGTACGTCCTGGATTTTGGAGTGATGGGTGGTTCTAGATTTTGTGGTTAATCACGATAGTTCGTACCGTACTCACGTCTGTAAGGAAGAGTTTCCACTCATAAAGGTTTCTTTATGGGTCCAAACTTCTAACCGGACGGAAGCGGGCACCTCTTCTATCAATTCCTCCCAAGGTGGTACCCCAATATAAAAGAGAAAACAACGACCCAATTAATGAATCACAATGGAGTTGATTTTAACAACCCTACTGATAGCCGGAAGAATAAACCAGCGTACCGTACTCACACTCAAAGTGTATTAAATAAACCCATAAAGGTATCTTTAACCGTAGATCATATCCAGAATAGATAAATAATGGAAAAATTGGGCAGGCGTACCCCACTTACAGTCTTCAAAATTGATATCAAGCCCGTAGCAGTTTCTTTCCCCACTTCCTTCCTAGGAAGTGAGACTCCACTGTCGAGGACTTCCAATCTCGGTATAATGAAACATATATCACGAGTGGAAGTGATTAAAAGAAATTTATTACAATCAAATAGCAATAGGGCACAATCCTAATGGACAGTCCAGAAGATGTTTACACAGTCACAAAGATGGGATAGATCTGGATTATCTCACCTCAATAAATGGTGGTCTGGAAAGTCCTTAGGTGATGTATAGCCCTCACACCAACGCGTTTCGACCAGAGGTCTTTGTCAAGGTGTGTGATGAGGGTAACTATACCTTTATTTATACCCCTACACAGGAAGTGTTCATAATGTGGGAGGGGTCAATGCATAGTATATACATATTAAATTGAAAAATAAAAGAATAAACACAGACATAAGCATGTCCATATATGTAAAACATCCTTTATACATTCAAAGGACATAATCAAATAGTTAAAAACTTGAAAAATTAACCAGATCGCGCTGTGCGTTCCACTTGCCGGGATTGGAACGCACAGCTTCCGCCGGAAACGTGTTTCCGGAAGTGACGTACGCCGTGGAACGATCAGATTGCGCTGTGCGTTCCACTTGCCGGGGTTGGAACGCACAGCTTCCGCCGGGAACATGTACCCGGAAGTGACGTACGC
This sequence comes from Pseudophryne corroboree, assembly GCF_028390025.1. Classification (NCBI taxonomy): domain Eukaryota; kingdom Metazoa; phylum Chordata; class Amphibia; order Anura; family Myobatrachidae; genus Pseudophryne; species Pseudophryne corroboree. The sequence continues at coordinate 853,631,764 of NC_086445.1, forward strand.
CATGTGTTCCACTCTGTCTATGTGGAACGTGCTGTATGGTTGGCGTATGGCGTGCGTTCCACTCGATAACAGTTGAACGCACTGCCTACGGAATTGCAGTCACCAGAAAGTGACAAGTGGCTAGACACCGCAAAAAGTGAATAAAGGGGAACTGATAGTAATTTTGTGTTCCCCTGTTCTAACGGAACACACATGTCCCAAAGGGGAGGATGTTATCCTTTGAGATACACAAATTCATATTAGCATTCAGTACCATATTTAAAATGTACCAGTATATAGACATATTGTTATAAATATAAATATTGTTATAAAGACACAGGGGCGGATCCAGAACAAAATGACAGGGGGGGCACCACAATAGGGGAAGGAAGGGGGGGGGTTCGGCACATGCTCCTGTGAAGAGTGTGGCATTGTAACAAGGGGTTTGGCCTCACAGAGAATGCCATACCCATGCGTCACGCCCTCGTTTTTATCACGCTGGGGGCATGGAGTACTAGGGCAGTGGGTGACAGGATGAGAGTGCGGGGACGGTAAGTGAGCAGGGACAGGCCTGGTAGGGGACAAGGCGATGTGCGGGGACAGGGTGAGTGTGCGGGGATAGGGCAAGTGTGCGGGGACAGGCCTGGTACGGGACAGGGTGAGTGTGCGGGGACAGGGCAAGTGTGCGGGGACAGGCCTGGTAGGGGACAGGGCAAGTGTGTTTTTAGTTACAGCGTCCCTTTCTGTAATTATTTTTTTTATAGTCCCCATTTTTGTTGGAGTGGTCCAGTGTGTTTTTAATATAGTGCCCTCTGTCAGGGGCGTCAGAATGATTTCACACTGGGGGGGCAAGTTTGAATTTCATTCTGGCGCCCCTGCTGTGGTGCCGATCTCCTCTCCTTCAAACACCCCCCCCCCCCCTCCCCTCCGCTTCCGCTGTGGTGCTGGTCGCTCTCCTTCAGTGCGGGGGGGCGCTTACCTCTGCATCCCCGTGGGCGGTGTCCCCTCTTCTGTAATACCCAGCTGTCTCCTCAATGGTGATACATTACTGGGAGAAGGCGTGGCCCACAGCCATGCCTCCTCCAGTAATACATCACCAATTGAGAGACAGACGGCTAGTACAGAAAGGGGCGACGCATCATGTTTGTGTGTGTGTGTGTGTGGGGGGGGGGTCAAGCTGCCCCCCCCCCCGTTCCTACGCCTATGCCCTCTGTCCCCCGTCCTGTTTCCAGCATCTACCTGTCCCCTTACGTCTACCCACCTCACAGCAGCAAAGCCTGCTTTCTTCTCCCAGATCCCCTGTCAGGCTGTGGCAGTGTCGCATCCTAATTACAGCAGATGTGCGACGTTGCCGGGAGCCGGGACTGGCGCTGCTGTAAGGGACACGGAGGCAATGCACGCTAACACAGCTGACTACGCACCCTGTTACTGTATGGTATCAGTGGCAAACGCAGGATTTTCATGGGGGGGGGGGGGTCCGTACGTGCACAAGGTGTGTGTGTGTGTGTGTATGTATATATATATCACAGCACCTTAATTAAAGTTTTTCTGCAACGAGTCCCTGGAGTGCCGTGCCTATTGTATGGGTATATATATATATATATATATATATATATATATATATATATATAAATATATATACGCACACAGAACATCTGTACATCGACATACACACACATACTGTACACAGCATACATGCGTACACAGTTTACATGCACACATCATACACACACACACAGTATACATGCACACAGTATACATACATACATACATACTAACACGGTATACATGCAAACATACATACATAGTATGCATGCACATACATAGTATACATGCACACAGCATATTATACATACACACACTGTACATACATATACACAGTATATATGCACACAGCATGCACACACACTATACATGCACACAGCATACTGTACATACATACACACAGAGCATATATGCACACACAGTACACATGCATACAGCATATATACATAGTTACACACACATTCTATACATTTACACAGCAATACACACACTCATTAATAGTAAACTGAACCCCCTCCTCACCTTACATTACTGTGGGAGCCGAAGACAGCAGCCACTGCCTCACGTAGCTCTGTCTCATGGCCCCTTGAACTGCCTGGGAGGAGCTGCGCTTCCGCTGCAGCTCCCCCTACAGGCAGCCACCAGCGGCAGCAGCAGCAGCAGCAGCCAGGTTCACACTGTCACTCGGACAGTGTAAGGAGCTTAAAAAGCTTCTCGTCGGTAAAAAAAAAAAAAAAAAATGACAGGGGGGGCACGTGCCTGGGTGCCCCCCCCCTGGATCCGCCACTGTAAAGACATATTGTTATAAATATCTGTAAAAAAATCACTGATGGATACAATCTTATTTGATGGTGAATAATCAAATCACATTATATACTGGGACCATATTCCACATAAAATATATATGCAAATTATTCTCTGCGCAAAGAAAACCATATTATGGTGAATATGTGAATAATAGAGGGAAGGGGACTACATAAAAAATTGTACATGAAAAATTTCATAAAAGTTGAGGGAAGTGAATACATAAAAAATTATTAAATTATTATATAAAAATTTTTTAGAGATTACATAAAAAATTATATGAAAAATTGAGTGGAGGAAGGAAGAATATTATCACGTATAGCTTTTTTTCTTTTTACAGGAACCATTTGATCTCAAAATCGAGGTTCATGCCCCTTGGTTGTAAGGTTCCTAAATTAAAGATGCTCCTCATCTCTGTTCTTGCTAGTCTTTCCTCCACGTCTGTACTTCTCCAGTTATTTGGAGCTAGTTGTATCCCACAAAACAAAGCAATCTCCGATGGTTTACACATATGATCCTTTTTAAAATGTGACGAAATTCCGTGGGTTTTTCTACTCCCTTTTTAATATTTCTAAGGTGTTCGTTCATCCTTTCTTTCAATCTCCGCGTGGTTCTCCCAACGTATTGTTTATTGCAGGTACATTGGACCAGATAAATGACATTCTTGCTGTCGCAGGTGATGAAGTCTTTGATCTCAAAACTTTTTTTGTTTGATGTGGATGTATATTGAGTGATAGTTGAATTTTTACTTTTACAGTTTCTGCACATTTGACACATGCCACATCTGTAGAATCCCTTTGACCGGATAGTTCTGAGACTTCTAGGTGCTTCTACTACACTTCTGACCACCTTTTTCCTGATATTATCCGCTTTCCGGTAGACAAAGCGTGGTTTTTCCGTTAGGTGCTCCTTTATGATGGGGTCTTGAAGTAGTAGGCCCCAGTTCTTCTTAATAATTTGTTCTACCTCCTTATATTGGCTACTAAATTTAGTTATGAACACGATCTTATTTTCTTCATCTTTCTTGGTTCTTGACTGTTCTTTGGGTTTTAACATCATGGTCCTGTCGGTGACTTCATATTCCTGATAGGGTTCCTCTAATCTTGTCCTGACATAGCCTTTTCCTTCAAATTGTTTTATAAGATTCTTTCCTTGTTCCTTATAGTCACTCAACTTCGAACAATTTTTCCGTAGCCTGTGGAACTGACTTTTCACTCCAAAATCCAGGACGTACTACACGATATTGTGCTTCTATTTTTCTTTTGAGGGACTTTGGACCAATCCAGAGGGAATTCCTCCACCCTATGAATTAAAAGAAAAAGATTGGAAGACGACCTCCTTTCTTTTTACGGACTGACACATTCTTGAACATTTAACAACATCTAAGTGGACTTGTTTAGCTGAGCGCGGTTGAGGTAGTTCTCAATTTTTTCATATCTAGTAACGCTGCTCTGTTATGTACAGTGTGTCTCATATCTAGTACCGCTGCTCTGTTATGTACAGTGTGTCTCATATCTAGTACCGCTGCTCTGTTATGTACAGTGTGTCTCATATCTAGTACCGCTGCTTGGTTCTGTATGTGTCATATTTAGTACCACTGCTCTTGTTCTGCAAGTTGGTCTCATTTCTAGTACCACTGCTCTATTTGGTATATCTCATATCTAGTACCATGGCTCTTGTTATATATGTTGGATCCATGCCTAGTACCACTGCTCTTGTTAGTATGTTAGTCTAATGCTTAGGACCACAGCTCTGTTTCTGTATTTTGATATTATATCCCATGCATTTGCTCTGGTTTTGTATATTGGTGTTATTATAGTTTTTACCAAAGCTCTGGTTCTGTGTATTGGTGATAACTTTTAACCACAGCCGGATTAAGGCAGGGGCGACAGGAGTGGCCGTCCCGGGGCCCCCACACATTAAGGGCCCCCACACACTTCATTTTGAATTGCAGATGTCACCCTATTACTCTGCCCTGTCAGCAAGCATTAACTCCATGGCTGAGGACCATGCTGGCGCTGCTGGCGGCAGGGGTGGAGGAGACTCCAGGGTGGAGCGGACGGGCTTACTGCTCGGGGTAAAGGTACGCGGCAGCTATGAGGCAGGAGTCCCCGCTGGCGGCAGCGCACTAATGGCTCTGCAGTGCTCCCACTTTCACTGTGCAGGAGTACCTTGGCGGGTCAGCTGTTTAGTAACAGTGGTACAGAGTAATAGGGTAAGGAGTGGGGCAGGGGCTGGAGGAGGCACGGGGGTTGGGGGGGGGCTGATTGCTGGCAGATGGTTGGTTTGGGGGCCCCCACAACCTACATTGCCCTGGGCCCCCACCAGCCTTGATCCGGCCCTGCTTTTACAACTGCTCTTCATATATTTGCTGATGTCAAAACTTTAAAACTTTTGAGGTACATTTTAAACCACTAGTTATGTGTTTTGTTTTCGTCACTAGTACCTGTTATGGCTTTAGGATGGTGTTACAATAGATAACATTAATCTTGGTATATATAGAAAGGGATTAATCAGCACAATTCCATTTTGGTTATCACTTCCCAGCACGACCAATATACATAAGCAGACGGCACTGAAATAAGTACAAGGTCCAGGGTTGTAGTAAAGTGCAGGATTTGGTGCCATCAAAGATGGTTTAAGAAAGAGAATGAAAAGCACATGAGGGAAGAGGATTGGTGTTTTGAGTCACGTATACTGTAGGTGGGTGAGAGCAATACAATAGTGAATCTAAAAGATTGTCAGAGAGTGGGTGAGAGATTTGCTTGCATCAAAGTTGAAAAAGTGGTACATTCTGGTGATGCTAGGAGGTGGAATGATTGGTCTTGAAGAGAGACTATTTGATGGTTATCAAAAGCACAGAGCAACAGGCTTCAGAGAGTGCAGTATGGTGTTGTAATTGGTGTGGGAGATGTCATTTGGGGGAGGAGACTCTGGAAAGAGGGAAGATGATGAACTAATATACAGTATGAATATACTGAGATTTAGGGAGATTCGGTAATAAAATAAGCTAGTCTTGGGCTTGCTAGCTGTTTAGATGCAGGCCATGCTACTCAGAGTGCTGAAACCATCTGTCATCTCCTCTGAGCATTGCACATCATTAAATGAAGAGACGTTAACATATTGGTTATGGGTGTAGTGTCCTACAAGGTGAATAAGGCATGGTTCGCAGATTTCCTGCTTTCCTGCTCCATGGGAGACAAATGAGGGTCAGTGTGATATGCAGTATACAGTAGTAGAGCAGTGAAGAAATCAGGAGAGGACATGTAGACTTGGGCACCTTTATGCAGAGTTGGTAGAGGTGGCAGTAAAGGGCATACTTTACATGAGCACACTGCAACTGCTCTGTCTTTTTCAAATGAAATACAACTTGTACACTCCAACAACTTTATTCTTCACAGGGAAATTCTGTTTTCCATCACGGATAAAACATATAGTTAAATTAGGGTAACACTCATGAAGCAGCATAATGTGGTTAAGATTGTACCACTTTTTTTTGGAAAGCATGGATGCCAGGCCCCCCACACCTTACTGGAAGCTCTGTTTAACGAGTGCCCTTAGCTAGTTTGAGTTTGGCCGCTGGTTGATGGGGAATGCAGTAGCAAGAGGATACTCCTAACGCTGGCTCTCCAGGTAGTATCCCAATAGTACCCCAGGAAGCAAGGGCCTAGCTCGCTCCCTCCTTTGAGCTGAAAAGTTCAAAGTTTGTCATACAACACTTGAGTTTGCATGTATGCACTTTGCAAAAGTGACATTAAAGGAGCAGGGGTTTCACGGGGATGTAGCTCCCGGACTAAGTAGCCAGAGTTATTCAATTGCTAGAACAGTAAGTCCGCAACTAGAAAAATTCTGCTCACACTCTCCTAAGGGTGTGAGCAGAAATCTGCATTAACTAGTGCCTTAGGGCTAGTCCTGTGGTAACAGCATTGCATCAGGCACTTCTTTAGGAGTTCACTGACATCACACACATGAAGCAAGCAATACTGATCCTACTTGTTCCCACTCACTTAACAGGAGTTATTAACATAGTAACATAGGGGGTAATTCCAAGTTGATCGCAGCAGGAATTTTTTTAGCAGTTGGGCAAAACCATGTGCACTGCAGGGGAGGCAGATTTAACATGTGCAGAGAGAGTTAGATTTGGGTGAGGTGTGTTCAATCTGCAATCTAATTTGCAGTGTAAAAATAAAGCAGCCATTATTTACCCTGCACAGAATTAAAATAACCCACCCAAATCTAACTCTTTCTGCACATGTTATATCTGCCTCCCCTGCAGTGCACATGGTTTTGCCCAAATGCTAAAAAAAATTCCTGCTGCGATCAACTTGGAATTACCCCCCTAGTTTCTGAGGTTGAAAAAAGACAATTTGTCCATCGAGTTCAACCTATTTGTGGTCTCCTATGCTGTATTATTTTTGGGACTAATTTTGACTGTTGCTAATGTCAGCCATTGTGTTTATTCCTCTTTTTTTTTTTTATAACTATAGCGCATGACTACGCACCATAACCCTGTATATCCTTATCCATTAGGTATTTATCTAGCCCATTCTTAAAAGTGTTGACCAAGTCCACCATTACTACTCTCTCAGGCAGGGAATTCCAAACACGTATTGTCCTTACTGTGAAGAGTCTTTATGTCGCTGGGGGTAATTCTGAGTTGATCGCAGCAGGAACTTTGTTAGCAGTTGGGCAAAACCATGTGCACTGCAGGGGAGGCAGATATAACACGTGCAGAGAGAGATAGATTTGGGTGTGGTGAGTTAAATCTGCAATTTAAATTGCAGTGTAAAAATAAAGCAGCCAGTATTTACCCTGCACAGAAACAAAATAACCCACCCAAATCTAACTCTCTCTGCAAATGTTATATCTGCCCCCTCCCCCCCCCTGCAGTGCACATGGGAGGTCATTCCGAGTTGTTCGCTCGCAAGGCGATTTTAGCAGAGTTGCTCACGCTAAGCCGCCGCCTACTGGGAGTGAATCTTAGCATCTTAAAATTGCGAACTAAGTAATCGCAATATTGCGATTACACACCTCGTAGCAGTTTCTGAGTAGCTTCAGACTTACTCGGCATCTGCGATCAGTTCAGTGCTTGTCGTTCCTGGTTTGACGTCACAAACACACCTAGCGTTCGCCCAGACACTCCTCCGTTTCTCCGGCCACTCCTGCGTTTTTTCCGGAAACGGTAGCGTTTTTTCCCACACGCCCATAAAACGGCCTGTTTCCGCCCAGTAACACCCATTTCCTGTCAATCACATCACAATCGCCAGAACGATGAAAAAGCCGTGAGTAAAATTACTAAGTGCATAGCAAATTTACTTGGCGCAGTCGCAGTGCGGACATTGCGCATGCGCAGTAAGCGGAAAATCGCTGCGATGCGAAGATTTTTAGCGAGCGAACAACTCGGAATGAGGGCCATGGTTTTGCCCAACTGCTAAAAAATTTCCTGCTGCGATCAACTTGGAATTACCCCCGCTGTGCGAAATCTCCTCTCCTCTAACCTAAGCAGGTGTCCATGTGTCCTCTGTGTTGATCTTACCAAAAACAGATCCCCGCAAACTCTGTGTATCGTCCCCTTATATATTTATAAATGTTGATCATGTCCCCTCTTAGTATCCTCAGTGTAAACATGCCTAGCTTTGCAAGCCTTTCCGCGTATTTCAGTGTCTCCATCCCCTTAATTAGTTTGGTTGCCCACCTCTGAACCTTTTCTAGTTTCAGGATATCCTTTTTGTAGTATTCATTCACTCCAGCTTGGTCTTCGCTGTGATACTGTGAGATGAATTGCTGGCCTAGGACCTAATTCAGCATGGATCTTTATTCTGAGAAATTACAGTTGTCTGCAAGTAGAAAGGTGGTGCCCTGACAGAAAGAAAAAACATCCAGTACAAATTTGCGAATGCATAGCAGAATGCTATACACTCACAGATGCATACCCAAATCCCAAAACATCGAATAGTCTGTGCCATCTGAGCAAATTTTAGTGGGTCTGAGGCTGCCACTAATCTGCGACTGAGACGGGCTGGAAGTGGTCTGTGCTGACGTCAGAGACTCTCCCCAAAAACGTCTGGGCACGCCTGCATTTTTTCTGACACACCCATAAAATGGCAGGTTTCCACCCAGAAATGACGGCTTCCTGTCAGTCAAACAGCAGCGGCATTGCTTTTATGATCTGTATGCATTTTCTGCCGCTATTACCCCGCGCACGTGCATAATGCGAACGCTGAGCATGTGCTGTCGTTCGATAATCACTCTATTTGAGAATTCTCCAATTAGCGATCCATGCTGAATTAAGCCCCTAGTCCAATGCTGATGTGATCTGCAGTCAAAAGGGCAGTTAGGATTCTTTTACTACGCTAATAGAGGCAGGAGTCACTTGCAGAAGTGTGACAGAATTTTTTACATGGGACTCCATGGAGCCAAAGGATTGGTCAAAATAGTTTTACTGATGTGAATATATTTGCTCCATTTCTATTTAGGTGGTTCAGGATATGGGTATCACTCTGTTACTGACATCTCTGTTGAATCTGCAGATATAATGGCGACTACTACATATCTACAGTACTAGACTTTTATGTACCGAAGAGCATATTCAGGTGCCATGTCTAATTAAGATTATTGTTTTGTAACCAGTTTATTTAAAATAATGAATGTAGTCTCTCTATTTTGTAGAGAAAGAATTACATAAGGCGACTAACTTTGCACTGGTAGCTGTTTATATCTCTTGGTTGTTTTTTATCGAACATGCATAAATTTGAATTGCACTTTTGGGAAATAATCACAGGCACCATACATGCACACTTGACATAGGGCCTAATTCAAACCTGATTGGTGCTGTGCGTTTTTGCACAGCAGCAATCAAGTCTGAACTGCCAAAGCACCGGCGCATGCCAGATAGCCGACAGCTGTCTCAGCCCTGCGATCGCCTCTGCCTGATTGACAGGCAGGGGCGATCGCTGGGCAGGAGGGGGCGGGCCGGCTTCGTTTAGGGGGTGCAGTCCAGGCAACGCAGGTGTGCCTGGACCATTGGGGGGGGCAGACCGCGGTGGCTGTGTGACGTCACACGCAGCAGCTGTGACCTGGTCAGCGATGACTAGCTCCTGACAGCGTGCAGGAGCTGTGCCAGCAGGGAGCTACTCTTCAAGCTGTGTGATGCTTTTTGTACTTGTGTGGCAGGGTAGGGCCTGACATGCGGGGTGGACTAGCCCTGTGCTATGCGTCCCCCCGCATATCAGGGAAGCTGATTGCAGATGTCGTAAATTTAGCACATCTACAATCAGGTCTGAATTAGCCCCATAGTTGGGCCTTAAGCGGACATTTGTGGTGTCTTCTGTGGTTGTGGCTGAGATTTTGGCACATTGACAGACAAGCATGATCCTAATGCCAACCCCACTGACAAGCTCAGTAAACAGGTCAGCTCCCTTCTCAAGCAGGCACAGAAACCATAGCAACCAGCAGCATCTCCTACCAGGGCCGGTTCTAGACCTTGTGGCGCCCAGGGCGAAAGTGTCCCCCCCCCCATAAAATAGAGTTGGTCAAAAATAGGGGCATGGCTCCTTCATAGGGAAGGGGCATGGCCAGTTATCCCCTTGTACTTGTGCCCCCCTGTAGCTGTGCCCCCAGTAGATGTGCCCCCAGTAGCAGTGCCCCCTGTAGATGTGCCCCCAGTAGCAGTGGTGCCCCCTGTAGTAGTGCCCCCAGTAGCAGTGCTCCCAGTAGCAGTGCTCCCAGTTGATTTGCCCTTAGTAGCTGTTCCCCCGTTGCAGTGCACTCTGTAGTAGTGCCCCCAGTATGTGCCCCTAGTAGTTGTGCCCCCTGTAGTAGCACCACTTGTAAGCAAGAAAAACAAACCAAAAACAATACTTACCAGTCCCGCTCCTTCTTCCGGACATCTGCCGCTCCTGCTGCTGTCTCTGGCCGCTGCCGGCTCCTCTCTATGGGATAGACGTCATTACGTCTCCCCCATAGCAGCGCCACACAATTTTGACCTCTAGCGTCAGTCAGCAACACCGGCTGCAGCGGACACCCAAACGGCCCACGACGCCTGCTGCACCCGGGGAGAGGGGTCAGGAGTAGCGGCTCTTGCCACGCCCTCGGGGTAGCGGTGCCCTCGGGGTAGCAGCACCCCTGGCAAAGAGCCTGCTTTCCCGTGGCAAGAGCCGCTACTGTTTCCTACTTACATTTAGTAGGGAAGCTGCAGCTTTCTCCATGCCCGTAGAGGAGATGTACAGCCCCAGGTCCCGGCAACTGCACAATGGATCCGGCAGGAGCCGGGAAGGATGCATGTGCAGACACCACGGCACAAATCCCAAGTTTCTATGGACTGCACCAACTGCAGCCCATAGAAGCCGGATTGGGCTGTACGAAAGGCAGGGAGTGGCATCTTATAGGAAGCCATGCTCTCTGCTTGTCTCTTCTAGGTATGGCAGTCCCAGGTGGAGGAATCAACTTCAAATGAGACGTGTGTGTGTGTGTGTGTGTGTGTGTGTGTGTGTGTGTGTGTGTGTGTGTGTGTGTGTGTGTGTGTGTGACTGACAGATAGGACTTCCATTAGGAAGTCACTGCAAGTCACAGTGTAACCAGTGCAGTCACAGACTGCATCTGGCTTCACTGTACTGAGCAGGGTGGCGGATTTTACCTGGCGGGGGCGCTGCAGACCTGCAGCCCATCTCCTATATAAAAGCCCAGATCTGTGACTCTGTGCCTGGGTCTCAAACGCTGGGTCACCTAGGTACCACCAATAGCCGCTGTTCAGGGACTGTGTTAAGATCCTAGTTTGGTTTAAGAAGTAACAGATCATTTAATCAATATGTACTATTGGTACAGATTAAAATTAGTGATGAGCGGGTTCGGATCCTCGGAATCCGACCCGCCCGAACTTCACCTTTTTTTTACACGGGTCCGAGCGACTCGGATCCTCCCGCCTTGCTCGGTTAACCCGAGCGCGCCCGAACATCATCATCCCGCTGTCGGATTCTCGCAAGACTCGGATTCTATATAAGGAGCCGCGCGTCGCCGCCATTTTCACACGTGCATTGAGATTGATAGGGAGAGGACGTGGCTGGCGTCCTCTCCGTTATAGTAGAACACAGAGTGACTTAGTTAGTTATAATTGTGGGGAGGATTGGGGACGGGGAGCAGCTGTTAGGGAGTACAGTGCAGGGTTTTGATTATACCACCAGTGAGTTTAATCCTTTGTTTCTCTGCCTGAAAAAAACGCTCCGACCACCATATCTGTGCTCACTCAGTGTGCTGCACTGCTGCATGATATATCTGTGCTGAGTGCACTGCTCTGCTCACACTGCCTAATTGTGGGGACTGGGGAGCAGTTATAGCAGGAGTACAGTGCACAGTTTTGCTGACAGTGACCACCAGTCCAGTATACGTTTGTCTGCCTGAAAAACACTCCTGTGTTGTTTTTTTTTCTTCATACTAGTTTAGCAGTCTGCTGACAGTGTCCACCAGGTCCGTTATACAGTATATTATATATATAAGCAGCAGTACGGTAGGCCACGGCTGTACCTACCTCTGTGTCGTCAGTGCACTCGTCGTCCATAAGTAATATAATACTATACTATCCATCCATCTACATTGTATACCTGTGTTGTTGTTTTTTTCTTCATACTAGTTTAGCAGTCTGCTGACAGTGTCCACCAGGTCCGTTATACAGTATATTATATATATAAGCAGCAGTACGGTAGGCCACGGCTGTACCTACCTCTGTGTCGTCAGTGCACTCGTCGTCCATAAGTAATATAATACTATATTATCCATCCATCTACATTGTATACCTGTGTTGTTGTTTTTTTCTTCATACTAGTTTAGCAGTCTGCTGACAGTGTCCACCAGGTCCGTTATACAGTATATTATATATATAAGCAGCAGTACGGTAGGCCACGGCTGTACCTAAATACTAAAAAGAACTTGGATCTCCTATCCACTGCGCTCTCTCGCTATACAAATTCAAAAAGAAAGGGATAAACCTCTACTTATCTGAAGGGGTTGGTATTTTTCCATGCATCCCACCTTCTTCTTGTTAGAATATAATACGAGTATTAGTAGACGGTATTATTCCGATGATCCCAATAAAACCATGTAAGAGAAAATAAAACACAATCTAGTGTAATACCATCACATATATCCCTTCATCGGATAAAAATACAGTATGGATCCAAATGTTCCAATCTATAAAAAGTAGGGTCCACACATATATATATATAAAATACAGTTATTTAATACTAAAAAGATTCCAATTATGCAGTGTGCTTCAGTCACATAGATATATGACACATGTCCACTTTTACATCCAGTAATATGTGAGGGTGGCTTCCTACCAGATTTGGGAATTTTGAAGTGCTTATAAAAAAGCTGTGCAGATGTTACAGCAGTCCCATGGAAAGTCAGCCTCAGTGGTCAGCACCTCGTCCTTTCCTCGTCTGGTATGTCCGTCACTGGTCCTCACCATCAGCCAACGCGTTTCGATCAGATCCGCTGATCTTTGTCAAGGCATATCCTGGTGGCCTCCTTTCCCAGCCTTTTATACCCATCCTAACTAGAGGTTCCTAATTACTGGGAGGAGCCACTCTCACTTACAATTAACAAAGTTTTTACATCCATTCAATTGTCAAATCCTAATCTAACATCCAGACACTACTCTAGGGAATAATGCAATATCTCTTTATTTCATAAGAAGTATTAAAAAGTCCACATAAAACGAGTTATAAACATTAAATATAAATTTGCGATGACCGGAAGTGCCCTGTGCAACCAGGAACAACTTCCGTCTATACTCTAACATAAGTTCCACACCGCAGGAAGACGGTATCCTATCCTTCCGCATTCACGTCACATCACATCACGTGACCGTTTCGTCACGTGATCGGGACCGTCCGTGTTAGTGTAGTTCTATCTCGTCTCAAAGTATATCCGATCACGTGGTGCGCCATAGCCGGAAGTCCCGCGGCCGCCATTTTAGAAAGTCTCGAGGAGGTTTTCACAAATTATTATCTCATCACTATAATTCCACCAGCGTAAACGGGCGGAAATACATATGTCGCCATATTCCTTCCTGGAAAAAACGGGATTTTGCTTTAAGTATCAAAACAATGATCATAGATATACATGAGATCTTATTTACATGAAATTTCCAATGCCCACGGTTCACATCCCCATAGTTGGTATGGGAACAAGTTCTAAAAGATATTACTACATAATTCCAATACAGTACCATTTACTTTAGGACGGAACTCAATTAAGGAACCATTTGACCTCAAAATCTTTATTCAGGCCCCCCGGGATTAGGGTCTTCAATGAATATATGTATTGCATTTCTGTTTTCGCCAGGATTGCAGCTACATTGTTACACCTCCAGTTCCCCTTTATTTGTTTTAGTGCTCCAAATACCTTTAACTGTTTAATATCCTGGCCATGAACATATTTAAAATGGGATGAAAGTGCATGTGTTTCAACACCATTTCTGATGTTGCGCAAATGCTCTGTAAATCTTGTTTTTAAATTCCTGCTAGTTCTACCAATGTAAAACAGGTCACAGTTGCACCCCAAATAATAGATCACATCAGTGCACTCGTCGTCCATAAGTAATATAATACTATACTATCCATCCATCTACATTGTATACCTGTTGTTGTTTTTTTCTTCATACTAGTTTAGCAGTCTGCTGACAGTGTCCACCAGGTCCATTATACAGTATATTATATATATAAGCAGCAGTACGGTAGGCCACGGCTGTACCTACCTCTGTGTTGTCAGTGCACTCGTCGTCCATAAGTAATATAATACTATACTATCCATCCATCTACATTGTATACCTGTGGTGTTTTTTTTTTCTCCATACTAGTTTAGCAGTCTGCTGACAGTGTCCACCAGGTCCGTTATTATTATTCTGTATATATTATATATATATATAGCAGTACGGTAGGCCACGGCTGTACCTACCTCTGTGTCGTCACTCGTCGTCCATAAGTATAAGTAATAATAGTATACTATCCACCCATCTACATTGTATACCTGTGGTGGCTTTTAGTTGTGCGCAAAATATGGAGAACAAAAATGTGGAGGTTAAAAAAATAGGGAAAGATCAAGATCCACTTCCACCTCGTGCTGAAGCTGCTGCCACTAGTCATGGCCGAGACGATGAAATGCCATCAGCGTCGTCTGCCAAGGCCGATGCCCAATGTCATAGTACAGAGCATGTAAAATCCAAAACACAAAAGATCAGTAAAAAAATGACCCAAAAATCAAAATTAAAAGCGTCTGAGGAGAAGCGTAAACTTGCCAATATGCCATTTACGACACGGAGTGGCAAGGAACGGCTGAGGCCCTGGCCTATGTTCATGGCTAGTGGTTCAGCTTCACATGAGCATGGAAGCACTCATCCTCTCGCTAGAAAAAAGAAAAGACTTGCGGCAAAAGCACAGCAAAGAACTGTGCGTTATTCGAAATCTCAAATCCCAAAGGAGAGTCCAATTGTGTCGGTTGCGATGCCTGACCTTCCCAACACTGGACGGGAAGAGCTTGCGCCTTCCACCATTTGCACGCCCACTGCAAGTGTTGAAAGGAGCACCCGCAGTCCAGTTCCTGATAGTGAAATTGAAGATGTCAGTGTTGAAGTACACCAGGATGAGGATATGGGTGTTGCTGGCGCTGGGGAGGAAATTGACAAGGAGGATTCTGATGGTGAGGTGGTTTGTTTAAGTCAGGCACCCGGGGAGACACCTGTTGTCCGTGGGAGGAATATGGCCATTGACATGCCTGGTGAAAATACCAAAAAAATCAGCTCTTCAGTGTGGAAGTATTTCAACAGAAATGCGGACAACAGGTGTCAAGCCGTGTGTTGCCTTTGTCAAGCTGTAATAAGTAGGGGTAAGGACGTTAACCCCCTCGGAACATCCTCTCTTATACGTCACCTGCAGCGCATTCATAATAAGTCAGTGACAAGTTCAAAAACTTTGGGCGACAGCGGAAGCAGTCCACTGACCAGTAAATCCCTTCCTCTTGTAACCAAGCTCGCGCAAACCACACCACCAACTCCCTCAGTGTCAATTTCCTCCTTACCCAGGAAAGCCAATAGTCCTGCAGGCCATGTCACTGGCAAGTCTGACGAGTCCTCTCCTGCCTGGGATTCCTCCGATGCATCCTTGAGTGTAACGCCTACTGCTGCTGGCGCTGCTGTTGTTGCTGCTAGGAGTCGATCGTCATCCCAGAGGGGAAGTCGGAAGACCACTTGTACTACTTCCAGTAAGCAATTGACTGTCCAACAGTCCTTTGCGAGGAAAATGAAATATCACAGCAGTCATCCTGTTGCAAAGCGGATAACTGAGGCCTTGACAACTATGTTGGTGTTAGACGTGCATCCAGTATCCGCCGTTAGTTCACGGGGAACTAGACAATTGCTTGACGTAGTGTGCCCCCGTTACCAGATACCATCTAGGTTCCACTTCTCTAGGCAGGCTATACCGAGAATGTACACAGACCTCAGAAAAAGACTCACCAGTGTCCCAAAAAATGCAGTTGTACCCAATGTCCACTTAACCACGGACATGTGGACAAGTGGAGCAGGGCAGACTCAGGACTACATGACTGTGACAGCCCACTGGGTAGATGTATTGCCTCCCGCTGCAAGAACAGCAGCGGCGGCACCAGTAGCAGCATCTCGCAAACGCCAACTCGTTCCTAGGCAGGCTACGCTTTGTATCACAGCTTTCCAGAATACGCACACAGCTGAAAACCTCTTACGGCAACTGAGGAAGATCATCGCAGAATGGCTTACCCCAATTGGACTCTCCTGGGGATTTGTGGCATCGGACAATGCCAGCAATATTGTGCGTGCATTACATCTGGGCAAATTCCAGCACGTCCCATGTTTTGCACATACCTTGAATTTGGTGGTGCAGAATTATTTAAAAAACGACAGGGGCGTGCAAGTGATGCTGTCGGTGGCCAGAAGAATTGCGGGCCACTTTCGGCGTACAGGCACCGCGTACAGAAGACTGGAGCACCACCAAAAACACCTGAACCTGCCCTGCCATCATCTGAAGCAAGAGGTGGTAACGAGGTGGAATTCAACCCTCTATATGCTTCAGAGGATGGAGGAGCAGCAAAAGGCCATTCAAGCCTATACATCTGGCCACGATATAGGCAAAGGAGGTGGAATGCACCTGTCTCAAGCGCAGTGGAGAATGATTTCAACGTTGTGCAAGGTTCTGCAACCTTTTGAACTTGCCACACGTGAAGTCAGTTCAGATACTGCCAGCCTGAGTCAGGTCATTCCCCTCATCAGGCTTATGCAGAAGAAGCTGGAGGCATTGAAGGAGGAGCTAAAACAGAGCGATTCCGCTAGGCATGTGGGACTTGTGGATGGAGCCCTTCATTCGCTTAACCAGGATTCACGGGTGGTCAATCTGTTGAAATCAGAGCACTACATTTTGGCCACCGTGCTCGATCCTAGATTTAAAACCTACGTTGGATCTCTCTTTCCGGCAGACACAAGTCTGCAGAGGTTCAAAGAACTGCTGGTGAGAAAATTGTCAAGTCAAGCGGAACGCGACCCGTTAACATCTCCTCCTTCACATTCTCCCGCAACTGGGGGTGCGAGGAAAAGGCTACGAATTCCGAGCCCACCCACTGGCGGTGATGCAGGGCATTCTGGAGCGACTGCTGATGCTGACATCTGGTCCGGACTGAAGGACCTGCCAACGATTACTGACATGTCGTCTACTGTCACTGCATATGATTCTCTCACCATTGAAAGAATGGTGGAGGATTATATGAGTGACCGCATCCAAGTAGGCACGTCAGACAGTCCGTACGTATACTGGCAGGAAAAAGAGGCAATTTGGAGGCCCTTGCACAAACTGGCTTTATTCTACCTAAGTTGCCCTCCCTCCAGTGTGTACTCCGAAAGAGTGTTTAGTGCCGCCGCTCACCTTGTCAGCAATCGGCGTACGAGTTTACTTCCAGAAAATGTGGAGAAGATGATGTTCATTAAAATGAATTATAATCAATTCCTCCTTGGAGACATTCACCAGCAGCAATTGCCTCCAGAAAGTACACGGGGACCTGAGATGGTGGATTCCAGTGGGGACGAATTAATGATCTGTGAGGAGGGGGATGTACACAGTGAAAGGGGTGATGAATCGGACGATGATGATGAGGTGGACATCTTGCCTCTGTAGAGCCAGTTTGTGCAAGGAGAGATTGATTGCTTCTTTTTTGGTGGGGGCCCAAACCAACCAGTCATTTCAGTCACAGTCGTGTGGCAGACCCTGTCGCTGAAATGATGGGTTCGTTAAAGTGTGCATGTCCTGTTTTTACAACATAAGGGTGGGTGGGAGGTCCCAAGGACAATTCCATCTTGCACCTCTTTTTTCTTTCTTTTTTCTTTGCATCATGTGCTGTTTGGGGAGTATTTTTTGGAAGGGCCATCCTGCGTGACACTGCAGTGCCACTCCTAGATGGGCTAGGTGTTTGTGTCGGCCACTAGGGTCGCTGAGCTTAGTCGTCACACAGCTACCTCATTGCGCCTCTTTTTTTCTTTGCGTCATGTGCTGTTTGGGGAGTATTTTTTGGAAGGGCCATCCTGCGTGACACTGCAGTGCCACTCCTAGATGGGCCAGGTGTTTGTGTCGGCCACTAGGGTCGCTTAGCTTAGTCGTCACACAGCTACCTCATTGCGCCTCTTTTTTCTTTGCGTCATGTGCTGTTTGGGGAGTATTTTTTTGGAAGGGCCATCCTGCGTGACACTGCAGTGCCACTCCTAGATGGGCCAGGTGTTTGTGTCAGCCACTAGGGTCGCTTAGCTTAGTCGTCACACAGCTACCTCATTGCGCCTCTTTTTTTCTTTGCGTCATGTGCTGTTTGGGGAGTATTTTTTGGAAGGGCCATCCTGCGTGACACTGCAGTGCCACACCTAGATGGGCCAGGTGTTTGTGTCGGCCACTAGGGTCGCTTAGCTTAGTCGTCACACAGCTACCTCATTGCGCCTCTTTTTTTCTTTGCGTCATGTGCTGTTTGGGGAGTATTTTTTGGAAGGGCCATCCTGCGTGACACTGCAGTGCCACTCCTAGATGGGCCAGGTGTTTGTGTCGGCCACTTGGGTCGCTTAGCTTAGTCACACAACGACTTTGGTGCAGCTCTGTTTTTCTTTGCATCATGTGCTGTTTGGGGACTATTTTTTTTAAGTGCCATCCTGTCTGACACTGCAGTGCCACTCCTAGATGGGCCAGGTGTTTGTGTCGGCCACTTGTGTCGCTTAGCTTAGTCACACAGCGACCTCGGTGCAAATTTTAGGACTAAAAATAATATTGTGAGGTGTGAGGTGTTCAGAATAGACTGAAAATGAGTGGAAATTATGGTTATTGAGGTTAATAATACTATGGGATCAAAATGACCCCCAAATTCTATGATTTAAGCTGTTTTTTATGTTTTTTTGTAAAAAACACCCGAATCCAAAACACACCCGAATCCGACAAAAAAAATTCGGTGAGGTTTTGCCAAAACGCGTTCGAACCCAAAACACGGCCACGGAACCGAACCCAAAACCCGAAAAATTTCAGGTGCACATCACTAATTAAAATACATATAAAAGAAAAAGAAACACATTAATATAATTACCAATTGAGGCTAAATGTCCATAGACCTGGCAGTATAAAATACACCATAAAGGTGTTAGCAGTTTACCAGTGCACTGAAGATATACTGTAGAACATGTGTCTCCTTTGTAAGGATCTTGGGACAAAGTCACAGTCACGATCCGGTATATTAACCAGCAAGTGAGAGTGTATGGTAATATACAGTATTACCCTGTCCTTATGTGCCTTATATTGCCTGCTGGCTGGTGGTCCTAGCTTCTAGTATGCAGGTACAGCAATAGGTATGGTATGATGAAAAAATCCTCTCTGTATTGGTGGTGGTCTAGATAGAGAAGTCCACTTAATATACAATTGGGTGAAAGCTCAATGCGTTTCAACGTGGCAGCGTGAGTTTGAGGACCGCCATGACTGGGGAGGTGGGTACGATGCATCCCTTGTCTTCTATGGCCGTTACATAGATGATCTATTTATTATTTGGGATGGGGACCCCCTTATCAGCACAAACCTTTGTTAGCTCTCTCAATCACAATTCATTTCATGTATCCTTCACCCATCACCATAGTCGGGACCGAGTGAATTACCTGGATGTGACCCTGGCGGCCACCAACTTAAAGATACATACTTAAAATTTTATCAAATCAGAAAGCACTCAATCCTATTTAAGTTTTAGGAGTACTCATCACAAGCCATTAAAATTGAACATTTCCAAGGGACAGTTGATGCAGTTGCACAGGAACTGTTCCTCGGAGGATGTTTTTTTCAGACAGGCAAATGATTTGTTATATTCTTTTCAACATAGAGGATATCCGGAAACCCTTTTAAAGAAAGCTTTCAGAGAAGTACAGTACAACACATGAATAGATCTAGGGCTAGATGCATCATCGCTTGGAAACTAAGTGATAAAATGGAGAGTGAAAATGTAATAGCCAATCAGCTCCTAACTGCCATTTTTCAAACACAGCCTGTGACATGGTAGTTAGGAGCTGATTGGCTGGTACATTTTCACTCTCCATTTTATCACTTTCCAAGCGATAGTGCGTCTTTTGGAGCCCAATATGAAACCTTGTGAAAAAACATATCCAGAGATTACCTTTGGTATGTAGGTATAATAGTGAACATGGAAGTGTTTGAAAAGAATTTAAAAATTTTGAAACAAGACAACATCCTAAGAGAAGTTCTACCTGCTGATACCTGTGTTGTATATAGAAAAAATAAATCACTTAAATCAACACTAGCTCCAAGTTACCTTAAGGCTTCTAAGAGTGAACAAGATTCCTATGTTACACAAACAGAACAGTGGCCACATAGTAGACCATCTGGAGGCTACAGATGTGGAAAAACCCGATGCACAATGTGCACCTACATTTCGAGGAGAAATTCTGACTTTTTCCAGTTAATGAAGAGGGAGAAACACACCCTATTGCTAGTTTTATCAACTGTGACTCTGTGTATACCATGTATCTTTTGACTTGTGGATGTGGGTTGTGCTATGTAGGATGCACAACCATACTGTTTATGGAACTTCGTCGTAATATTATCAGTTATTTACACGTAGCATACCCAAACACTTTTCAAAATCTCATAATAGTGATCCGAGCAGTTTGCAGATCTTAGGCCTTGAGTGTATCCCGATTATGGCACGGGGGCGTCAGGAATCTGTGCGGACAAAAGGTATACTGGATGTTTAGAATGAACTCCTTACATCCAGAGGGCCTTAATGAATTTATAGAATGGAATTCCCTAGTCTTAGATGAAAATATATGAGCAATAATGAGTTAGATGGATTTGACAGTATCCACTCCTCCCCTATTTCCTTTGCTATTCTTCAATTCTACGATTGAAGATTGAATTTGCAGAAGTCCCGGCACGCCTAGGGCCAATAAACGAAATGTAAAATGCTGGGGTGCCCTCCAGATGACCAGATGTCACTAAACAGCAGTGGGATGATAACGGCACTCACAAGACTTTAGTGCAAGAAATTCTTTAAAACTATGTCAGTTTTATTGAGCCATAAAAGCCGACATGCTTAGGGGATATACCCCGTCCTCAGGGCCAGACAACAATGAAGTACTAAACAAATACAACACTTATATACCAAACAACAATGAACATTAATCCCTAAGCATACTCACCTATTCCACGGCGCATCCGCCCACTCTGTCCTCTCTGCTCACTTCCACGTAGCTGAGTTATGATGTCAAGGGCGTGCCGTGGAGACAGGGTCATTGCTATGGGAACCCAACACTGCATAGTTCCGCTCCCACCATCTGAGATCATTTCTGTGAAACACAACGAATAAACACTATAACCACCAATACATACAAAAAAATACAAAAGACGTAAAGGCTGACAGGGACAGTGCCATTAAAGTCAAAAAAGATTATGAACAACTCCAAGTATATCCATGGCTGGGCAACACTGGACCCTCTCAGGATTATAAACCCTACAATAGATGTCAACAATTACGCAGATGGAGGGAACAACAGAGAGGTACCAGTACGCCAGCAAGCAACTCGGAACATGAGTCGCAGCAATCCACATCGGCTGAAAGCCAGCTCCCTTTAGGACAAAAAGAAAGGGAAGAGTCCAGATGCATTGTCACAGCCGCCAGTAAAGGGATTGTCAGTCCCAATGTATAGAAATAGAAAAACAAAGAAACTGGCGCTAAACGGTATCTCCAATGAAAAAGAATGGATGGATAATTAAAAAAAAATATATTTTATATTTAATAGCCAATACAGTTTAAAATGACCCTAATAGGTCACAGAGATCAACACAGCAATACATAAATAACTAAAAGACTGAGAAGCATGAACTGAATATGCACTGCTTAAAATGCCTCCACCTACTTTTAGGGGTGGCAATAGAGCGAGGACATTATTGCAAAAAGAATCCCTATAGATCTTCTCTTTGGGGACATTGTCCCCTAAAGGTTTGAATGAAAACCTAGCTTTGCAATGCTTCTTCTGAGTATGGTATTATTTATCTAATAGCAATGAATGTATTCATACTAGAAAGAGTACCTTTTAGCAATAACATATCTGACCCTTTGTTAATTGATATAACCTATGAGAATCTTCAAAGGGGTGTCAACCGATACTCAAAGTTAGATATATACTCTGATAACCTCATGTTTTTTTCTATATAATGGCACTGTCCCTGTCAACCTTTCCGTCTTTTGTATTTTTTTTTGTATGTATTGGTGGTTATAGTGTTTATTCGTTGTGTTTCACAGAACCGATCTCAGATGGTGGGACCGCAAATATGCGGTATTGGGTTCCCATAGCAATGACCCTGTCTCCACGGCGTGCCGTGACATCATAGCTCAGTGACGCGGAAGTGGACAGAGCGGGCAGACGCGCTGTGGAATAGGTGAGTATGCTTAGGGATTAATGTTCATTGTTGTTTGGTATACGAGTGTTGTATTTGTTTAGTTCTGTTGCCTTATAGGTAATTGTCTGCACTTAGTATAATATTAGGGCAATGGATATTGTCTGAATTAAAATAATTCATTATAAATAAGTGATGTAACCATAGTGTATAGTGGATATATATAGTAAGGAATAGATATGAAATAAATTTGAATGTATGAGGTAATGTTTAGCTGATTTAAGAGATTAGGTTTGTGTATGTGTTTATATAGATATACTGTATATTTGTGTTTTACTGCAAGATGGTAAAACAGTGTAGGGAACAGGTTTATTCTGCTCTAGCCATAAATAAGGCTAGAGAGGTCACAGTAAGATCAAGAGTCATTGTAGAGAAAAGGTATTAGGCCATAAATGATAATAGGTGTGTGACAGAGCTCTGTTGGTCATTGAAATTCCCAGGTGTGCTTACAGTAGATCAGAATCAAGATTGCAATACCTATCGCAATTATAAAACTGGTTTGTCTATTGTCCAGTAAAGGTTAAAGCTAGGGAGCATAAATTAACTACTATGAAAAGATATCACATCCATTGATAAAACATAGTGTAACCCACCCCAGGAAAACTTGTCAATACAACAGAACTTTGGATGAAAAGACATTCCAGATTTTACAATACTATACTTGCTTAAGGCAGTGTGGACACCACACTTTTATGACACCATGCCTCTGTGAACAGGACACGACAGCCCAGTTCAATGTTTGTTTTATTACACCTTGGAATCTGACAAACCTATAATTACCTATTCCATTGGAAACTATGAGAATATGATAGTTTGAATTGGTAAAATATGGGATAAAAAGCAGCAGGCTTGTTAGTTAGGAGTTAGAGGAAGAAAGGAGGAGAAGGAGAAGGAAGGAAGTCAGTCAGGAGGAGAAGTCATGGAGAACATGCAGAAGGAATGATTCTTGGGATGGCAATCTTTAACTTGCAAGTATAAATATGATAGTAATTGAAACTGTTTGTGAAACTTATGTCATGTTGTTTTAGGTTATGTAACGAAGGAAGCATAGCATAGCTTAATATAATAATTAGTATATATATCACTACTGTGTATATCTTATTCTGTACGATTTGATCTGCCTGTAAATAAAGAATCATATAAAAAGAGCGGTAATATTCAAGCTTGAACTCTCTTTAAGGAATCTTAACTTCATAAATGAATAAGTCATATGTATAAGGACTGCATATATGTATCAGCCAATTAGTTTGTAGGCCTGACATAATATATTTGCAGATATATATGATAAACACATATTAATTAAAATATATCCATATATTAAATACCATATATGATATATTAAATATTAATATTCATAAATATGATTCCATAAATCAATATTGGCGACCACGAATTGGACTTGTTATTACTGAATCTGATTATCTGATTTATAATATTTATGAGGAGTAGCAAATGCTATAAGCTGGCTACCAAATCTGCAGAATCACGGTGGGGATGTATCTATGAAAATTTATTACCATTGTGTAATGTCAATTTTGTATTCTGTATAACCTAGGATAAATGTGTTAGTGCAATATACGTTATTTTAACTAACATAATATCTATTAGGAAGCAGCACCAATGGCTGTAAGCCTGCTGGCAAAGTACCAAGATCACAGTGGAATAGGTTACAAATGAGAATAAAGAATTTAAAGGCCTAGAATAGAAAATGTGCACAGTGGAAATGAGTATTTCCAAATAAATGTATAAATGTACCAGGTATTAGAGTTTAACCTTAAGACACCGGTCAATCTTAAGGAGAGGATACCTTCAGTACTAAAAACAAGGAATATAAAAATTTAGCATTGTAAATGATTGCAATGTTAAAAATGCAAAAGTTTTCTGTAGCATTAAGAAAAATGCGCAGAACTGCGGCTTTAGAAGCCAAACAGAAATGTAAAGAAGGATCAGGTTCACGTCTTCGTAAGGCGTGCCTGACCATTAATGCAAAAATGCATTCATTATTTAAGTCCCTTAAACAGAAAAATAAACAGAAAAAGTTTGGGGCAGAAGCAAAAAGCCTGGCAGATTGTAAGCAAACTGTCATGACCTCTCAGAAGGAGATAAAAGAAAGTACAAGGGAGAACATTGTAGATGTAGGTGAGACTCAGGACAGCATTGTCCATGTGCAGCACACAGAGTCTGCTATGGTCACACAGACCACCAGCAGAACAGCCTCTTTGG
This sequence comes from Pseudophryne corroboree, assembly GCF_028390025.1. Classification (NCBI taxonomy): domain Eukaryota; kingdom Metazoa; phylum Chordata; class Amphibia; order Anura; family Myobatrachidae; genus Pseudophryne; species Pseudophryne corroboree. Next base: position 853,656,312 of record NC_086445.1, read on the forward strand.
TAAAGGAAGAAAGTAGCAATGTGCAGGATGTGTCTATCATCAGACAGCACATTAATGTAAAGGAGGTAGCAGCAATAGGAGATGTCCCCTATACTGTGTCTAGTAAGGGGGAAGATCAGTGTAACTCAGATTATGAGTATTCTGCTGAATACACTCTCAGAGTTCCCAATGTAAATGAAGAATTTGTTATGCCCTTAGGCAAAGGTGAATTGTCAGCAGATTTAAACACTGATAGCTGCAGTACAGTGCACACAGGGGTGAAGAAGTTCCCCATGGTGAAAACTACCATGGCAACCAGAGTTGCAAACCTTGATATGTATTTACCTGGAAACATGTTTAAAGGGAAAATCCATGAAATTAATTCAGGAATGCATGTTTACAAACAAAGTTCCCAAACTTTTGTAACCCCCACACAACACTCAGAGAAATCTAGTGATGGTGCAAATGTTTGCATGCTCTCAGAGAGACCACATGCAGAGTGTCATTCTGCAAACCACACACCAATTAACAATGACAAAAAGTATCACCAGGATGAGAATGTTTTTATGCACTGGTGCCATAACCATTTTATTACAGGTGTGGAAAGACAGAAAGCCCTGGGACCTGCAATACATATTTGGCAAAGTCTAACAAGTTTCTCTCCCCACAAAAGTAGGTTTTTTCAGAAGCTCCAAGATTCTTCCAGACTAAGGAGCCACACCAAGCAGCAAACGCTATGGTTGAAGACAGTCTGGGACCAGGCTGCGTCACAAGGGAGTATGGTCACAAGTGAATACGGTAGTATCATTCCTTTACTTGTTAGATCCAATGTAGCCATTGTTTGCTTTGATGTTCAAACAGCCACAGTTTCCAAATGAAACCTGCATTATATCTGCAGCGACAATTGTGCAGTCATTGACACACAATGTGACAGGAAAGATTGGCACAGGCCAGAAACAATTGTTTGTTTGTTATTCAATCTTTAAAGACACATTTGTAAATTCTGTACCTGATAACATGCAGCAGATAGGACAGAATGCATAGCAAGCTATGTTTAATCACTGTATAAATATCTGTGATATTCATTGTATGTCTTTTTGTTTGATTCATAGTAATCCTGGCAACCTGTATACAGAATGGTGCAAGACTCCAAAAAGACTCCAATTTACAAGGGAAAAGGTCTTCATTAACCCTTTCATCGCTGCTATCCAGCAAAATCTACATAGCATCCCTAAAGACTGATATATGGACAAATCCTCAAGGAGTTTTCCAGTTTCACAAGAAAGGGGAAGGTTTTCATTAACCCTTTAATCACAAGTAATCATTACTTGTCTTTCAAACTACATGTACACCCCCACAACAGTGTACAGCACATCTCATCACTGTGATTATACAGAACTGTCTCATCCCTTCATATACCTTAATCAAATATATATGTAAACATTTGTCTGATATATATATATATATATATATATATATATATTTGATATCATTGTATTATATACCTTGTAAATATTTTATGTTGTTTTTTTATATTACACAGTAGATACTACCTATGCTTCCTTCGTAAAAGCTTCAAAAGTAATTAAATATCTAATACTGGATGGAATTAGATTTAGTCAAAGCCATTCCTAAATGATATTTAATATCTGTTTGAAGCAAAATTGTATTCATTTATTGTATTGATAGGATGTTACTATATACACATCAAAAGCATTTTAAATAATTATTAGTCAAAATATAGGTAGGATAGAAAACGCCTTTATATGGGTTAAACTGGTATAGGGTTATTTAAGATTGAGATGTATAAATAGGTTCAAGGTAGAATAAGGAGACTTAAGACTGCATGGTAATTTATTCAGTGAGGAAATACAGAACAGAGTAGGTGTACTACTCACAGCCATTTGTGGTACTATTGCCCGAAGACAATTAAGACCTACTATTAACAAGAAAGAAAGAAAGAAAGAAAGAAAGAAAGAAAGAAAGAAAGAAAGAAAGAAAGAAAGAAAGAAAGAAAGAAAGAAAGAAAGAAAGAAAGAAAGAAAGAGAAAAAAAAAAGACTGTTTCATATATGCCTGTTCTATTCAAAATCACAACCTGTTTGTGCAAAAGCAATATGGACACTTGTCACAACTGCGGCATTGGAAAAACATTTAAAGGACGCACAAGGCTAAAGACCATTACTGAGGGTCGTCACAAGTACTGAATGTTCAAGACACAGCACTCGACGTACACAGCCCTCTGCCTCAAACAGCGAAATGGCAAGCAAAGGAGCAGCTGCTATGAAGAATTCTACTTCAACTGCCTCCATAATGCAAACGCAAGGCGTCTCCAATTGCAAGCAAACCACGCAGATGACAGTCTTATCCCAGTAAATTGCTACAGCCAAGAACAGCAAAAATGTCCAAACGTACTGATCCAGATACAGAAAAAAGGTCTACAATTGGGCTATGGTATTCCAAATGTCTGTAGAAATTAGTTTTTCTCATGAATACTGAATAAAAACCTCAGTCTTGGTCTGCTTTAGTTAAAAGTAAAAGTAGAATAAGGTTAGGTAAGCTAAGAATTTTTAGAGATTTTTAAAATCATAATGGTTATTATTACACTTATGGTATATATTATGGTTACAACGAAAGTTATGTTTGAAGGAATATTTTGAAATGTATTTGGAAGCAATTACGCTAGTTTAATGTGTGGCCAATCAAAAGAATTTCTCATGGCCACAAGGGGGCGACTGTTGCCTTATAGGTAATTGTCTGCACTTAGTATAATATTAGGGCAATGGATATTGTCTGAATTAAAATAATTCATTATAAATAAGTGATGTAACCATAGTGTATAGTGGATATATATAGTAAGGAATAGATATGAAATAAATTTGAATGTATGAGGTAATGTTTAGCTGATTTAAGAGATTAGGTTTGTGTATGTGTTTATATAGATATACTGTATATTTGTGTTTTACTGCAAGATGGTAAAACAGTGTAGGGAACAGGTTTATTCTGCTCTAGTCATAAATAAGGCTAGAGAGGTCACAGTAAGATCAAGAGTCATTGTAGAGAAAAGGTATTAGGCCATAAATGATAATAGGTGTGTGACAGAGCTCTGTTGGTCATTGGAATTCCCAGGTGTGCTTACAGTAGATCAGAATCAAGATTGCAATACCTATCGCAATTATAAAACTGGTTTGTCTATTGTCCAGTAAAGGTTAAAGCTAGGGAGCATAAATTAACTACTATGAAAAGAGATCACATCCATTGATAAAACATGGTGTAACCCACCCCAGGAAAACTTGTCAATACAACAGAACTTTGGATGAAAAGACATTCCAGATTTTACAATACTATACTTGCTTAAGGCAGTGTGGACACCACACTTTTATGACACCATGCCTCTGTGAACAGGACACGACAGCCCAGTTCAATGTTTGTTTTATTACACCTTGGAATCTGACAAACCTATAATTACCTGTTCCATTGGAAACTATGAGAATATGATAGTTTGAATTGGTAAAATATGGGATAAAAAGCAGCAGGCTTGTTAGTTAGGAGTTAGAGGAAGAAAGGAGGAGAAGGAGAAGGAAGGAAGTCAGTCAGGAGGAGAAGTCATGGAGAACATGCAGAAGGAATGATTCTTGGGATGGCAATCTTTAACTTGCAAGTATAAATATGATAGTAATTGAAACTGTTTGTGAAACTTATGTCATGTTGTTTTATGTTATGTAACGAAGGAAGCATAGCATAGCTTAATATAATAATTAGTATATATATCACTACTGTGTATATCTTATTCTGTACGATTTGATCTGCCTGTAAATAAATATCATATAAAAGAGCGGTAATATTCAAGCTTGAACTCTCTTTAAGGAATCTTAACTTCATAAATTAATAAGTCATATGTATAAGGACTGCATATATGTATCAGCCAATTAGTTTGTAGGCCTGACATAATATATTTGCAGATATATATGATAAACACATATTAATTAAAATATATCCATATATTAAATACCATATATGATATATTAAATATTAATATTCATAAATATGATTCCATAAATCAATAGTGCTTCATTGTTGTCTGGCCCTGAGGACGGGGTATATTCCCGAAACATGTCGGCTTAAATGGCTCAATAAAACTGACACAGTTAAAGAATTTCTTGCACTAAAGTCTGGTGAGTGCCGCCGTCATCCCACTGCTATATATATATATATATCAGTAGGATGACGGCGGCACTTACCAGACTTTAGTGAAATAAATTTTTCTCCGGTCATCGTAATAATATGAACAACAACTGTAGTACAGGTTGAGTATCCCATATCCAAATATTCCGAAATACGGAATATTCCGAATTACGGACTTTTTTGAGTGAGAGTGAGATAGTGAAACCTTTGTTTTTTGATGGCTCAATGTACACAAACTATGTTTAATACACAAAGTTATTAAAAATATTGTATTAAATGACCTTCAGGCTGTGTGTATAAGGTGTATATGGAACATAAATGAATTGTGTGAATGTACACACACTTTGTTTAATGCACAAAGTTATAAAAAATATTAGCTACAATTACCTTCAGGCTGTGTGTATAAGGTGTATATGTAACATAAATGCATTCTGTGCTTAGATTTAGGTCCCATCACCATGATCTCATTATGGTATGCAATTATTCCAAAATACGGAAAAATCCCATATCCAAAATACCTCTGGTCCCAAGCATTTTGGATAAGGGATACTCAACCTGCTATTGGGAAAATTATAGGAGCATATCATGTAAAGTGTTCTATATAATTTATGAGAGTGAAAAAATACAAAATCAAGAAATAACTAAATATTATAAACAAAAACTAAACAACTTGTGTTGGGTCACTTCATCTGTATTGCCCCCTATGTATCCATTTTTTAAAGAATGCAGCATTAAGCCTACCGATGGCCTACGTTCCTGATTCGGAAGCCCCAAGGTATCTTGCCAGAGTGTGGTATTGAAGGTTGACCACACTTAGGTCGACAGTGTCTATATCGCCTACTATTGGTCGACAATAAGTAGGTTCACAGAGATTCGAGGTCGACAGGGTCTCTAGGTCGACATGGGCTAGGTCCACAGGTCAAAAGGTTGACATGAGGTTTTTTTAAAAAATTGGTATCATTTTTGCCATACAGTGACCGGGAATCCCAATTAGTGCACTTTGTTCCCTCGCATGGCGAGCAAACCAGGGGCCTCGCACCGCTATCGCTGCACTCGGCACAGGTTACCGTTCCCAATTGCAGTCCACGTGGATTGTAAAGTATGAAAAAGATTAAGAAAAAAAAATTGTGAAAAACTCATGTCGACATTTTGACCTGTCGACCTAGAACATGTCGACCTAGAGACCCCGATGACCTAGTTACTGTCGACAAATAGTGGTCGACCGAGACACTGTCGACCGAAGTCTTGTCGACTGAGAGATTGGATACAATTTCGCAATCACAGTGGTAATCAGATAATGTGACCCCATGATAATAGTAATCTTGCACCCGTCTCTTCTCCACCTGCCACAGTTAAATTTCCCTTGAATAGAATATTAGCAGCATCGCTGCCAGAGTAGCTGAATGTTTCTCCTTGAGTTAGATCAAAACCCGCAAGTAAAGCATCTATGTCAGTATCAGCAGGTGTCGATGTAGGACATTTCTGTTAGATGGGGACATATCTGTTAGCACTTGTGAGGCATTGACTGTTATGTATCAAGTCAAACCCTTGTTATATTCAGGGGCTAATTCAACAAAGAAAGCAAAACTGCAAAAATCTCAAAAATTGCGAAAATACGTAAAATCTGAATCAAAAAATACAATTTCGGAGACAAAAAATACAACTTCTGAGACATAGCAAAACTGCGTATGCACTTCAAAAACTAGGCGTGTAGGGGCGTACCAAAGGGCTGGACTCACAAAAACTACGAGCAGGGGTGTGTTGTGGGCGTATGCAGATTTTAGATAGGCGGGGCATACGCATGTTTTGCAACTGAACGCACATTTATGGTGTGCAGTTTTTGAGTGACTACAGGTCAACCTTAAAATCTGCACAAGCTGACCTCAGTTGTAGAATGTTCGATGTATACTGCAATCATTGCTTCATTACACCCAGCAATTCAGTTTATTCAGCTGCATTGAAACTTAACAACATGTAAGGGAGCATTAAACTATATAACACATGTTACTCTAAAATATATGTTAGTAGTAACCTAATGATTTTTTAAGTTAATAACAATGCAGGTTTGTCAAGAACACACTTGTTTTCCTACAAACATGTACAATAAAAAAAAAAAAATTTTGTTAATGGCTTTTTGTTTAAAAGCTGAGTTTTTTTTGTGATTGAAAGCAACAAACAATTATCTTCAAAAATCATACCCACATACATGTGTAAGGTTTTTTTTGTTTATTTTCCCCTTGACAAAGAAACATATGTTCAAAAACATCACCACAATAATTGTGATTTTGTGGACATTTTAATTATGCACCACTTTTTTTTTATTTTCACATTAAACAATAACATAAGGAATGTTAATAATAACAGAGAAACATTAATATGTCATGTATGTAAACTTTCAACATAAAAAAAAAATATTTTTTTTTCCTTTTTCTGCCTGCGTTTGTGGATTCACCAGCGGAAGTAGCTCGTCTTGTTGTTCAACGCATCCTGTCAGTAGGCATGTTAACTCAATGTTACATGTGGCTGATGTTAAAATGTGACATCAGAAACCTTTACACAAAAAATGCAACTAAGTAAGTTTTTTCACAAAAAATGCAGATTTTTAAATCTAATCGCAAAATTTGCAAATTTGACAAGTCCACCTTTTTTTTGTAACATTAAATTAGTGTTGCAGATTTTCCGTTTGGGCGTGCTTTCACAGTTTTGCAATTAGTCGCAGTTTTTGCTAATTTGTAATTTTTACGATCCTTACTGAATTAGCCCCTCAATCCGCAAGGTTCATAAAGACCGCTTTGCTCCACCAGCTCGTCCTATTATCTCCGCCAGGGGATCTTTGTACCAGAACATTTCAATGTACCTAGATTTTTTCCTTCAGCCGAGTATCCAGACACAAGAGTAATTTTTGAAAGACACTACGTCCCTATTAAATCAACTAGCAGCTTTAAATTGTTTTAATAAAATGTGTTACACTATGGAGGATCTTTCCGTTCTTTTACATGCTATCCTGATGAGGTGAAAAAGGCGGTTATAAGTGAAGATTCCATGATAGAAAATTTCTTCCAGTTCGGTGATTTCTGCTCTTTAACACGTTTATTGTCTGCCTAAAAAGTAGACAATATTTTATGGTACGAGGCTGGCACCTCTAGTGTGTTTTTAAATATTTATTTCATTGGCACAAAAATTTCTACATATTGCACTATATGGGTTTTTGTTTCTTTTTTATGTATGAGCGCCCATGGACTTGTATGGAGATTTATGAATCGTTGTACGTTTGTTCTGACTGGTTGTTTGTTAGCCACTATTGATGTGAAGAGTTTATGCATTTGCATCCCTCATTTGGAGGGATTGTCTGCTGTTCGATCTGTAATTGCCTGCAGCTACAAGGCTGCGCTATGGGCGGTAATGTGGCCGCATCCTTCACCAACTGTTACATGTTTGGGGTTGAGGAGGAGCTCTTGTTTCGTAACACTGAAGTGAAGCCTAAGGTTTTATTGTATTTCAGACATATTGATGACCTGTTACTGTTTTGTACAGTGTCTCAACAATCATTGGAAAGTCTCATAAATGACCATAATCTGACAAATTCTCGAAATTCACACACTGTAGTGATACCTCTAGTGCCAACTTTCTAGATGTGAATATCAATGTTAAAGATAATAAGATTAAGACTAATTTGTTTTGTAAATCCACAGATTGCAACAATATCTTATTAGCAACCAGTCACCATCCGGAGCCCCTTAAGAGGGGTCTCCCTTATTCTCAAATGTTGTGGGTTCGCAGAATAGTTAGTAATTACACCCAAGTAGAAAAATCCCTGGATGACATGGTCACAAAATTTAAAAAAAGAGGGTATTGTCCTAAACACCTTGCTTATACTAGAAGGGTATTGGGTATCCCCCACTCTGAAACACTAAGCCCATGGTGAAGAATGATGAGCCCAAATTCATTAGGGTCAATAAAATTAACTCCATCAGCCAATAGATTAATACAATTTATAAAACCTTTTGGCCAACAATACAGTCAGATCCAGCCCTTAATAGTCTTTAAGATATGCGTATAATGCCAGCATATAAATGTGGTAAGAACATCCGGGATTATGTTGTCAAATCTGACACTCAGCTTTCATGTACATGTACCAAATAGAATGTGTCTTTTCTTAACCAGCAGCACAAAGGCTTCTTTAAATGTTTGGAATGCACTACACGCAGCCATATCATTTTGTCACCCCTACACTGGGAGGAAGTTAAAGATCTGACATCGTGTTACATGCAGTACAACATTTGTTGTCTATCTCCTCAGTTGCCCATGTGGTCTCCATTACATGGGCAAAACTGAGTGTACGCTTAAGGGATGTATGGCGAACCACCGCCATTCAATAAGGGTTGCATTACAGTCAGGCATTAGTGATTTACCTGTAGCTCAGCATTTTGCTGAAGCACGTAATTCGGTGGCTAGATTACGACATTGTCTATTCATGATACGTGACTATGTACTTCAATGGGAATGATACTGCCGTGCATCATGTTAACTGAATCATCTATATTTACTGTATCATGGAAACAATTGTTATGGTTTGTTACCATTACCAGTGCCACACTTGGGTACCCTGTATTTTATTTTATTGTATTGTATTTGTATGTTTTGCACAGAACTGTACTTGCAATTTTTACAACTTGGTGATTCAGACGCTGCGGTCAGGGTGCTCCATGATGATGTAATTTGATTGAGCAGGAGGCGATGGGCAACAGGCGCCATGGACAGCCTGGATTAGGTATATAGGTAAGTGTTCGTTGTTTTGTACGTCATGCCCTGATGAAAATATTGACAATACAACATTGAAACATTGGCTATTTGAGCTGCATGTGTCATTTGTGAGCCGTGAGTGTCGCCAACTACTGTCTATGCAGTGCATCCGGAAAGTATTCAAATAGCTTCACTTTTTCCACATTTTCTTATGTTACAGCCTTATTCCAAAATGGAATACTTTCATTTTTCCCCTTCAAATTCTACACACAATACCCCATAATGACAATGTGAAAAATGATTTTTTTTTTAGATTTTTGCAAATTTATTAAAAATTAAAAACTAAGAAATCACATTGTTACAGGTGGGTTAAGTTCGAGGAGACCCAGATGGGTGGATTCCCAGAAAAGTACTTCAACAAACAACTTGAATATATAAATACAGTGTATAAATTTATTGTATACTTAGCTAAGGCTACTGATCGATTCAGCAGATGTTCAATACAGCAATCACATTAGCATAGTCAGGAGCCTCGCCCTCTGCGTCTAGAGGCTGAATTATATTCAGATCATCCTGGCACTTCTGCAGTCAATGTTCATCCAGGCTGTCTAGGCTACTGTACCACCTGAAGTTTACATACTTATAGACCTATTAAAACACAAAAAGAAAAAGTATTCCACATTGGGGCACTCATCTGTAACTTACTGTAATGGAAAATCTGAATCTGGGTATGGGACAACTCCCTATAAAAAATAACCTTTATTATAATTAGTTTAAAATACTAATAGTGGATAGCTAGCGAAGTATTCAAAGAGAATATGTGAAAAAGTGAATAGTGCAAAAGAAAAAATCAAAAGATAAAATTAGAACACACACTAGTCTCGAATATGATCAGTCAGCTAGATAATTCTCTCTTGTAATAATTATACAACTATATCGTTGTGCTTATTGTCAATATTGACCTATAGGATTGTATACATAAATTGTGCGCTCCCCTCCTTGGGATATTTAGGCTTACCGTTGGGATAATTTAATTGAGGATTCCACTATTGATCACAGGATACAGTGATCATAATCAGCAATTCACGTATTGATACCCTAAGTGGATACAGTTCTGAACCACTTGTGACTACTGCTAATGTAGAGGGATTGTTAGAGTGACCCTATCTCAATACATAGCGATTTTTATTTATGTGGTCCCAACTTTCTAGAATTCTAAGTATATTCCCAACAGGACATATTCCCACCATGTAAGGTTTGTGTGAAAAACTAGGGCACTGCAGCGATATGATCTGAACACTTCCCTTGTGCAGAACGAATTCACTTAGATAGATATTCTCATATAACATGCATTCACACACGTCAGTTAGGGGGTTAATCCTATTCGAGCATAGCCTTCCACAGTACCTGGGAGTAAGTAAATTATCCTCAATCTCCCTGCTCCTGTATATAATTGATAAGAAGCAGCTCAAACAAGCCGTAATAGTATTGCTGAATCAGAGGATCTCGATGGTATGCGCTCCCAGTATTAGATCTATATCACTTAATACAGTATGTAATCTACGGCTGATTGAATCAGGCTAGAATGGTCTTACTGCAATACAATGTGTCACTAACATGTTGTGCAGACAATAGACCCATGTATTCAGTGATCCGCAACAAATGTTTCAAATTCAGCCATGTCAGTGCTATCGTAACCTGGCTGATTTACAATGTGTCCAAAGCATGTACTGCTGGTTACATTCTCCTGCGAATGCCATATAGCACAATATGCAGTCTTTTCTATACATAGAAATTGAGTTATCTGTTTCTGTGGGTTAACCCTTTTAGACTGACTGAATGAGAACGGAGATTAGATGTCAGTTAGCTGCGTGTCTTATTGTTCATTGCCGTAATAAGGAATAGTGCATTATATCATGCTCGTTCTCTCAACTATGCCCAGATAAGCCAGACTAAATCCCTGGTGAGAGGGAGGCAACACTTATTTAATATCTAGTAACGTCCTACGGTACGTTTATCCGGTGCCCCGGATTTCAGATTATATCAATAATTGCACATTTCAATTTAATGTATGGAGACAGTGTGATCATTTAAAAAACACGACACCCAGAAGGTGGATGGTGTGCTAACCAATGCGCATTTCGCATATGAGCTTTAACGAGGTGACCTACCTACTTATAGACCTACTGACTAGACTCAGATGTGACAATACCCATAAAAGGGCATAAACCTAAAGGTCACAATCTAATAGGGTTGCTGACCAGCCTCAGATGTGGTGATACCACAAAAGGGCCTAAACCTAAAGCTCACATACTGATAGGTCAAGTAGCAAGAGGATATATGATGCACAAAAGAATGTACAGTGATGTATGCAAGTCCTATTAAGAACACCATATTATATTCATAACAAACACCAAACACCTTTCTAAAGATATAACATAATGCACTCATAATAATAATCAAATGAAGTTAAAAACATTAAATAAACTAAATTGTGTATATGTTAGGATTCTGTTCAGTATGTATCTGGTGTCAGCTGATCCATATGTGTTCTGTTCCTTGGCTCTGTGTACATGCAGCTCAGCAGGTGCACAGGGTTTGTAATTACTAGTGAACACTCCCAGCCTGGCTTTGTTCATTGGTTAGTGTGGCTGTTAAAGGCCAACTAGCTGAGTTCTCAGACGCCGGTGATATTATACTACTTTCCTGGCCTGAACTACCTGCATTGCCTGGTGTCTTCGTCCTAGCTCCTGTTCATGCCGAGAAGCCTGGTTTTCCAGTTCATGTAATCCTGCCACAACCATTCTTGCCAGCTCATGTTCATGCCAGAACTATTTAGTTAAGTATCATGGACTTTCACTGTGCTCTGTGGATTCTCTAGTATTCACTACTCGTGTTACATGTTACTATGGACTTCCTCTATGCCTGCATGCTGTTATGCTTTATAATACAAATCCTGCAATCAGTTCCGTGGATTATATTACTCTGATTCTTTATTCAACTGTCTCATTACTCTGCTGCAATTCTCAGTCTGCAAACCCATTTACTCTTAGCTCATATTGTACCCTGGATTGTTACTGTGATTCCTCTGCCATACCTCATTATACCACTGCTATAATAAATACTTAGTATTCCTGCACTTCTGTGGACATTCATTTCCTGCAACAGTGATCGTTATACATTCTAGTCCTGTAATCAAGTCCTGGCTCTTAGCTGTTATACTCACCTGCTGTCCATAATCAGTGTAAAGGGTGCTGCTGCACATTTCAGTATTAAAGGGAGAGTCCATAGTCTGCTAACCTTTAATTCTGCTACAACGTGCTCAAGTTATTACTGTATTCCCCAGTCAAGTCTGGTTAACCATTTCTATGTCACACTGCATCTGCCTGCACCTCCAGTAGTAACTCTCTCCTTGTAATTCACCTGCCAAACATTAGAGGCAGGTGAATCGTAACATTATCACCGGCCATAAAACACACTACTGGAGTAGTATGCTCAGAATGGACCCAGTCGTTTCAAGTCCAGTCCAGATCTCAGCCGGTCAGACTCATGTTGCAGATCCAGTTCCGGGTCTTCTGAGCAAGCTGCAGAACTTTGAGAGTACACAGACACTGCTGTTACAAGCCTTTTTAGGAATGTCTTCTCGTGTGGATCTGCTGCAGCAGCAGAGTATTCCAACCTCTCAAAGTGTCCTGGAGGCAGTTAATCCTTGCCATAATCAGCCTGGTGAGGACAATATTGTTGGTACATTTTCTTGCAACTGTTCCAGGTCCTCTCTGTCCCATGGTGGAGTGAATCCTGAGCGACTGAGTAATTTGTTCGTGAAAATTGAGCAGTTACAAACATTTTTTACTGGTATAACTCAATTGATACCAGAAATTTTTGGGAGTTTTCTGGACCTTTTCAAAGCTTACTCTCAGGTTTCTGAGACCAATGTGACTACAGACTCTTGCTTCCCCACTACTGAAATTCCCTCGTCAGGTTGGGGTGAAGGGAGATTTCGGAGTTACCTGCGACCTAGGCTTTCTGAAGCTGAACGCCAGCGGCGTATTGAGAATGGTCTCTGTCTCTATTGTGGGAGTGCTGAACACCTGATTAAAGACTGTTCATTATGCAGGTTCAGAAATAGTGATAAACTTCAGCCTTCCAGGGTTCAAGCTGATAAATCACTCAATGTTCTTCCAGACCCTATTTCTCCCAAAAAGCTTGCCCAAAAGAAAACTCTTATTTACAATTGGAGTCCTGTGACGAGGGGCTCAGAACTTAAATTTGGGAACCAGCAGGAGACTATTAAGTCTCTTATCAGCAGTGAGGTGTTCACCGTCTGTGCCCCAGGAGGGGTCTCGAGTGGCTGTGCCCCAGGAGGGGTCTCGAGTGGCTGTGCCCCAGGAGGGGTCTCGAGTGGCTGTGCCCCAGGAGGGGTCTCGACTGGCTGTGCCCCAGGAGGGGTCTCGAGTGCCAAAGCCCCAGGAGGGGACTCGTGTGCCAAAGCCCCAGGAGGGGACTCGTGTGCCAAAGCCCCAGGAGTGAACTCGTGTGCCAAAGCCCCAGAAGGGGTTCCCACTGCCCTTGCCTCATGGCATGAGGACCCGTCTGCCCTTGCCTCACGGCATGAGGACCCGTCTGCCCTTGCCTCACGGCATGAGGACCCGTCTGCCCTTGCCTCACGGCATGAGGACCCGTCTGCCCTTGCCTCACGGCATGAGGACGCTGTTTTCCCTTCCATCGGGCAAGCGAGGACTGCCGTGTCAACGGTCAGTCCAAATGTTGTCTTGTCTTTCAGGGTCACTCAGTCATCCAAGTCTGCCTTTCCAGAGGTCCGTGAAGTGCCTGCCTTTCCAGAGGTCCGTGAGGTGCCTGCCTTTCCAGAGGTCCATGAAGTGCTTGCCTTTCCAGAGGTCCGTGAAGTGCTTGCCTTTCCAGAGGTCCGTGAGGTGCCTGCCTTTCCAGAGGTCCGTGAGGTGCCTGCCTTGCCAGAGGTCCGTGAGGTGCCTGCCTTGCCAGAGGTCCGTGAGGTGCCCGCCTTGCCAGAGGTCCGAGAGGTGCCCGCCTTGCCAGAGGTCCGAGAGGTGCCCGCCTTGCCAGAGGTCCGAGAGGTGCCCGTCTTGCCAGAGGTCCGAGAGGTGCCCGCCTTGCCAGAGGTCCGAGAGGTGCCCGCCTTGCCAGAGGTCCGAGAGGTGTCCGCCTTGCCAGAGGTCATGCCAAGGCCTGTCCAGCCCCAGGAGGGGGTTCTGCCTGTCCAGCCCCAGGAGGGGGTTCTGCCTGTCCAGCCCCAGGAGGGGGTTCTGCCTGTCCAGCCCCAGGAGGGGGTTCTGCCTGTCCAGCCTCAGGAGGGGGCTCTGCCTGTCCAGATTCCAGAAAGGGTAGTTGATGGCCTCTCACCAAAAGGGTCATCAAACCCTGAAGTCCCAGGATGGGTTCCAGTTTTTGTGTCCAGTTCTGAAGCCCTAGAAAGGGCATCTGATTCAAGTTCTAGTGTTAAACATTGTGCCTCAGAGTTGATTTCCAGTGTGAACACAGCTTTCTCAGACTGTATCCAAAATGCCTCCAAACACTATCATGTCGCATCTGTTAGCTTTAGTTCCAAGAAAGATCTCCATTGTAATACTCCAGGGAATATTGTCTTTGAAGGAGATCTTGCCCAATTCCGTGCCCTGGCTCGTCAGTATCTCGTATACATCGAATCAGACTCGTCAATCAGCATCACTCCTGCCAATGCAGTTAATTATTTCCTCAGATCCTTCAGAGGGGAAGCTTTGGACTGGGCCAAACCCTTCATCAAGTCCAAAAATCCATTGCTCACTGATCTTCCTGCCTTCATTAAAGCGGTACAACAAAGATTCACCCCAAAATCAGACTGTTCAAAGTTGTCCATAGATTCAAATTCTGTCGTATCTATTTCCAGTCAAAGTCTACCTGTTCCGGTCAGTAAAGTTAAGTTAACTGCTTCTGCTAATGAGTCTCCATGTCTTGCTGATCCTAAAGAGAAATTTCCTGCCCTACCGGTTCCCGGGAAGAACCTTAAGTTTCGTAAGTCTCAAGTAGAGGCTACATGTCCTGTTGGTCCTGAGAATGTTCTTCCTTCTGTCAAGCCTGAAATGAAAGTCCAGTCTGTTGATCCTGCTAAAGACTCTCATTCTGTTGGTCCTGACCAAGACCCAGACCCTATTATCTTTAATGGAAGGTTGGAGCAATTTCGAGATCTGTTACTTCAAGTTCGGGAATTCGGTCCATGCCTTTCCTCTGATGCTGAGATAATTCTATTCTTGGGCATGGCCTTCAAGGGGGAGGCTCTGAAATGGCTTAAACCACTCATCTCTTCCAACGATCCTGTTCTTCGAGACTTGAAAGCCTTCAGTAATGCTGTAACTAAAAGATTTAGTGGTCCTGAAATTGTTTTTTCTGAATGTTCTGGGAGTCCTGCCTTGTCCACGAAAGAATCTTCTATTGCTGAAGTCGGATCTCCTTTGAGGAACCAGCGCACGAATGACTCTTCATCTCACAAAGACTGCAGGCTTCCAAAATCTTCAAAACAACAAACCAAGTACATAACTTCTGGCTGTATGTCATTCTCCTCCCCATACAATTGGTCTTCTGAAAATTCCTGTCATTTGAACTCATCTGCTCAGTCTGTCAAGTTTTTATCTCCTGCTAAGAAAGCTGTGGTTTTGCCTTTTGACGTTGACTCCAATTCGGATTATGACTCAGTAGCTGAAGAAGCTTTGTTACTGGAGTCACCTGTAAGCTATGACAATGTCTTTATGCTTCCAGTGGTAAAACCAAAACGGTCCCGTAAGAAGAAGCATCGTCGGAGATCTTGAATTTATGATTTATCTCTAAGACTTTTTCTGTTCAGTATGTATCTGGTGTCAGCTGATCCATATGTGTTCTGTTCCTTGGCTCTGTGTACATGCAGCTCAGCAGGTGCACAGGGTTTGTAATTACTAGTGAACACTCCCAGCCTGGCTTTGTTCATTGGTTAGTGTGGCTGTTAAAGGCCAACTAGCTGAGTTCTCAGACGCCGGTGATATTATACTACTTTCCTGGCCTGAACTACCTGCATTGCCTGGTGTCTTCGTCCTAGCTCCTGTTCATGCCGAGAAGCCTGGTTTTCCAGTTCATGTAATCCTGCCACAACCATTCTTGCCAGCTCATGTTCATGCCAGAACTATTTAGTTAAGTATTATGGACTTTCACTGTGCTCTGTGGATTCTCTAGTATTCACTACTCGTGTTACATGTTACTATGGACTTCCTCTATGCCTGCATGCTGTTATGCTTTATAATACAAATCCTGCAATCAGTTCCGTGGATTATATTACTCTGACTCTTTATTCAACTGTCTCATTACTCTGATGCAATTCTCAGTCTGCAAACCCATTTACTCTTAGCCCATATTGTACCCTGGATTGTTACTGTGATTCCTCTGCCATACCTCATTATACCACTGCTATAATAAATACTTAGTATTCCTGCACTTCTGTGGACATTCATTTCCTGCAACAGTGATTGTTATACATTCTAGTCCTGTAATCAAGTCCTGGCTCTTAGCTGTTATACTCACCTGCTGTCCATAATCAGTGTAAAGGGTGCTGCTGCACATTTCAGTATTAAAGGGAGAGTCCATAGTCTGCTAACCTTTAATTCTGCTACAACGTGCTCAAGTTATTACTGTATTCCCCAGTCAAGTCTGGTTAACCATTTCTATGTCACACTGCATCTGCCTGCACCTCCAGTAGTAACTCTCTCCTTGTAATTCACCTGCCAAACATTAGAGGCAGGTGAATCGTAACAGTATAGTCAGTATGCAACCTGACATGTAATGGGTAACTAGTATTATCTACAGTATGTTTATTTAATTTGTACTTTGCATTGGTGCTAAAACATCTGAGAGCATGAGATTGATAATAGTGAAACTTATATTTTTGTATCACTCCTGAAACTCCACCCTCTGCTCTCAGGTGGTTTTGCACCATGCGCCTAATTCAGACCTGATTGCTGCTGTGCATTTTTGCACAGCAGTGGATCATGTCTGAACTGTGCATGCCCCGGTGCCGCAGTGCGCTGGCTCATGCCAGACAGCCAATGGCCATCTCAGCCCTGCGATTGCCTCTGACAGGCAGAGGTGGTTGCTGGGAGGGAGGGGGTGAGCATTTTAGGGGCACGGTCTGGGCAAAGCAGGCGTGCCTGGACCGTGCGGGGGGGTGATCCGGACAGCAACGAGTAGCTCCCTGCCAGCGCGCAGGAGATGCGCTGGTAGGGTGCTACTCTTTAAGTACGAAAGCATAACCACCGTGCAATGCTTTTGTACTTGTACGGCGGGTTAGGGCATGACATGCGGGGCGTCCCCCCACATGTCGGGGAAGCTGATCATAGATGTGCTAAATTTAGCAAATCTACGATCAGGTCTGAATTAGGCCCTCTATACCTTGCAAGTTATATCCTGTATCAGTTATCATCTTAACATTTTCTATCTAGAACAAAATGTACCTATTAACTATATACCACATCTACTCACCAAATATATTGTTAAAAACATAAGCAAAGCATTCTTTTAGGTGTAGGATTCCTATGAGCAACCATCAATTTGTTATATTAAACAGGATATCATATTCTGGATCATTGTGAGATTTCCTTTACTACTCCTTTAACTTTGGTACTCACTTGATATGGGCCGTCATAGGGTAACTAATGTATGTAAAGTCTAGTTCAATAAAGTCTTGGGATAGTGCAGATTGTATGTATCCAAGCAATATATGGATCAAGTTCAATTTCCTATAATAATGTAGATGGAAATGATGTGTCATCCATCTTGTGCAAATGTCTTATCTTCATGGGCTCTTTCTTTCAAGAAACTTCTCTCTTGCCATCGTCATCATAGGCACATCTCGAGTGAAGTCCTCTTATCTCCTCTTTCAAGCAGGATGGATGTAATCAGCTAGTTAGCTTAAGAACAATAGACAGTGTGAGATAAACCCTTACATTATAACAAAATAAAAATTTCTTTATCCTACTGCTAATATCTTTTCTATTTCTAAACACTTCTACAGAACAATCTTATCATAAATGTACTGTATGTGTTTGTGTACTAGAAAATATTCCCAAAAAGTTCAAGCTTTTACCACCCTCCAGTTAATAAAGCATATCAACATACAGCCTGCTCTAAAAACCCAATTTTCATATACATGAACATTCCAGTTTCCTAATCAACACATCCATTCCTTCAATCATACTGATGTAAGTTTTGTGAATGGTATGAATCATTAAGAGAACCCAATATACTTTTGTTTGTGTCTGTACAATGGGTGTTTGTCTGCTCAAATCTTCTTGGACATCCCATAATAACAACAGTCTTTGTCAACATCAGGAGAGTCTCTTATCTTGTATAACTCTGCTTGAGACAACTTCACTCCTGAATGACGATGTTCATTAGCTGTTAAATGCTGACATACCCACCAACATTTTACACATAAAAAACGGTACAAATTAGGAAAGGGGGCATGGTCACGGGTAAAGGGGCGTGCCCACGCCCCTTTTCTTATACTTTCCATGGAAGTTTGGAGAGCTAAAAATTGGTACAGATCATAAAAAAAGGTACTGTACCTGCTAACATGGTACAGTTGGAGGGTATGCATTCTTCTTCTGGGTGACAAACAATAAATTCAAATTGCCATACTTGTGCAGTGTATATTTCAATGTTCATCTGCCCCTTTTCAGTGTCAGGGAAGATACAGTAGTCCACATTTTCAACTGCTGGAAAACTTTACTGTTCTCTGTAATATCAACCATGGTCTGGATACAGGAAATTCCTCTGATTTGAGCTTGCTGGAATGAAGCTTCCTCTCTTTCATGGCTTGACAACAGCATCAGTATTTGAACCCAGCATCCTAGCACCATCAGTGCTGTCTCTGTGGCTACTTGTACACCATACTTTGCACTCAGTTCTTGTGTCTGTACGCCATTCAAGACATAGGCGTGTATGTCAGCATGTTCTATTTCAGCAACCATCCACATAGGCTTGACAATTGTACAATTTTCAAAGCAAAGATTTACTGAGTTTATTGTCTTTGCAACGGCTCCTGCCTGAAGTCTGACAGTCTGTAAAGGTTGCTGCAGTGCTGCATCAGCTGTCCACACTTCGTCTGTGAATGTGGCAAAATTATGCATAAACCAGTATTTCACCCCATCTTCCAATGGTTCCTCCCACTGTGGGGCTGTACTCATGAAGAAAACGAATTCATATGGTTCTGTTATCTTTGAAAAAACTGGTTTAAATTTGACAAGTCCAGCAAGTAGATTTGCGGTTGCCATTGGTAACTGTGCATCTTTCAACAGTTTCGGTACCACTGAATACATTGGTGTTCGAATTTCAGTACCTAACACAAAATCTGAACTAAATCCCCAAATCAGTGTGTTTCTAAAGGGGGTACTCACGGAGCAATCGCTGCTTAAAATCTAAGCAATCTGACTAGATTGCTTAGATTTTAAGCAGGATCGGAGCGTGTGTAGCCCTCCCCCCCCCCCCCCCCCCCCGCTGGGTGAAATGAGCGGCCCCCCCGTCTCCCCCCGCATACTCAGCACACATCGCGCTGTGCTGAGCGTGGGGAGAGATGTGTGCTGAGCGGTTCGCTCAGCACACATCTCTCCCGCATCGTCTGGTGAGTACATCGTCTTACTCTCTGTTGCTCTCTGTAATCAAACAGTTTGTCTGTAATGGGTTGCACATTGTAAATCTTTATTGGTATGTTACCAACCCCCTTGTTGAATGTGTATCTCCCAGTCACTGTGTCATCATCAGCTGGCATACAGTTTTCAGGTAACCAGTTTACTTTGCATGTTTGCCCATAAAACACATCTTGTTCACTTTTTTTAGCGAGAAACTTAAAATCATTCAGTATGTGTTCACATGTACTGTAACTTTCTTAAAAGAATCATCTAACACCCCACATTCACACTTCTGATCAGATTCACAGTTTGGGCTGTGTCAGTGTGGGACACTACGGGCGACATCCCCCGCTGCGGGCCTCCCGGCCGGAAGCCATGGTCACACGGCTGGAAGCGGACGCAGATCCCCTTCTCCCGACCACCCGGCCAGATGCCAGCAGTGTGGGACACTACGGGCACCATGCCCCGCTGCGGGCCGCCCGGCCCAAAGCCATGGTTACCCGGCCGGAAGCGGACGCAGACCCCCTTCTCCCGGCCGCCCGGCCGGATGCCAGCCCTGGTCCCCGCGTCGCCAGGCGCGTCATCACAGGGAGACGCGGGCAACGAATGAGGAGCCGCCATGTCACCCGGCCCAGAAGCCCCTGCAGGGGGGTATGTAAGGGCTGGCGAGAGGGAGGGAGGTGAGGCTGCACGTGGAGGAGAGAGAGTGGAGGACGTGTGCTGCTGCAGCTACATCTCCTGCTCCTGTTGCTGCGGCTCCTGGTGCTGCTGCTGCCTTTGGTCGGGTGTGCCCTGGTAGCCTTCCTGCCCAGAGCTCGTATGAAGCTGCCATCGTCCTGATCCCTGACCCTGCTGCCCGGTGATCCAGGTAAGCCCTCAGTGAGGCCCCTCTCAGCATTGTCTATTGTGTTTTACTGTATTCTCTTAGTGTAGCAATTGTGTTTTACTGTATTCTCTTAGTGTAGCAATTGTGTTTTACTGTATTCTTCTAGAGTAGGTATTCTGGTTCTCTGTAGTCTCATAGACTGAAGCATTGTGTCCCTGTATGTTCTGTATGGTAATTCCGGTGCGCATAGCGTTCTGCGGTCCCGCCTTCGCGCGTCACTCCCCGGTCAGGCTCCCCTTGCAGGTAGGTGGTTAGCTGTGCGAGTTCCGGTTGGGGGCTGAGAGTCGCCCGCTCCTGCCTGGCTCCGTGCGCCCCCCCACCCGTGGCGTTGTATCTTGCGCATTTCTGTCCTAGGTATCGGGAGAGTGATCGCTCATCACGCAAGCGGACAAGATCGAGTCGGGTGAGCCATTTGGTGTTCCGTGTGTGTTACGTAAGTTTGTCACCCCATTCCCCACCCCTCCCCCTGGTTGTGGGCATTTCCATCCAGGGTAGCACTGGGTGCTTTTGCACCTCACGGGCAACCAGTCTGAGGCCACAAGTGCCAATGATGACTCATCATTGAGCCCGCCTGGGGGTGTCTCGCCTTCCCTCCTCTCTGTCTGCGTGTATGTAGGTTCTATTTTTGTGACAGGAATCATCCAGGACCCCCAGCCACTCCCATCTAGTGAGCCAGAGTCACCCCTGAGGGGAACCCGGAGTATCCCAAGCGGAGCAGAGAAACCGCCCTCGGTAAGTGTACCAGCCTTGACCCTCTGCCCCGCCCCTTCATACATCTGTGATATTCTGCATGGAGAAGCAATTCTCTCCCCCATCTGTGTTGTGTAAATCAAACCCCCCCTTTCACACATGCAGTTTGTGAAATCTTGTGGGTATCAACATCAGTCCCTCCTAACTCTGAACAGCCCCCCTTGATTTCATCACTATCTGGGCTGAAACTATGTGAGCGTGCTAAAATTTCACACTGTTTGTGAATTTCAACATCCTTTGCTGCATCTGCAGATTTTACTACATTCTTATCATCTACTATGGTTTGTATACAGTTAGTGCAAACAAACTGATTAGGCATCCCATCATCAATTTGTCTATTCTCTTGTGTGGAAATGCAAGTAGTGTGTCTGACAGGTGCAGCTGCCCTCTTACATCTTCCTCATATTCTACCTCAGAATCACTGTCTAACTGTTCCCAGTTTTGTGAGGTAATCAATGTACGTATCTGCACAGAATCAAGTTTGGGCTTTTTACCCGGCTGTTTCTTATGGTTCACTCTTTTAACATCATAATTTTCAAACTGTGTCTGCAATTCACTGGTACACTGTTCCTGGGACCATATACGTTGACAACGTTGCTGTATATTGTAGGATTTACGCATAAGCTTACCAAAGAAACCGTGATAGGAGGTGTACCATCCTGTGAATCAGTGATTATGGTACGCACTATTGTATAAAGGTGGTGGTTTGACTATACTGGATACACATAGACGGTAGACTGGTGTTTTTAAAGATACCTTGATGAGTGGAATCCACACATGTTATGTGTAAGTGGGGTACGCACTTTTCATAAGCAGGATTTGAAGAACCTTTAGAGCATAATTTGATTTTTGCATATGTTTTGGACATACTACACCATGATTTATTTTCATGTTTTTTTTTTCACATAACACAATATGACGGGAGGACCGGACGAGATGCCTGACGCCATCTAGGAGTGACTTCATAGAGACCTAACACCATAATAGAGACTGTATTGGACTTAAGTATTCATACCAATTGAGTTGAGCCTGTGCATTGAGCTTAAGAACTGCAGTCGCTGCTCAACACTCATTGCTTAACAAAACACAAAACAATACTTAAATCAACATTCTGTAAATCTTCTAAAGGAGCTACAGTTTTGATTGGTTGCAAGTATTTAGCGGCAGTCTCCAAAATGTCAGATCAGGATCTGGATCTATATAGACATGATGGAACACTTGCCCCTTCTCCTTACTAAATAAACTTTTAAACATTTTTCTTACATAAAATTATAGCACTTTCTGGGGTCCAAACGGGGTCTACTGACTGGCTTGCCAAAATGTTACAGATAGGTTAAGTTCGAGGAGACCCAGATCGGTGGATTCCCAGAAAAGTACTTCAACAAACAACTTGAATATATAAATACAGTGTACACATTTATTTTATATTTAGCTAAGGTTATTGATCGATTCAGCAGATGTTCAATACAGCAATCACATCAGCATACTCAGGAGCCTCACCCTCTGCATCTAGAGGCTGAGTTATATTCAGATCATCCTGGCACTTCTGCAGTCAATGTTCATCCAGGCTGTCTAGGCTACGGTCCCACCCAAAGCTTACATACTTATAGGGCGACTTGTCATGTCCCGGAGCCTCACGGGGGGAATCGGCGCCGTGGCGTTTACCGCTCAGGAGTCTGGCGGGCAGCAGCGGTGCTGGGCTGCTGCGACGGGTCCGTGTGCAGTGGTGAGGGGATGCTGTGGCGGGTCCGCTCGTAGTAGCCGGAGGATGCTGTGGCGGGCTTGCTGGCACTGGGAGTAGCTTCCGGAGAGGCCAGGGGTAGTTCTGGTGTAGCACTAAATGTGTCTGCTGCACAGGGGCCGCCACGTTGGAGACCAAAGCTATGAACCTATTGCACAGGCTCATTCTGTCCAGCCAATCCAGGGAGATCTCTCCTCTTAAAAGGGAGCTGGTTCAGGTTATGGGTGCCAGTGCTTCAAGTTACTACCTAGGTGTAGGATCTCCAGCCCTATGCTCCCAGGTTACTTCGGTACCTTGGTTACTCTCCAGCTTTGCTCTGCCTTGATCTTTCTGGTTGCAGCAGTCCCGCCGACCCTAACCCGATACCATCTGAGAGGGGCGTTCTCGGTAATCTTGATTCTTCAAGGATCTTGGTTGTCGACAGATTACCGTGTTCTTCAGTCTTGTTATTCAAGCCACAGCTCTCCGTTCACAGTCCTTCATCTTCACTGTTCTTCAACCTCATCTTTCTAGCCACAGTTCGTTATCTTCAAGTGTTCTTCAACCTCATCTTTCAAGCCACAGTTCATTATCTTCAAGTATTCTTCAGCCTTTTTATTCAAGCCACACCTCTCCGTTCACAGTTCTTCATCTTCAGTGTTCTTCAACCTCGTCTTTCAAGCCACAGTTCATTATCTTCAAGTGTTCTTCAGCCTCATTATTCAAGCCACAGCTCACCGTTCACAGTCCTTCATCTTCCGTGTTCTTCAACCTCATCTTTCAAGCCACAGTTCACAACCCTCAGTTCATTATCTTCAGTGCTCTTCAGCCTCGTTATTCAAGCCACAGCTCACAGTCTTCAGTTTTACAAAGTCACAGGTTACTACCCGCAGTTCATCATTTACAGTGATCATCCTATCTCGGTAGTCTCCACTCCCATCATTCCTGACCCATGAGTAGGAATTACATCCAGCCACCTCGTCTTCTTCCCTTGCAAGTGTTCGCTTCCTCAGGCAAACCTCAGTCGCTGGATCCTCATTCCCAGCCGAGCATGACAGTAAGCACTGGCGCCATGGATCCGATGGATGATCAGGCTTCGGGAGGCGACGCTAGTGCGGATATCCTGTCACATCTGAGTAAATAGGAGGCCGTACAATCTCAAGTTGTGCAGTTCATGCAAAGTATGTCAGATTGCCTTGATTATCTCCATGCAGTTATGGCAGCACCCCAAGTGTCCATACCTGCTCCCATAGTTGCATCCCCAGCTGCAACTCCATCGATCCCATTGCCTCGATTGCATCTGCCATCGCCTAGTAAATTCGATGGGATTCCAAAACAATGCTGCGGGTTTCTTAACCAGTGTGAAATCCAGTTCGAATTGCAGTCTGCCAGCTTCCCATCTGCCCGGACCAAGATAGCGTATATAATTTCCCTTCTAACTGGTCAGGCTTTGGAATGGGCTTCACCCTTGTGGGAAAGAGCAGATCCCGTCCTCTCAAAGTATTCTGAATTTGTGTCAACATTTCGTAAGATTTTCGATGAGCCGGGCAGAACCACTTCCGCTTCATTGGAGATTCTGCGTCTACGACAGGGGACTCGGTCCGTCAGCCAGTACGTAATTCAATTCCATACCCTCTCCTCTGAACTAGGCTGGAACGAAGCTGCACTTATCGCAGCTTTCTGGAACGGTCTTTCTGATAAGATCAAGGATGATATGGCAACTCAGGACGTTCCTGATAAACTGTTAATTTCTTTGTGCAACAAACTGGATCTAAGGTACAGAGAACGATGCTTGGAGAAAGCAAAGTCAGACCGACCCAAGCCATGGGTCTATCCTCCACCCTGACCATCATCTCCAATAACGAAGGAACGGGCTATTTCTGTCACTGCGGTGGATGGTAGTTTTATCCCCGAAGGGCTAATCTCCTTTCGTTCAGTACCCCTTAAGATGAAGATCGGAGCTCTTCACTCGGAGAACATTTCTTTCCTCGTAATTCCTAAAGCTTCTCACGAACTAATCCTGGGATTACCGTGGTTACAGAAGCATAATCCACATATAGACTGTCAAACTATGGATGTTCTCACCTGGGGAGGATTCTGCTTCCGAAATTGCCCGTTTACAGTGAGTTCTCTTTGCACGCTAAGTTTCTCCAGTGTTCCCACAGAATACCAGTCTTTCTCGGATGTCTTCAGCAGGCAAGGAGCCGGCGCTTTACCCCTGCATCGAAGTTGAGACTGTCTTATTGACCTGATATCTGGCAAGACTTCTCCCTGAGGTCGGATTTATCCCCTATCCCTCCCAGAGATGCAAGCAATGTCCGAATATATTCAGGAGAATTTGGATAAGGGGTTTATTCAGCCTTCATCCTCGCCGGCCGGGGCAGGGTTCTTTTTTGTTAAATAGAAAGACGGAGGTTTACGACCTTGTATCGACTACAGGGGTCTTAATGAGATTACAGTTAAGAACAGATACCCCTTGCCACTGATCCCAAAGTTATTTGACCAAGTAAAGGTAGCCACAGTGTTCACCAAGTTGGATCTGCGGGGAGCTTATAATTTGATACGCATTTGCTCGGGAGACGAATGGAAGACAGCAATCAATACCCATGATGGGCATTACGAATACCTGGTAATGCCCTTCGGCTTGTGTAATGCTTCAGTGGTATTCCAAAACTTCGTAAATGAGATTTTCAAGGATCTTCTTTACAACTGTTTGGTGGTATACTTGGATGACATTTTAATTTTTTTCAAGAGATCTCAAGACCCATCGTGTTCAAGTCAAGGAGGTTCTTGAGCGTTTGAGGAGGAATAAATTGTTCTGCAAATTGGAGAAATGTACCTTTGAAGAGTCCTCAATCCCGTTTCTCGGCTACATTATCTCAGGAGAGGAGTTACAGATGGATCCTGCCAAGGTCCAAGCGATTCGGGATTGGTCGTTACCAAATACTCTAAAGGGGGTTCAACGTTTTCTTGGTTTTGCCAACTTCTATAGAAATTTTTTCAAGAATTACTCTTCCATCATTGCTCCCATTACTGCTTTAACTAGAAAGGAAGCAGATCCAGCCAAGTGGTCCTTACGGGCCTTGGAGGCCTTTTCTTCTATAAAAAAGAGCTTTTTCAACTGCCCCAATTCTTCGTCAGCTTGATCTCAGTCGTCCTTTCCTTGTGGAAGTGGATGCCCCCACTGTGGGTGTGAGAGCAGTTTTATCTCAACTCTTCAAAGATTAAAAAAAAGTCCATCCATGCGCATATTTCTCACGAAGATTTTCTCCTGCTGAACAGAATTACGCCATTGGGGAACAAGAACTACTGGCAATTAAGTTGGCTTTTGAGGAGTGGAGATTTCTGTTGGAAGGAGCACAACATCCAATCTCAGTAACCACCGATCATAAGAACCTCCTATACTTGCAAACAGCTCGATGTCTAATTGCAAAAAATATGGTGACAATACATACAAACAAGCGCATCAAATGGATGATTGCGTCATGGACCAACTGCGATGTACGGTCCTATCACAAATGATTTCCAATGGAATAATGTCCAGCAAGGAAAAAGATAAAGTGCATATAGTGAAGTACAATTTAAAAATTTAATGTAAAATCACATATCACACACAGTAAAACAGACATAGCAGCATGTAGGTATCCATATAGAGAGTCCAACAATGGGCAATTACCAGAGGTAGGTGAGAACTGTCTTGTGGCAGTTCTGAAGAGCATGGGAGCAGCTTCCGGAGAGGCCAGGGGGAGTTCTGGTGTAGCACTAAATGTGTCTGCTGCACAGGGGCCGCCATGTTGGAGACCAAAGCTATGAACCTATTGCACAGGCTCATTCTGTCCAGCCAATCCAGGGAGATCTCTCCTCTTAAAAGGGACCTGGTTCAGGCTATGGGTGCCAGTGCTTCAAGTTACTACCTAGGTGTAGGGTCTCCAGCCCTTTTGCTCCAAGGTTACTTCGGTACCATGGTTACTCTCCAGTTTTGCTCTGCCTCAATCTTTCTGGTTGCAGCAGTCCCGCTGCCCCTAACCCGATACCATCTGAGAGGGGCGCTCTTGGTAATCTTGATTCTTCAAGGATCTTGGTCGTCGACAGATTACCCTGTTCTTCAGCCTTGTTATTCAAGCCACAGCTCTCCGTTCACAGTCCTTCATCTTCACTGTTCTTCAACCTCGTCTTTCAAGCCACAGTTCATTATCTTTAAGTGTCCTTCAACCTCGTCTTTCAAGCCACAGTTCATTATCTTCAAGTGTTCTTCAGCCTCATTATTCAAGCCACAGTTCTCCGTTCACAGTTCTACATCTTCAATGTTCTTCAACCTCGTCTTTCAAGCCACAGTTCATTATCTTCAAGTGTTCTTCAGCCTCGTTATTCAAACCACAGCTCACTGTTCACAGTCCTTCATCTTCAGTGTTCTTCAACCTCGTCTTTCAAGCCACAGTTCACAACCCACAGTTCATTATCTTCAAGTGTTCTTCAGCCTCGTTATTCAAGCCACAGTTCTCCGTTCACAGTTCTTCATCTCCAATGTTCTTCAACCTCATCTTTCAAGCCACAGTTCATTATCTTCAAGTGTTCTTCAGCCTCGTTATTCAAACCACAGCTCACTGTTCACAGTCCTTCATCTTCAGTGTTCTTCAACCTCGTCTTTCAAGCCACAGTTCACAACCCACAGTTCATTATCTTCAGTGCTCTTCAGCCTCGTTATTCAAGCCACAGCTCACAGTCTTCAGTTTTCCAAAGTCACAGGTTACCACCCGCAGTTCATCATTTACAGTGATCATCCTATCTCGGTAGTCTCCACTCCCATTGTTCCTGACCCATGAGTAGGAATTACATCCAGCCACCTCATCTTCTTCCCTCGCAAGTGTTTGCTTCCTCAGGCAAAGCTCAGTCGCCGGATCCTCATTCCCAGCCGAGCGTGACACTACTGACTAGACTCAGATGTGACAATACAATAAAAGGGCATAATCCTAATGGTCACAATCTAATTGGGTTGCTGACCAGCCTCACATGTGGTGATACCACAAAAGGGCCTAAACCTAAAGCTCACTTACTAATAGGTCATGTGGCAACATGATATATGATCATGGCCGTAACTAAGGGGGGGCTAGGGGGGCATGTGACCTGGGCGCCGTCTTGGAGAGGGCGCCGAGACTGGCACTTTAATCCCCCCTAACGCCACCTTCCTATATGGCAGCGTTCGCTTAGAAGACAGTGCTGCGCCGCCTATGAAGAAGCCGAGCACCGCATCGCTGAGATGAAACTGAAAATAAACTACATCTCCCAGCAGCCCATGCTGCCGGGAGCTGTAGTTTACTTTCAGTTTCATCTTTGCAGCGTGTGATGATGTGCCCGGCAGAGCAGGATTAAAGACTGAGCACAGGGGATAAGTTACCCCCCTCCCTCCCGCCCCGCCAGTGCATTTAATCATTGCAGACAGTGCATTGCTGCACTGGTAAGAAGTATCCTGGGGTCCGAAAAGGGGGCGGGGCTAAACGGCACTTTACACAGTGCCATGCCAGCCAGGTTGTGTCTATGTTACCTTCTGACAGCCAGCCAGCCAGCAGCATGGGAAAGAGGAAAGGAAGAGAGCAGCAGCACAGCCTAAATAGTGAGTATGACTCAGGGAAGGGTCACTATATGTGTGTGTGACTACTATATATGTGTGTATGAATGTGTGCGCATGTGTCAGTGTATGTATACATGTCACTATATATGTATGGGATGTAGTTATGTAACTGGGTCACAATACCGGCACCTACATCCCGCCCCCTGAACATCCCGACAGTCAGCATGCCGACTAACAGAGACTATTTCCACCCATGGGTGTTCACGACACCCATAGAGTGGTAATGGAACCTGTGTCGAGGGAATAGAACCTGTGGAAATAGAACCTTTGTTGCGCTCATCCCCTCCCACCGCCGCCATCTTACAGCTGGGATCCCGGTGTCGGGATGCTGACCGTTGGTGAAACAGCCCCAACCCATATGTATTTAAACAGGTGTGTGATTGTATGTATGTATGTATGTATGTAAGTGAACGTATGTGTGCGTGTATGTGTTTAGGTGAGTGATTATATGTATCAATGTATGCGTTGTTATTTTATTTTTTCTTCATTGCAGCCCATATAAATTAAAAATAAAAAGTATGAAAATACCTAGCTATCCCCTTTGCCCTTTTGGAGTTTATATTATATTTTTTATATATATTATATATATATATATATATATATATATAGTATAGTATATGCAGAGAACGGTGGGCGGCACTCACAGGACTCTCAATAATAATCAATTAGCACGTTGTTGTGATTATTATTGAGATTCCTGTGAGTGCTGTTCTCTGCATATCGTATGGTGTATGCCCCGGGGAGGGCACCCAGGCAAGTTGTTGTTTAACCGGAGTGCCGACCACCATTTGTGTGTATATGTGTGTATATATATATATATATATATATATATATATATATATATATATAAACACTGACTCGGGAGGGGGGGGCGCCAAGTTAATGCCTCGCCCCGGGTGACAAAACTGGTATCCGTTCACATGGTCGACCATGTTATGGTCGACAGTCATTAGGTTGACCACTATTGGTCGACATTGACATGGTCGACATGGACACATGGTCGACACATGAAAATGGTCGACACATGAAAGGTCGACACGTGAAAAGGTCGACATGAGTTTTTTTTTTGTTTTTTTTCTTTTGGGGAACTTTTCCATACTTTACGATCCACATGGACTACGATTGGAACGGTAAAGTGTGCCGAGCGAAGCGGTAGCAGAGCGAAGGCACCATGCCCGAAGCATGGCGAGCGAAGCGAGCCATGCGAGGGGACGCGGTGCACTAATTGGGGTTCCCAGTCACTTTACGCAAAAAACGACACCCAAAAAAGTTAAAAAACTCATGTCGACCTTTTCATGTGTCGACGTTGACCATGTCAATGTCGACCAATAGTGGTCGACCTAATGACTGTCGACCATAACATGGTCGACCATTCATACCGGAACCGACAAAACTCCTAGTTTCGGCCCTGATATGATGCACAAAAGAATGTACAGTGATGTATGCAACGTCCTATTAAGAACACCATATTATATTCATAACAAACACCAAACACCTTTCTAAAGATATAACAAAAAGCACTCATAATAATAATCAAATGAAGTTAAAAACATTAAATAAACTAAATTGTGTATAGTCAGTATGCAACTTGACATGTAATGGGTAACTAGTACTATCTTCAGTATGTTTATTCATTTTGTACTTTGCATTGATGTTAAAACATCTGAGAGCATGAGATTAATAATAGTGAAACTTATATATTTGTATCACTCCTGACACACATGTACATACAGTAAGTATTCACAGCCTTTACTCAATACATTGTTGATGCACCTTCGGCAGCAATAACAGCCTCAAGTCTTTTTTTTTCATCAATAGTTTTTATTTGAATATTTGTGATGCAAAACGGGTACAAAAGGAAAAAAAAAGGGGGGGGGATAGGTACATGAATACATGAGACAACATAATGGCAAACATGTACAGACAGTTCAAAGTCAATCAAACAAGTACATTAAAGAACCTGCAGTGAACCTAAAATAATGGAAGATGGTAAAAAAGGAGAAGGGAAAAAAAAAAGGGGGGGGGGGGAGAAAGGCGGCAATGGGCATATTATATATACAGCACTAGAAAGTAGGCCATCCCAGTCTTAGGGAGGGGATCTCATCAGCCGAGAGGTCAGGAGAATGCAAGTCTGAGGAAGGGGAACGTAGTATCAGTGTAGCGCCCTCACCCTCCGTGATAAACAGATGCCAGGGCATCCAACGGACCAGAGGGGATTTAGCGGAGAAGGAGTATGGGATGTGCTCAGTCTCCATCAAAAAGTGCAGCTGTATTTTGTGTATAACCTTCAATAGGGGAGGTGATGTGGGTTGCTTCCAGTTTTGGGCTAAGGCCGCACGTGCAGCGAGACAGATATGTCCTAAAACATAATGTAAATGGGCACCCACGGATCGCGGGTATACATTCAATAAAGCTATAAGGGGGGGAAGGGGACAAATCAAGATTCAGAACTTTATTGATAAGCCCAAATACCTCCACCCAGTACAATTGAATATGGGAACATGTCCAAAAAATATGAAAGAGGTGGCCCACCTCTCCGCAGAGACGCCAACAAAACTTCGAACATGCAGGCCAAATCGTATGCAACCTATCAGGTGTGAGGTATAATCTATGTAGTAACTTGACATGCATTTCGGAGTGATTCAGGCATTTAGACATAGTAAAAATGACAAAAAGATGTGCTGTCATTGGGAATCATGGAGAGTACAGCCAATATCCGTCTCCCACCTGATTTGGGCTCTAGATTTAGAAACGGGGATTAGTGACAGTAATGCTCTATACCAGAAGGAAATTTCCCCCTTAGAAGTAACAGTAAAAAGCAGTGACGTGCGGTGGGGTGTGGCAGGTGAGGCAGAGCCTTTCCTGTCATACTTACGTTTAAACCAGTGTTTTGACTGACTAAAATATATTAAAAATACTAATAATTTGTTTGAAATATCTTCTTTGCATTATTCTAATAATTTTTATAGCCCAAACTCTGGAGTAAAAAGTCTATGGCAGGTGAGGCAGTGCCTCACCTGTGTATCCTTTCCACACATCTCTAATCAAAACTCACCAGATTTCCAGGAGTTTATAATGCTGCACCTGTGTTTAATGCCCAGATGTACCCTTTGGCTCATATATTGCATGTAAATCTGGCTCTGGGGTTAGCCAGTGCCTCCTTAGCCATTTAGCTCACCGCACGTCCCTGGTAAAAAGTCGGCCTATTACATGTGAAATAACAGGGGGTGGTGGAGTGAGAGTAAGGTGGAGGCTATTCCACCAGTGCTGGATTTGATAGTATCGAAGAATCTCAGAGTTACGCAAAGAGAAGCGTCCCTGAATATCAGAAAAGGTGGCGAGCACAGACACATTAAACAAATCTCCCAGGACCCCCATCCTCCTGGAACGCCAGTTTGCCAGATTAAGATTAGGGACTAGGGCGGCCACCGCTCGTAATGATACTAAAGACATATTATGATAAGAGGGGGATATGGCCATATTCAACTTGTCCCAGGCCTGTAGCGTGGCTCGGGTAGAGGGAAGGAGTTTTAAGCCCTGTGGGCACAGGGATTTGGGCAGCCAGAAGAGATCTTTCAAGGGAAAACGGAGACAAGCCGTCTCCTCTAGACACGTCCACCCCGGACGCATATCTCTACAGAATTCTTTAATCTGAGCCAAGAGGCAGGCTTCCTGGTACAGTGAAAGATTAGGCATATCCAGGCCACCGGCACTCCTCGGTAAAGACTTCCTCGCGCGAGCAAGTTTAGGCGGGCGCAAAGACCATATATAATTGGTAAGAATTGCAGTGGCCTTATCTAGATATTTCTTTGGGAAGGTAAAAGGGATAGTACGGAACAGGAACATTAATTTGGGGAGCAACGACATTTTAAAAGTGGCCAGACGCCCCAACCAAGAAATTTCATAATTGAGCCATGATTTGGTGAACAGCTGAAGGGAGGACAACAGAGAAGGAAGATTAACCTCAAAAACAGAAGAGGTAGATGGGGGGACGAAAATACCTAAATATCGTATCGAGGATGTTTGCCAATTGTGGGCGTACTTAACGCGTAAGAGGGTCATGGAGTGGGCGAGATTAATGGGCAAAGCATCGGTCTTAGAGGCGTTTAATTTATAATAGGATGCTGCAGAGTACATATCAAAAATATTGTGTAAATGAGGGAGTGTAGTGCAAGGGTCAGTTACAAATAGAAGAACATCGTCCGCGAACAGACAGAGCTTGTGAAGAGAGGAGCCTAATCACAGTCCAGGGAAGCTTAGCTGCCAAAGGCTCAATGGCCAGGACAAAAATGAGAGGGGAGAGAGGACAGCCCTGGCGGATGCCATTGGAGATTGGAAAAGAGGAAGATAAAAAACCATTACTGAAGACCCAGGCCGACGGGGAGCTATACAAGGCTAATATCGAAGAAAGGATGCGATCACGCAAGCCAAATTTTAATAGAACGTCTCACATGTAAGACCAGTTTAAGCGGTCAAAGGCCTTTTCTGTGTTCAAAGATAGCAGAAGGAGACCGTGCTTAGTGGGCAGGGAATCTACAAGGTTAAAAACCCTGCATGTATTATCAGACGCTTGTCTTCCCGGGATAAAGCCGACCTGATCCGGATGTATCATGGAGGGGAGGAGGGCATTCAAACGAGAGGCTATTAATTTAGCATATATTTTAATGTCCCCGTTCAATAGCGCAATGGGACGGTAATTTTGACAAGAGGTCAAATCTTTGCCCGGTTTGGGGATCATGACAATACGCGCCTCGAGCATCTCCTCAGGGAGGGTACCTTGAGAGGTAATGTCATTGTAAACTGTCACTAGAGAGGGAGCTAGGAGGTCTTGGAGCGAAACAAAAAAGTCATTAATAAAGCCATCGGGGCCCGGCGCCTTACCCCGAGGTAGGGACTTGATCACCTGAAGGATTTCCGATAAGGACCAAGGGGCATTCAGTAATGCTAATTCATCGTCTGAAATAGTTGGGAGGTTTATATCAGCTAAGAAGGATTTGATAGAAGAGGGAGTGGGCTGAGGGGTAGAGGGATCAGTCGAGAGGTTATAAAGTTGGGAGTAGAAGTTGGCAAACTGATTCGATATCTCCCTCGGGTTAGAAATTTTGGCGCCTGCGGGGGACACAATAAGCCTGATTCTATTCCGAGCATGCTGCGCTCTGAGCTTACGGGCAAGCATTTTCCCCGGCCTGTTCCCCGCTAGATAAAATTTCTGACGCATCCTATTTAGTGAGGCCTGGGTGCGCGCCATAAGTAATTTCTGGAGTTGGGACCTAGTGTCGGCTAGCTCCTTCTGTAGGGTTTTCGTAGGCCTAGATTGATTTTTGTCCTTCAACTTAAGCTCCAAATCGGCCTGTCGTTGTTGATTACGTTTTTTAAGCTGCGCTCCTGCTTGAATCGCTGCCGCCCTAATAATGGCCTTAAGTGCGCACCGAAAGTTCTTGGTCACCTTCCTAACTAGGGCCCTTCTCCCCCAATCGCTCACGTTTAGATGGACGGCAAGCTCTAGGAAGAATGCTGGTGGTTCCGAACTTCTTCCATTTCTGGATGATGGAGGCCACAGTGCTCATTGGGACCTTCAAAACAGCAGATATTTTTCTGTACCCTTCCCCAGATTTGTGCCTCGAGAAAATCCTCTCTTGGAGGACTACAGACAATTGCTTAGACATGCACTGTCAATCAACTGAATTTACGACAGGTGGACTCCAATTAAGCTGTAGGAACATCTCAAGGATGATCAGTGGAAACAGGATGCACCTGAGCTCAATTTTGAACTTCATGGCAAAGGTTGTGAATACATATGTACATGTGATTTCTCCGTTTTTTATTTTTAATAAATTTGTCATTATGGGGTATTGTGTGTAGAATTTTGAGGGAAAAAATTTATTTATTCCATTTTGGAAGAAGGCTGTAACATAACAAAATGTGGAAAAAGTGAAGTGCTTTGAATACTTTCCGGATGCACTGTAAATATATATATAATTTATTTTTCATTCTTGCACACACAGTCTTGGCCATGAATATTTTGCCCAGTTGGAATTTTGAGTTTGACATGTCTGCTTTAGACAAAAGACCAGAAACATCTTAGTAGTGGCAGAATTTTCATTTTATTTTTTTTAATCTTGTCCATTGTCCATAGGAATTATCTGTACCAGAATGAGGGTCATGGGGACAGTCTATTGAGAGAAAAACAAAACATTTAAACTAGTTATGTTTAGTCACACAGAATAAAGTGGAGCTCAATTATATTCCTGTGTACTCAGTGGTCTTATCCTAGTAACAAGTGTTACGTCCTATAGCCACATTTATCATTCTGAAAGCACATTCTCTGCTGCAGCGGGTCCCATAAACTATAGTTAAGTGTTGACACAGTTTTTTGATGTGTATCACATTATAAGCAGAAATGGCAAATCTGCTGCAGGTCATTTATCCAGTAGAGGAGGAGGTCACTATCATTTGTTACAGATTCCACTCACAGTGTTTCAATCATTCTCTATTGTTATTAAATCTGCCAAGTGTTCTTCAGCAAAAATACAGCTTTATTTCCTGTTTCAGTGGTGCATTTCTGGTGCATATATATTGTGGTGGGCTTGTGTCTCACCACAATTACTCACTTTCTGGTGGAATCAGCTCCCTCCAAGGGTGAAGAGATCAAGACCTGCACATTCTGCACCTGTAGCAGTAGCTTAGAATTCCAGGATTTCTGAATGGCACAACTGCAACTGGAGGAACAGAGGTCTGGGTCTTCTAGCTCACCCAGAGACAGCAGGAAGTCAGGTGCAGGAGAGGGGTTTGAAAAGCCCATTTACCCACAATGCATTGCGCTGATGCCTGTTAGAGGTCAGTGAGTGGACTGTGGACATTGGCCGTGCCAGGAGAGCATGGCATGTGTGGCTGCAAGTCACTGCAGCAGAATGACTTTTGAGCATAGGAAGTGCTAGGACCTTTTATGTTTGTGTTTCATTTTTCTGTATGTACCTGTGTGCCCAGGCCCAAGTCTGTGTATGCTGTGCTACAAGTGTCTGATGCCAGTAAAGACACTGTGGTTGTAACCTGAAAACCTGCAAGCGAGTCCTTATTTTAAGTACCCGTGTTACATTTGGTGGGCTGTACAAGGACGAATTTATGCAAAAGCCAGACACCTTGCGTGTGGCCAAAGGATAAAGGCATAAATACCGGTTATGTGAGTATTGGTTTGCGGACCAAAATAACCATAGTTCTATTAAATCTGAGTTGAGCTATGATAAATTATCACTGTGAAGTTTATACACTTGCTCTCTTTGTTTTTCTTCATAAGTGCTGCTGTCTGCTATTCAAAAGATGGGTTTGGCTGCTGTTATGTGATTAAGTGCACCTGAACAAAGCAGGACACAAACATTGAGGTATAATTAAGCACTGCACTGCTGAAAGAGAAAAACACAGGGTTTTTTTTCTATGTTCTGTTTAACCCATGCATTGGTGGAAACTGGAAAGAGAAAAGAAAGTGTTTTTGTGTGCAGTGCTAAAATCCTGTCTGTTTTTGCAAACCCCTGTCCTAGTATGTGATGTCTCTGGGCTGTGAATATGCTGGATCCTCTCTCCTCCTTCCCGGTTACCCCCTTGTTGGTACAGCAGGTACATGTGTTGTCTGTGGGCCTGGGGCAGAGCTAGACATTGCAGAGCCCAGAATCAGCCACTGCGTGCTAACTGCAGTGAGAAGGGAGCCAGTGTTCTTCCCGGGAATCTGACTGCTAGCTAGGTTTATCTGTGTGGGTGGATCGGACAAAGGTGTGTATGAATATATAATACTAGGTGATTCATCGCGACCTACGGGCGCTCTTCACACCGTCGGCAGGGGCTACGCCCCCGTAACCCCTGCACGTAGTTGTGTGAGTAGGTAAATAGTGCACGACGAAAGTGCGTTTGATGGTGAAGGGGGCGTAGGCCCTTTAGTGGGTGTGAACAGTGGCTGCAGGGCATGATGTACAGAATGTAGCGGGTTCAGGGGTGACTGCGTATGGGGGAGGGTGTCTGTGGGTGGAGGAGGGGCGGATGCCGGGAGTGTGTGCGGATAGGAGAGGGGGGCGGGAGGTGGTGTGGTTGGGGGAGGAGCAGGGGACTGGGGGTGGTGGATGGGGTCTGGATGCGATGTGGGTGGGGTAGCGTTGGAGGGGGTGGGGGAGGGGTCGGTGCAAGGCTCTCGTGGATGTGGGAGGGGTTCTGGAAGCGTTGTGGGTGGGCAAGGGGTAGGTGTGCTTGCGGGTGGTGTTGGGGGTCCGGTGGTGGCGGGTGAGGGGCTGGGGTTCATTGGGTGGGGTAGGTGTAGGGGGTGCAGTGGATGGTCGAGGGGGTCCGTAGGTGGTGTAGGGGCAGCCGTGGGTTTGCTGTGGGTGGGATGGAGGTAGGTATCTCCTATATATTAGGACAGATCTGTGACTTTGTGACTCATTTTAAAGCTGGGTGGAGTCACAATGCTGGGCGGAGTCAAGTTACAGATCTGGCCAAATATATAGGAGAAGCATAGGAGAAAATAGGAGAACACACTGGCCAAATATATAGGAGAGAATAGGAGAACACACTGGCCAAATATATAGGAGAGAATAGGAGAACACACTGGCCAAATATATAGGAGAGAATAGGAGAACACACTGGCCAAATATATAGGAGAGAATAGGAGTACACACTGGCCAAATATATAGGAGAGTATAGGAGAACACATAACAGTACATTGATTGTGATAACAGTAAATACATAGTGAGCGCAGGAAAGGCAGCAGCAGCAGCATGTTAACCCGACATACAAGCACCGCCTCGAGGCGCCAGCAATTGGACACATGCTGAAGGGTGCGCTGTGATTGGCCATCCGTGGGTGTGATGGGATGTAGCTACTGCTGCTGCCCCCATGGTACAGAGCATCCCCAACTCCCTACATATAGCGGGGTGAGGGCGGGGCTCACTGCCAGGGGACGGAGCGCACAGGCATCTTGCTGCACTCACCGGCGCCTGGCACTTTAGTGTCCGCCAGCGTCTCCCTGTGTGAGCGGGGACCCAGGTGCTAGTTGCATTGGCGGCCAATCACAGCGCACTCCTCAGCCATGTGTCCAATAGCTGGTGGCTGGGGCGGTGCTTGTATGGAGCTTTAACATATGTCCAATAGCTGGCGGCTGGCGGCGGTGCTTGTACGGAGCTTTAACATGTGTCCAATAGCTGACGGCTGGGGGTGGTGCTTATACGGAGCTTTAACCTGCTGCTGCTGTCTCTCCTGCGCTCACTATGTATGTACTGTTATCACCATGTACTGTTAAATGTTCTCCTATTTTCTCCTATATATTTGGCCAGTGTGTACTCCTATTCTCTCCTATATATTTGGGCAGATCTGTGACTTGACTCCGCCCAGCATTGTGACCCGCCCAGCATTAGCAAATGAATCACAAAGTCACAGATCTGGGCAAATATATAGGAGATAATATAATGTAATATAATATTTTTTTTTTTTTTAAGAGCTGTGGAGATATGATGGAGCCTGGAGATAAACTTCCATTAAATACGATGCTTTCGAGACCTTGTTTATTTCATGTAGATAGCTCCTATACAAACCTTCCAACTGTCCCGATTTTCGCAGGATAGTCCTGTTTTTTGGGGACTGTGCCGCTGTCCCACCCGCGGGCCGCAGTGTGAATGCGCACAACGTCT
Source organism: Pseudophryne corroboree (assembly GCF_028390025.1). NCBI lineage: Eukaryota > Metazoa > Chordata > Amphibia > Anura > Myobatrachidae > Pseudophryne > Pseudophryne corroboree. The sequence goes on from NC_086445.1 coordinate 853,694,535, forward strand.
ATTCACTGGAGTTAGAGGGAGAGGGGGCATGCCAGCGGGTCACAGAGCGCTGGGCATGCCCCCTCAGTGATGAAAACGGGGGCGTGACTCGTGATCGCGGGTCCTCTCACGAAGCCATGCCCCTTTTCTTAGCCCACTCTACTTTTCAGGAGCGCGCGCGTGTCCCTCTTCATAAAAATGAAAAGTTGGGGGTTATGCCTATAACATACAAATGTTGTTGTTTGTATTTTTGTCATTGTCAGATGCTGACTGTCTCAAACTTGTAGTTTCATGTTTGTTGTGCAACCAAAAGTCCCTATATATTATGCTGGAACTTGTAGTTCTCCAACAGCTGAATAGCCTCAGGGTGGCTGTACTACAGGTGTTAGTTCTGTAGACCATGCTGGGACTTATAGTCACACTTCTATACACACTGTGTATGCAGCTATGGGGGCAGTGTGTGTATGTGGCTATGGGGGCAGTATATGTATGCAGTTATAGGGTAGTGTGTGAATGTGGCTATGAGGGCAGTGTGTGAATGTGGCTATGGGGACAGTGTATGTATGCAGCTATAGGGTAGTGTATGTTTGTGCAGCTATGGGGACAGTGTATGTATGCAGCTATAGGGTAGTGTATGTATGTGCAGCTATGGGGCAGGCTATTTGGGCAATGTGTGCAGCTATGGAGCAGTGTGTGCATATGGTTCTGGTGGGCAGTGTGTGTTTGTGCAGCTATGAGGCAGTGTGTGTATGTGTCTATGGGGGCATTGTGTGTATTTGGCTATGGGGGCAGGGTGTGCAGCTATGGAGCAGTTTGTGTGTGTGCAGCTATGGGGGCAGTGTGTGTATGTGGCTATTGTGACAGTGTGTATTTATGCAGCGATGGGGCAGTGTGTGTATGTGGCTATGGGGGCAGTGTGTGTATGTGAAGCTATGGGGCAGTCTGTTTATGTGGCTATGGGGGCAGGGTGTGGGTTAACGGCTATGGAGGCAGTGCGTGCAGCTATGGGAGCAGTGTGTGTACGTGGCTATGGGGGCAGTGTGTGTGTGTGCGCGCGTGCATGCAGTTTAGGGAGGGGGGCCCCAAACTGAGATCTTACTTAGGGCCCCATGAGGTCTAAATCCGGCTCAGGTTGTAAATCTGCTAGCCTCCCATCAAAAGACAGAGGAGCAGATGTTGCGGGTGGTCTTCAGGTTGCCGGCAGCCGGGCTCCCAGCGACCACCATACTGGCGCCGGAATCCCGATTGCTGGCATACCGACATCTTTTCTGCCTCTTGGGGGTCCACGACCCCCCTGGAGGGAGAATAGATAGCGTAGCGTGCCACCTTGCCCACAAGGGGCTCATTTGCGCTCGCCCAGCTGTTGGTATGCCGGCGGTAGGGATTCCGGCACCGGTATGCTGGTCGCCAGGACCCCGACCGCCGGCAAACCATACTACATCCGATGTTACAATTAGTGACCCAGACAATGGGCACAACAAATACTGCAGGGCATATGAAGAAAATGTCTGCTTCAGATGATCCAGAGGCGTATTTATTAATATTTGAAAGGGTGGCACAGCACTTAAAGTGGCCAGTGTATACTTGGGCCCCTATCTTACTGGTGAGGCTCAGAAAGCTTATGCTGAGCAATCCTCTGCTGATTTAGAGAAATATGACTTGTTTAAAAGTACTTTTCTAGCCCGGTCAGGTTTAACTCCTTCTGGTAAAGCGCAGTGCTTACACGAATGGGCCCTATTACCAGGGGTCCCAATTTGGAAGCAGGTGGCTACACTCGCCAGACAGGGGCGGAGTTGGCTCCAGCCAGAAGACCGCACTGCCACTCATATTGTGGAGATGGTAGTAATTGACTAGTGTGTAAGAACACTAAGGCAGAATATGCAGCGCTGGTTCATACAAGCTGATCCTCGGAACTTAAGAGGAATTAACTGCAGTATGAGAGCTCATGAAATATGACAAAATTGTCAGAAAAGAAACCAGGGAATGGACAACCAGTTAAGATGGCACCCCAGTGGATTCTAGGTTCCCATTAATGAGGGAAACTGCATTGATAAATGGCCAAGAACTCCCAGCTATTATAGACTCGGGGAGTGAGCTGACCCTGATCTCAGAGGCTGTCCTGCCCAGGCCAGTGGAAAAAGTGTCAGGGTTAGTTGAATTACTCTGCGTACATGGGTCCACAGAAAACTTCTCCTGGGTGCGTGTGAACCTCATTGTAAAGGGGCGAACTTATGAGGTGGATGCCCCGGTTGGTCCTAAGCTCCCCTATCCTCTCATATTGGGACACAATTTCCCAGGATTTAGAGAGCTCTTCAAGGAACTACAGGGAGAAAGCAAATGCAAAGTCTTCAAGACCCTACCTCCTAAAAGGGAGAAGAATATAGCAGCACGGCCAGGCCACTTTGGAGAGGGAACCTCTACGTATCTTTCTAGTTCACCTGGACCTTCGAATGTTCCGTAGATACAGTACATGGTCGGTGGGACAACAGAAAGAAGCTATATATCGCATTCCTGAGGTGCAGCATCAAGCTGTCAAACAAGAATTGAAGGAAAGGCCGGTCCCTGTACTCCTCGCTAGACCACTCAGATGTCGCACTGTCCCTTTGAGGGAAATGTTGTTCAGAGTGGCGGACAAGAGCGCAACGTGGCATCCGCGATAAACAGCCATTTGTTCCAGTGCCAGAACATACCATATCAGCAACAGACTGGGCCTTCGTTTCAGGCCGGGAATTTGTGAACACACGCACATCGTGGGGGCACGCCGTCACAATGTACGGGGCATGGACTCGTGGCACACCCCCATTTTTATGGCAGCGCTTGCTGGGGTCGCGCCGTGAGTCCGGGGGGCATGGACTTGCGGCATGCCCCCATTTCCATGGAGACCGGGGGGCGGCAAAGCCAGAGAGCTGGAGGCTGCGCTGCATGCAGCCTTCTCGGTTCTCTGTGGGACCAGACCGGCCCCCAGCTCATTGGCCCTTATGGCATGTGCCAGATGGCCAGTACGGCCCTGCACCATATTTGGTAAGAAGGAGGAAGATACACCTGAGAAGATGGTCAGGAAGCATCAGTCTGGTACCCGAACTAGAGATAAGGACATCCGTCCCTGCAAATTTAGAAAGGCTGAATGGTGCAACAGAATGGAAGAAGTGCGCTTCCCCAAGCATGGAAAAGTGGAACGGGGGGGGGGATATGTGATGAGAGGGCTGGTCTCTCACCACAATTACTCACATTCTGGTGGAATCGGCTCCCTCCAAGGGTGAAGAAAACAAGGCCTGAACATTCTGCACATGTAGTGGAAGTTTATAATTACAGGCTTTCTGAATGGCACAGCTGCAGCTGGAGGAACAGAGGTCTGGGTCTTCCAGCTCACCCAGAGACAGCAGGAAGTCGGGTCCAGGAGAGGGGTTTAAAAAGCCCATTTACCCACAATGTATTGTGCTGATGCCTGTTAGAGGCCAGTGAGCAGGGCTCAGTTTATAGCGCCAGGGACTGTGGATATTGGCCATGCCAGGAGAGCATGGCATGTGTGGCTGCAAGTCACTGCAGCAGAATGACTTTTGAGCACAGAAAGTGCTAGGACCTTTTTATGTTTGTGTGTAATTTTTCTGCATGTACCTGTGTGACCAGGCCCAAGCCTGTGTATGCTGTGCTACAAGTGTCTGATGCCAGTGAAGACACTGGTTGTAACTGAAAAAAAAAAATTATATATATATATATATATATATTTAATTTTTTTTTTCCTCTTGCACTTGTACACTACATACAGCATATTTACAAACATACAGAGCATGCGCATACATAACATGCATACTTACTGTACAAACACGGCATATACAACAAAATTATATATATATTACACACACACGGCGGCTCCGTCGCACACGAGCGCACCCAGCCTGACTAGTCGATCCGTCCGCCTAGTCACACCGGTAGCGCACTGAGACGCTCCCATTCAAGTTAATGGCCCGCGTCACGGACGCTACGGTAGGCACGATTAGTGTGGCTCCATCTGTAGCAAATTTACATACATACATACATACATACATACATACAAATCATTTACACGCCCAACTTGCCTCTTTAAAAATAAGGGAATCGCACAAAGGGGCTGATTCAGAGATGGATGCAGATCGCATGCTGGGGGCCGCCCAGCACAGGGCAAGGCTGTCCAGCATGTGTGTGGTGCCACCTCATGATGCGCATCAAATTAAGGTTGACCCCTGGCAGCGTCCCCTAACTACACTGTCAGGGGGGCTACCGCTATTTTTGTATTCAGAGTAGCTGCGTGTGACATCACACAGCCATCCCGAAAACGCCCCGGCACGCCCCCGTTCAGCCTGCCATGCCCACAAAATGTTGCGTTGCTGCACGCTGCTGTCAATCATCTTTCGGACGCATCATTCCATGGCGTACGCAGCCCAGATGGACGCGTGGCTGCGTCCATCTGTGAATCAGCCTCAAAGTCCTGCATAGCAGTCACCGGTCACCTGGATACCACCCGTAATAGCAGTAACTAGTAAAATGTACAGTAATAGCATATGAGGTGCAGGCTGTTCGGCAATTTTTGCAAGTCTGCCCATATTTTTAAAGCGGCAGTCATTTACAAGGCAAAACCGATCTAGTTTTGCTTTGTAAATGATTACCACTTTAAAAATAAGGGCAAATTCGCAGACATTCCCGAACAGCCTGCAACTCATAGGCTATAACATGTTGCCCTGTGTATTATGGTTTATACTGATTTTATGCTTTGTCTCTCGTTTTATTGAAATTAAGTCTATAGGCCTCATTTAAAAATGAGAAATAACCACTTTAGCACTCACCGAAAGAGTTTATATTGTTTTAGTATTTAACAAACAGCTGTAAGCTTAGCTGTCTGTACCGCTTGCACCACCTATAGATGGCAATAGCAATACAGTACCCACTGCTGTGTCCCCCTCAGGTTAAAGCGTTATGCGCATGTACAGACTGGCAGTTGCGCTTGTGCCTGACACAACAGTCTGTCTTTGGCAGCGCCAGCTGACAGCAATTCATACCTGATCGTAGATGTGCCCCGAAAACGCTGCAACACCTCTGACATGCCCCGCGACTGCCTCTGCCTGTCAATCAGCAGAGGCGATCGCACAAGGGCCTAAATGGATGAAGAACCTGCCCTCTCTTCTCACATCCAACCCTAGGACCCTTATCCAGTTCTTACCAAAAGCTCTCAGCAGAACCAACACAATATTCCAGGGCTTTCAAAACACATAGGTAAGATACCTGGGGAAAATATACCGGCCTTCCACCACCGTTCCAGTGATTGTCACACATTAAATTGTATCAATCTTAACTCTTTACCATTAACCATTCTTAGGCTAGGTATACACTTTTACAGCTATACCTCAGATGTGATTTTTACTGGCAATTACACTAGATACTGAAAGTCCCAATCACAGTGCATACACATCTTTACTATCTAACTTGCAATACACAAAACTCATCTGTCAAATATCTGCTGAAGAGATACAAAGGCAGTGCTGCTGCTGTAGAAGCATCAGACAGAATGGTCTGTAATGTGTACATACAGGAGTGCATTGTGTAATGTGTACGCTAGGGAAGTGCGCAGAGATGATTCCATTGCAGTTAATGGGGCGTGCGTGTCTCTCACGTACACGCGTCGCAAATGCTGCAATAGGAGGGAGTCGGCGGGCACGTTGCAGTGGAGATGGAGCCACAATTAGCGTGGCTCCATCTGTACTTCAAATTTTGTCCAATATTGTACCATCATATGTGATGAATATTAGGAAGCCCATAAAAACATGACCTTCATACTGTATGTGACCAGTTTTCTTCTGATAAAACACTGAAGGTGCGTACACACTCTTAAGATACAGTAGCTCATGAACCAGTCGGGAACTGTCAGACGACTTATGGGTCTGTATAAAGAGACAAAGGGCTTGATTCAATGTGAGATGCCGATGTTTGTGCTGTTGAATATTCTTTCTGAGCTGCGCTTGTGCCACAGTTGCACTGTGCACATGCGGTGATTGATTATTAATGTCTGATGCAGTGAGGATTTATAAAATGTCTATCATAGACTGTTCTTCATTCATGCGCATACACCAACATCCATAAAGAAATAACTGACACTGACACCAGAATAATGTTTGCCAATAGAATTGTCAGCTTTTATTAAAACAAATGGTATGGTGGCAAGGAGGGACGGCCTATTTAAATAACGTCCCTATTTATTCTAACCTTTCCTTTTAACTGTGGCTGACCAAAACACAAGAGGAGGCAAGGGCCCACCTTCAGCCCGGCCTCCATCGCATAACAAGGGGGGTTTTAAGGGCCCAATTTCAGCCCCGCCCCCATCACATCACAAGGGGAGGCTTTTAAGGGGCCCAATTTCAGCCCAGCCCCCCACTCATCACAAGGGGCCATAATGGGCCATTTGCCACCCCTTGTATTACCTGCTCTTTATCGGGAATACCGTGGCCAACTCTCCACTCAAGGTATTCCCCAACTCCCAACCAAAGGTGCTCAGGTGTGTACCAACTCCACTGGAGACCGAAGCCCACCTGGTCCGATGGAACTCCGGCCCCGTAATGTATCAAACTCCACCACCTTCACATCTCCTGAGCACCTATAAAACTCTTTAAATTACAGCCACAATTTCAGGCCGTCCCAACCCGCCACAGTTTCAACGAAACCCCCGCCACCATACCTCTATCTTAAAACTATTCTTACTACTCCTAAAAATCCTCCAACCTATCAATAAAATTCCTGAGTGAAAACCGCTAACAACAAATCCTCCATAAAAATCTCCATACCCCTCAAATTCAGATTGACACCATCGGCCATGTAAAGATGAGGGGCAGAAACTGAAATTGAGGGATGTGGGACCACAAACCCCCAATTTTCGCTAACAGCCCTGCCCACCACAGAATTGATCCGGCGCCGGATCAACTCTATGGCAGCCGGTCTGTCCGCACCTCTCCACACCAAACGAGGGATAATGTCCGACCATCCCACACTCAGAAAGCACAACCTGTTCTGCAAACTAACTAAGTCCCTAACTATAGTTTTACGAAGGTCCAGACCAGACCTTCTGGTCAAATCATTTCCAGCAACATGGAACACCACCCTCAGTGGGTATCCCGACCTCTTAAACTGTTGCCAAAAAAGGGGGATGACTTGCTCCCAGCGAAGTCCCCTCACACCGATCCATCTGACCAGATTAGCTTCAGGGGACTGAAGGCACTCCACACCAGATCTTTCACCATAGTAAACGTATGAGTGCCCCATAATCCAAATCGGATACTTATCCAAGCGCAAATCTGAAAATACAAAAGCATTCACAGAAACTTATCGAACAAAAAACCCCTAACACAAAAATCTTGCAACAACATTACCCAAAAACATCCCATTATAAACTTACTAAAATGGTTTTATTCATTTATTTATTAAATAGTTTAATTTGGCCTCTAAGGTGAGAATTTTTGAAGCGGGGATGACTTTTCTTTAAAAGGGGGTTGGGTAAGGGGGATCAGACTTGACGAGAGGCGAAAAACACACCTGCCAAGCGGGTATGAACCCCAAGGCTTAAGGCACTTGACAGGATAAAAAATTCCTTAAGACCCCCAAATATGGCGAGTGGCTGAAACCTCAAGTCTGATTTTTTTTTTTTTTTTTTTTTTTTAAACAGGTCAAAACCTAATATATTTCCGGAATACATCAGACTTCCACCTCCCCAGAGCTCTAATTTGCCCGCTCGAACAGCCTTCAGCGGCTACAGCTGTCGCCGCACCTATCCGAAACGAATGGGTACCGTATCTCGATACCGGCAAACCCATCGTGCAAATACAACGTTCCAACACCCATCTAAATTGAAATTGAGTCACCGGCATACCATCCAAATGCTGCAACCATGGACCTGGCATATCAGTCCTTGTTTTCACATAAACCCTCGCCAAGGACACAGGACAAATCACTTTGTCGTCCGCACATCTCAAAACGACCCAACAACCTTTGCCCAATTGGTCCGTTTTGGAACGTTGTACTTTGCACCATAAGCCTCCATCTTCCAGTGACACATGTTCACGAAGCATAGGTGACATCGCTGTTTTCGAAGCTGACACCAGTTCACTGACTCTAAAGGCCCCAAAAAAGGCCATGACGAAACACAATGTAAATAAGAGTGCTTCGTAATCAGATGCACAGACATCATGCAACACGACCGCCATGCGCCGCAATATTGAAATGGTTATTGGCCTTCGTGCATCTTGTACAGGGGGCATAACTCGAGCCCACCCTTTAAGAATCTTTGCTAGAAAGAAAGACTTAGTAAAATCATGCTGGCCATCAAGTCTCAAGAAATAAGAAAGAGCAGACAGTAAACGTGTTACAAACCCTCTTGACCTGCCTGCTCTAAAACATTCCCAAACGTAATCCAATAACATTGCATAATCGGTCTTACCTTGCTCCTGATGCAAACGAACATATCTTTCCCACTCTCCCATAGCATTTCTGTACCCTCGGAGGGTGGAAGGAGCCAAGGATCGCAGAGCTAAGCCCTCCAATCCGGGCTTATCACCTGCCAGGCATAAGATGGGCAAGGGTCACCAGATACATTCGCATCCGGAGCTAGCACCCTAAACCTGCGCCACTCGAAACGCGATAGCGCATCTGCCACACCGTTTTCAATGCCTGGACATGCTTAGCGCAAAAACTTATATTTGATTGAAGGCAGCGCAACACTATCTGACCCAACAATCGCAGTACAGGAAGGCCGGAAGCTCTCTGACTATTAACCGCGTGAACCACACCCAAGTTATCACACCAAAAAACTACTGACAAGTTGGTCAAGACCTCATGCCATAACTCCAGAGCAACCATGATAGGGAATAATTCTAATAGTAACAGGTTGCTAGTGAGTCCCTCTTCAAACCAAGTTTTTGGCCATGGGGAAGCACACCACCTACCCTCCAAAAATGCTCCAAAACCCGTAGAACCTGCTGCATCGGTGAATAATTGCAACTCAACATTGGAAATGGGTATGGACTGCCAAATGAGAACACCATTAAAGGTGGCCATGAACTCTTCCCAAATGCGTAGATCCCTACGAATTTCTTTGGATAATCTTATAAAATGACTGGGTTTTTTAACACCCGCTGTGGCGCTCTCCAACTTCCTGCTGAAAACTTTACCCATGGGTATAACTCGGCAAGCAAAATTGAGAGACCCCAATAATGACTGAACTTGTTTGAGCATCAACTTGCCATTTGCCAATGCCACAATTATCTCTACCTTCAATTTGTCTATTTTTTCCTTGGGTAAACGACAGCAACCCTCCATGGTATCAATTTCGATTCCCAAGAACGTCAACACCGATGTGGGACCTACAGTCTTCTCCTCAGCTACTGGAAATTCCTTCAACAATGACAAAGCATTTAATAAAATATTGCCACATATGTCAGATCCGGCTGGACCTATGAACAGAAAATCATCGAAATAATGAACAATTCCAAACTGACCTGAATTTTTGGAAATGCACCAATGCAAAAAACTGCTGAATTTTTCAAAATTTGAACAAGATATGGAGCAACCCATTGGGAGACATCTATCAACATAAAAACCGTCATTAAGACGGAAACCTAGATAACGAAAAAATTCCGGATCAATGGGCAACAGCCGAAAGGCCGACTCTATATCAATTTTACTCATCAAAGCCCCTCTACCGAATGATCTCACGTTGGCTAAAGCATCCTCAAAAGACTGATAAATTACCATGGACAAACTCTCAGGAATTGCATCATTCACTGAAGACCCTCTTGGAAATGATAAGTGCTGAATTAGTCTGAATTTACCCGGAGTCTTTTTTGGAACAACCCCAACTGGGGACAAAATTAAATCAGGCAATGGGGGGCAACTAAAAGGACCTACCATCCTACCCAAAGCAACCTCCTTATCAACTTTCTTTTAAAATAACTGGGAACTCTTGAGCCGAACGTAAATTGCAAACTTGACCACATTTTACTTGGCCTTTAATAGGCAACGGAAAACCCTTTGAAAAACCTAACCTTATCAACTCGGAATCGTCTCTATTTGGATAATGATCCAACCAATGCAATCATTTGTCCAATTTAACTGGAGTAGGTGCCCTACTTAGGCCCAGCAGTTGCTGGGATTCGTTGTTGCTGCTTGTGCAAACTACCTCTCCCACTAGCCGTTTGCTGGCAGTTTTTAATGGGGTGGGTTCCTTCACAGCGGATACAAACATGTCGAAAACGACACCTGAACCCTAGGGTACATTGACTATTATTGAAGGCATAACATTTGCCTGAACGATTCTTACCCACCATCCATCTGTTACTGGGATTACCTCGCTTCTCAGCCAGACCCTCTAAACCACTTTTAAGAGGTTGAGTAACATCTACAAAAATCTCCACATCTTTTTTACCAAAATCTATGATTTCCTTGCCATTCTGTTTTCTACGAAACTCCTCATCATAGGACCTCCATGCTGTTCCCCGCCCAGATCTGGCCAATTCGTGGAGCAAATACATATATTTAATTATATTCATGTGCTCCTGAGGCCTGGATTCCAAATAACAAGCTGCAAAGATAAGCATGCCCTTCTGCCAATTAGAGTAAGACTTATAAGCCTCCTCACCTATACCTGATTTCTTTCTAGCCGCTTCTAATGCTTTTTTCCCTTTACTAGTTTAAAGCAAACATATTCACAAATTTTCCCTGTCTAATCCGCTCCCTAATTCTGGGCCGAATTCCTCTCAACACTGCAGTATTGGCGCATTGCAGAGAATCCTCGGGACCCTCCTCCGAGGACATGCTGGAGCTACTGTGTCTGCGCCTTCTTTTATGTCTTTCTTTGCAACCACTGCACCTGCTATCAAATGAACATGAGGACTCGGAGGAAGAAGTAGATGAATCCCTATGACTTCTGTGCCTATGCTTACGCTTTTGTGACGCTTTTTTCTTGCATGATTTTTCTTTAACTGCGCCCATGTTACCTGAGCTAACCACTGCATCATTTTGGCGCGCTGCAGGGTGCACATCCGACTCACCATAAAGACATCCCTTGTCCAGGGCAGACTCTACCACAGCCGCCGATTCCCCAGAATCCTCCTGCACTTCAGGGGCTGCAAAGGACTCCTCTGTAGAAATGCAAGGAGAAACATCTACCACAAACTTATTAGTATTCATATTGCCCCTATTACCTCCACCCGTTCTGGCCTGTAAAACAGCAGCCCCTAAATCACAAACGCCATTCCTCTGCAAACCGGAGGGATTCTGTTCCCCAAAAAAATTCCTTTCAGTGTTATTAGCGGTCAGCACCGGGACCAGTGCTGATATAACCAAGGTGCATATAGACGCTACCTCAGACGAGTTGATCCCAGCGCCATTACGTCCAAAACGCACCGCATCAGCGTATGACCTCCCCGGTACTGTGTCCCTCATACTATGTACCTCAGGGGCTCCTTTTTTACCCCTAATATTACAAGTGGCGGGCCTTCCTTGCTGCCTTCCCGCATTTCTAATACCCGATGTGCCCGCGCGCTGGCCCGCTACAACCGTGTCAACTCCATTATCTATTGCACTAACCGGACCCCTGTTAATTCCTCTGTTAGGTGCTCCCTCTCCTTGCACCAACTCTTGTACCCTTGTTACTCTTCCATTTTGCTCACCTCTAGAAAAAACAGTACTGCGTCGACCACCTCTGGCAGCCACGGACCCCCGCGGGCCCACGGGGCGACCGCGGCGTACCTCCGGCACATGCACTCCTGAGGTAACTCCCCGTGATGTTACTATTCTCCTAAACACCCTGCTCCGCGACTCCACCATAGCCTCGACACTTCGCGACATAGTATTAACGGTAACTGGTTCCGTAGAATCGTTTCTCAAAGCTCGAGTTAAACCAACAGCTCGTGACACAGACGCGCTACTGACCCGGCCTCTGCGTGACGCAGCTTCGCCCGCCAAAAGCCTCTCAGGCGGTCGAGCCCGACCCCTGGCGGCGGCATTACCAACATTATTACTAGCCTGACTCCGTGTTTGTGCTGACAGCTGCTGCCCCCTCCCTGACACTAAAACAGCAGCGTCCCTTTCCCCGCTTTCAATCAAACGAACAGGGGGACGCACAGCACGACTAGGCCTCGGCATGTTAGCAGATAGGAAAGATAGATAAGAAAAAGTCAAAGAATAAAAGGGGGTTGAAAAGATTAAAGATTGAAAGAAAATAAAAAGAAAAATACCACAAATTCACAAATAATACACAGTTCAGTACAAAACAAATGTAGAGCACTTCACTGTTCAATTTTCACTGAGGAAAAGAGGGAGAACCTATTCAGTCCTCTCGTTATAAGGGCTAAGCCCCTCCCATCACCAGATTCCTCAGTCAACTCATAGGCCCACTGTTACCATGGATACCACCACTTATCCAGCTGTTTCATTCAGCCTGCTATTCAGAATTTTATGTCACTACAGCCATATAAAATGTCCTCCGCTCTCTTTCACAAAGTTAGTGACAGGTTGGAAGCATTTGGGAGAGATAATGGTATGGCATCAAAAGCACAGGCATGTCACAATTCTTTTCTGGGCATTTCTACGCCTACACTTGCACATTCGTACACGGTTGTAACTGGCATTTTGAACAACCGTATGGTTGCTCAGATGATGGATGGTGCCAGTCCGACCGTAGGCAGGGTCAGACTGGCCCACAGGGGTTCCAGGGAAACCACTGGTAGGCCCCACTGCCACTCCATCCTCTAGTGTTCAGGTTCCAGACTGTGCACTTGTATTATACATGGTAGATACGTTGCATTACACTGTACTAGACTATTGTGTTATTCAAGCCTCTGTGTAGGCTGGCCACACCCCCTTTGTAGGCTGGTCACACCCTTAAGTATGGGCCCCTATCACTGCATCACCCGGTGGGCCCTTCATGCCCCAGTCCGACACTGACCGTAGGGTCTGTCCTTGTATGCAAGTGGCTTCAGTGTGCGTCTCTGAACAAATCCCTGCAGCAATGTCATTAGAATAATTTGTCAGATGCGCTGCTTGCACGATCGCAGTAGAGACAGCATTGATTGGTGTCCACCTCTGAATCAGCCCCAAAGATTATAACCACAGTACAGTGTATACTTATTACATACTGCTTGTTCAACAGAAAATATTGAAGCCACGACATCATTTTTCTATAATTTGCATTTTTCAAATGCATACGTTTTTCTTTAGACTTACATTAATGTTCCTCTTTATGTTATTCCAAGGGACTATAGCCTGAATATCTCTAACTACTCTGTGTTCTAGTAGAGTCACTTACAGTAAGAAATACAATGGCTATTGTCTATAAGGTCATTGACTTCTTTTCACCAGAGTATAGTTAGTGAAGAGTTATTTGGCAGCAGACACATGTCATGTATTCTTCTTGACTTATTTTCAGGCATCCTAAACGGTTGGTCTGTGGATCTCAATGATGCTGTGCATCACCGATATACTGTGGTTGGCAAGGAAAAGGTCTATTCCAGTATAGCAGTTAGATCGGTGAGAATTTGATATTGTCCCTGGCATTTCAATTAAAGTGGACTGTCACCTGTACAATTTATAGAGGCATTCATTTTGTGGGGTGATCTTATAAACAGTGCCAACTATCATTTTTGCAAAACTTGTGACATTGCCGAGGTATTGCCTGACTAATGTTCTAGCGTACAGAAGCAATATCCTCAAAAATTTCATTTTAATATGGCACAATGTTTTTTATGTTAGGATAAAAGATTCTGCCTGACAACCTGTACAGTGTATAATACATGAGCAGTTCTGCAGCTGTATTGTCCAATTGCCCAGTACAGTAGAAATAACAGAGGTCACCAGCTAGTCAAAAGCTATTTGTTTAAATAGGAAAGCTGTATTTTACATTCTTGCCTACTGACCCAGAATGTCAATGAGACTTTCAAAATTTGTGGAACTCTCCCAAGAGAGTGTTCTAGCCTCCCAAATCTGCTCACAAACCCTGTGGAGTGGGTAGTCTGGGGACCTGATCACACAATTTGCATTGAACCGCATATTTGTGGCTCTGCCCCATGCTGTGTAATGCCATGAAATGTGGCATTGAGCAGTGAGCAGGAGAGTCATGATGACGCGATTGATCTGCACTTGCCCTCCGCTATCTCCCAGAGGGCATTTTTAAAATATAAGCAACTATGATTTTCCAGGGCAAGAAAATGCAGCAAGAATACTTTAGCCACCAGTTCTTTGATTTTCTAAGCTCAGCACTTGGTCTACTCCTGTCTGAAAGTCTGTGTAATGTGTGAGTTGTGTGACCATTTTACAATGTCAGTGACAGGTGTGTTTAGAAAAATCAGTTTCAGCTCTAAAGCTAGGTACACACTATACAATTATTAGGCCCATTTGCCAATAATCAGGTGATTGGCAGAGATGTGCGCCTGCCTATTTTTGGTGGTTTTGGTTCTTATTCATCGTCTGGTTTTGGTTTTAGATTCGGTTTTGGCAAAACCGCGTCGTATTTTGGTGTTGGTTTTGGATCTAATTTTTAATTTTATTATTATTATTATTATTATTATTATTATTAATAATAATAACAACAGCTAAAATCATATAATTTTTGCCTGTTTTTGTTCCTTCAGTATAATTAACCTCAATAACACTGATTTCTAATAATTTCCAGTCAATTTTGACCACCTCACAGCTCACAAGATTGCAGTGGTTCTCGGACTCGGTCCTCAGGACCCCACACAGTGCATGTTTTGCAGGTTACCCAGCAAGTGCACAGGTGTATTAATTACTCACTGACTCATTTTAAAAGGTCCACAGGTGGAGCTAATTATTTCACTTGTGATTCTGTGAGGAGACCTGCAAAACATGCACCGTGTGGGGTCCTGAGGACTGGGTTTGAGAACCTGTGCAATATTGTTTTCACCAATACTGGCCAAAGGCTGAGTGGCAAAACTAAACGACAGAGCAGCAGACCCAAACACACACAGTTTAAAAGAATATAGCACATCTACAGTAGTTTCCGTTATTCACAATACACCACACAGTAGTACCCCTTATACACATTACACCGCACAGTGCTGTCCATTATTACATCGCACAGTAGTGCCACTTATACACATTACACCACACAGTAGTGTCCATTTTTACAATACACCACACAGCAGTGCCCCTTATACCTATTACCCCACACAGTAGTACCCATTATATACATTACTCCACAGTGGCGCCCCTTATGCATGTTACGTCAGACAGTAGAGCCCCTTATACACATTATGCCAGAAAGCACAGTCCCTTAAACACATGTCACATAGTATTACCTGTTATACACATTATAGAGTTTCTTATATACATTACGCCACACAGTAGCAGTAATGTATATAATCTAAGACACATAAGTACCTATAATATAACAATGATTTATTTTTTACCCAGGTAAAATATAACTAGCACTAACACACACAGCAGTCAGCGGAGGTTTTACAATACTAGTATATGCCAATTCTGGGTGAAACTCAATGTAACTAGTCAATTTAATCGGATTTATCAAATGTTACTGTCTCCAAACCCTTCTCACTTTAGGAACATAGTTTAATCCCTCTTTCCATGGATAATGATGGAGCTCAGGGTGACTGGGGTGACAGAGTAATCATTATGCCAAAGAGCATTAGAAGTTGCAGCTGAAAAGAGCCAGAAGTGTGAGAGTGGACACTGCAGCACTGGGGACCCGAAGAAAAGTCATCGTTCCCCGGCCTCACTCCAGAGTATCTCCCATTAAGTCTTCTCCAGTACAGAGGGAACGTTCTGAACCATATATTCTTTAAATCTTGTATTACTTTCAATATTTTGAAGTACAGTAGTAACTTCTTTTGTTATTTTCCTCTCACTCCCAGTGTTGCACTAGATGCACCCTATTCTCTTGCTGATTCTGTATATATTTGTCACACCACTGAGAGATTTTTAAAGCGACAGTGGAAGAAATTGCAGAAAAAGAGGAGATGTCTATGGGGGAAACAACAGCAAAGCTATGCAGCACCTTTTACAGTGAGAGGTACCACAGGTGGATCAAAAAAATGTAGTTGAAATAAGTGAAATAAAGAAAAAAAGAAGTTACTATTGCCAAAGATTGAAAATAATGGAAAATGTAAAGAATACTGTATAACGGACTTCTTTACTAAATTGAACAAAACCAGCGCCATGCTCTAATTTATCTTACTCATTTTAATTGTATTATGAGATGTGAGGAGATCCCTGGTATTTGGGGCAGGCGGTAGGTTATGCTAAGTGCCTCAGGAGAACTTCTTTTTCTGGCATTTCTTTTATTGATCAGAGCAATAACATATTACAAAGCACAATATGTAAAAAAAAAAAAAAGTAATGAGTAACATGAAAGCCTATTATACTGTAGGCAAATGCACAGAAATAATACAGCATTATCGTCTTAGATATATGTATGTGCATCAGAAGGTATTGAAAGAAGCAATAAATTACATGCAATTCAACCTAAGCCAGGTAGGCACATCCCCTCAAACAAATAACCCCAAAATAGACTCCCAGAAATATATTTTTAAAAATTAATCAGGGCATATATCAGCCCGTAAATGGGAAAGAGATCAGTGGGTCAGCTAATAAAATTCAGGTTTCATATCAAAAGGTACTATACAATGAAAACAAAAATATATCTGGCTTTTAAGAGCAAAAGTAAAAGGATCTATAAAACTTCCCACATCTTGAAAAAAAGTTTTAGGGGTATATTCAATTCCGGTCGAATTACGGCGTGATTTCGACCGTTTTTGGATTTGACACTATTCGACAGTCGTAACCCTCCACCCGGGACCATGAATAAGACATATTCAATTCATAACGGATTTGACACTCCCCCTGTCGAAAAAACGGACCAATCATCGAATAGTGGGCGTCCTGGATTCGACTTCCCGCCGTTTGGAGTTCTATATAGGGCTTGTTTGCTGCGTGCTCAGCAGCCATTTTGTGAACCTGCAGAGAGGTGTGGAGGTGCTGCAGAGCTAGTAAATTGGTTGTTTTTTGCTGTGGTATCGTTTGTACACCCAGCAGACTTTAATCCAGGATGGACAGAAGACCTGTTACCCCGAAGGAGAGTTATTTTTGGAGAGATTTCTACATTTGTAGGTAAGTACCACATGTGGTCTGGCGTTGCATGTAGGTGTTTGTGTAGTGTATGGGTGTTGTTATGAGTGCTTGGCTACTGTTTTGGATGAAGTATGAGTGCAGTATGTAATGTTTGGGTGGTGGTGGGGGGTGCCATGGGGTGTACATGTGGCGTTGCTTTGAGGTGTTTGGGGTATGTATATGTGTGCAGGTGTGTGTATATAGGTCCTGTTTGTAATGCTGCAGATCCTGCTTGTATCGCTGCATGTTTTATTTTTTTTAGTTTTGTGTTTGGGGGTAATTTTTCACTTTTTTGCATAAAATGCTTTTTGGGTCATGCTTTAGCACTGGTGTACCACCAGCATAACATGTTGGGTGCAGGGATGCATTTACTGGCTTTTTGGCTTGTTTGGGTGAGGTTTTGCATGTTTGTTAAAAAAAAAATTTTTTATATATATATATGTGTGTTTGGTCCTGCTTGAGCCCTGGGGTCCCAGCAGCATGTCATGTTGTGGTGTCTCTAATAGTTTTTTTTTGTATTTTTTTCATATTTTTTTTGAAGTTTGGTCATGCTTCAGCACTGCTGCACCCCAACATGTCATGCTGCTGGCACATTTACTTTCTTTTTGCCAGTTTGGGCGTGGTTTTCTATGTGCGAATGTGTGTTTGGTCGTTTGGGCACTGTGGTCCCTGCAGCATGACATGTGTGGTTGCATGTAATTATGTAATGTGGGGTAAATTTGTAAAAAAACTTTTTATTTTTACACCAGAGATGTCCAGGGACAAGCGCCCCTTATCCCCCCCCCCCCTTTTCCCCCACCCCTCAGAAGAATTTTCCCTGCAAAGCAATGAGGAGCGGGAGCCGACCCAGGAGGAGGAGATAAGGGACCAAATGGAAAAGAGAGAGAAAAAGAAAAGGCCTAGAACGGTAATTACTGACAACACCTGCAGACACAATAGCATCCAACTTGACACACCCATGGGCTAGTTTGCGCACTGCCAGGCACATCACACCTACAGGTATATTTGTGCACTGCCAGGGATACTGACACACTCCCAGGGACATACAGATCATTGTGTTAGTATTAACTGCATGTTTTTTATCCCTAAAGGCAAGAAGCCAGCCAGAGGATCAGTTGGAGGAGGCAGCCTCTGGTGAAGACACAGGACGGAAGAATCCGCGTGGACCCAGATACACGAGGCGGAAAACTGTGCCCTAGTGGATGGCGTCGACAGGTCCTACGACGTTCTGTATGGACCAAGGGCACAGACCACAGCAGCTAAGACAAAGCGAAACATCTGGGATGCCATCGCGAGACAAGTCACTGTAGTATCTGGAAACCGCCGGAGCACCAGAAACTGCATGAAGCGGTACAGTGATTACCGTAGACAGACCAAGAAAAAGATGGGGATTCAGCGCCGACACGAGACAGCTACCGGAGGTGGTCCGACTCTCAATTTGAAGTGGCTTCCTTGGGAGGAAGTTATAAAAAGGCGAATGAACCCTGTCATGGTCCAAGGAGTTTGCGGAGGTGTGGACTCCAGCCGACCTGCTGGCTTTCCCGAGGAGGAAGAACCACCCAGAAGACAGAAGACGGTGGGAGACAAGCAGTCCAAAAGGAGGCGTGATGGTAAGAATACATTCAGAGGAGCTGTACTAAAGTTTTTTTCGTTTTTATTTGCTAAAGTGTTTGTTCTTTCCCCCAGACACACCTGCCCAGAGGACATCACCTGCACGCAGGACATCGCCAGCGCGCGGACCATCACCTGCGCAGCAGGCATCTGCAGCAGCGTGCAGACCATCACCTGCGCAGCAAGCATCAGCAGCGCGCAGACCATCACCTGCGCGCCAGACATCGCCAGCGCGCAGAAAGTCACCTGTGCGCCAGACATCGCCAGCGCGCAGAAAGTCACCTGCGCGCCAGACATCAGCACGCAGAACGTCACCTGCGTGCCAGACACCGTCGGCTACCACACCACCAGTTGGGCGCCAAACTACATCTCCTGCGCGCAGGGCATCACCAGCTCGTGATCTCTCCCGGAGCTCTGGGACTGTGACACAAGAGCCTCAAGAAGACATTACCCTTGTGGACCTATCACCTGAACTGTTTGAGTCGACAGGGTTAACAGACGAGACTTTTCTACGGTTTGATGACAGCCGTGCAGACGCATCCAGCCATACCCAAGAAAAGTCTCCAGAATTGAGGACCAGTGAAGCTCCTGGAGCAGCAGCACCACAGGATGGAGAAGGTTTGGTTTTTTTTTAGGTGTGGCGGGTCACCATTTTTGTACAGTTAACTTTATTGTTATGTTTTTTCTTTTGCAAACAGAGGTGCCACGAACCAGCATCGAATTTGCATCAGGGATTGGTCCCTACTTCAGGCTGGATCTCTTACAGGATGAGTCGGACGACGAGGTAGAAGTGCAGCAGCCTGCTGTTTCTACATCCCTGTGTGAGTAATTATCTAACAAATTGTGAACCTTCAAACATATGTATGAATGTGTATTCTAATTTCTAATTTTCTTTTCAGCTGCACAAATGCAATTGGTGGCAGACATTCAGCAAGGGCAGGATCCCTCAAATGTTCAGAGGGTAAACACCGTGGCAGCAGAGATGAATGCCCGCCAGGATAATTACACGTTTGTCGTTGATACCAGACTGGACGCCATTGAGAAGACAATGGAGAAGTTGGCAACCGGTATGGTTGAAATGCAAAAGGCTTTTGCCGACAGCACGGCAAAAACGTGAAAGACCAGGCAAGCAGATCCCAGGGAGACTATGGACATCTTTCACGTTCTGGTCACATCCATCAACCGGCTGGTGGATAACACAGCATGCCAGGCACACAGCGTTCAGAACATGTCGGAGAGCCAACGACATTCAGCAGCCAGCCACCAGATCATCGCAACAATGCTACAGATGATGGGGGTAATTCCAAGTTGATCGCAGGAGGATTTTTGATAGCAATTGGGCAAAACCATGTGCACTGCAGGGGAGGCAGATATAACATGTGCAGAAAGAGTTAGATTTGGGTGGGTTATTTTATTTCTGTGCAGGGTAAATACTAGCTGCTTTATTTTTACACTGCAAATTAGATTGCAGATTGAACACACCACACCCAAATCTAACTCTCTCTGCACATGTTATATCTGCCTCCCCTGCAGTGCACATGGTTTTGCCCAATTGCTAACAAAAATCCTGCTGCGATCAACTTGGAATTACCCCCGATCTACGATAAGCTCCCAGAGCCAGCTCATCAACACGCTAGTCAACCACCACATCCGCCACCACAAGCCACACTGACGCCTCCTGCCCTTGCTCCACCACAATCCTGGTATGGACAGTCACAGCTGTACCAAGGATATACAGGGATGTACCCCACCTATCAGATGCCTCCACCACCAACACCGGCCACAACATCTACACCAGCACGGCCACCGAGGCCAACTCAACGTACTCCACAGCCGCCCAGGACATCGTCGCCACATCAGGAGGAAGAGGATCCGGACAGCCAACAACCACCATAAGCGCGGTCGTATTGTTTTATTATTTACTATGTTTTTCATGTTTCCCATTAGTTTTTTTTCTTATTATTGTTTTAAATTTGTGTTGGCCTCCCCCACCCCCGACCGCGTACTACCAAGGAGCTATATGTCTAGACATACATGCGCGGGCATGTATGCGTGTGGTACCTGATGAAAGCTCTTGTGGTTACATATATGATGGGCCAAAGAGCTATTCCGATACCACTTTAAAAAAAAAAAAAAAACCTCCATTTTGAATTGGTGTAAATTAGGCTTTCACTGTTGCGTGAATTTACTATTCACTGGTGTTTATTTTTGGCTTCTTCATAGGATAGGGTGGAAAATTGAAGTGGACAGCGTAGTTCGTGTTGTGTGTACCAAGGTGAGTAAAGCCATGTTTCAATGTATATATTCAAGAAACTTTGTCCCGCCTGCCCTTGGAACAACACAGTCCAGCAATGGGTCATGCTGGACTGCGTGGTTCCACAAGTGCAGGCTTGTCAAAGTGCTGAACACTGACACCACTCTGCCACTTTGTCCCGCCTGCCCTTGGGGAACAACACAGTCCAGCAATGGGTCATGCTGGACTGTATGGTTCCACAAGTGCAGGCGTGTCAAAGTGCTGAACACTGACACCACTCTGCCACTTTGTCCCACCTGCCCTTGGGGAACAACACAGTCCAGCAATGGGTCATGCTGGGCTGTGTGGTTCCACAAGTGCAGGCGTGTCAAAGTGCTGTACACTGACACCACTCTGCCACTTTGTCCCGCCTGCCCTTGGGGAACAACACAGTCCAGCAATGGGTCATGCTGGACTGGGTGGTTCCACAAGTGCAGGCATGTCAAAGTGCTGAATACTGACACCACTCTGCCACTTTGTCCCGCCTGCCCTTGGGGAACAACACAGTCCAGCAATGGGTCATGCTGGACTGGGTGGTTCCACAAGTGCAGGCATGTCAAAGTGCTGAATACTGACACCACTCTGCCACTTTGTCCCGCCTGCCCTTGGGGAACAACACAGTCCAGCAATGGGTCATGTTGGACTGTGTGGTTCCACAAATGTTCTTGGGAAAGGAATGTGACCATGACATCATTAGTGTCTTTACTTAATATGGATTTTCTTTTTTTTTCTACAGATATCTTCACAAGAAAAAGGAATGTATAAAGAAGAACAAACACTTCTTTTTTGTTTTATTACAGTTTATTTTTTTAATACAAAATAAAATTCTAGTGTAATATTCTGAATAGAAAGGAAAAATGTATCTGCACACTATACACTCAATAAACCAATTGGGTTACATCAACCAGTTAAACCCCATTGAGGTGTCTCGCTCTAATAATAGAGATATTGATGTGGGGGTGCAGCACATATACAACTCAGATTTAATGCAAGACAAAAAAGAACCAAAAGTAGTTGCCTAGTTGGGCGCACAAAATGGATATGTATAGATTTGATTTCTTTAAAACTTAGCTTTTATTGCTATACCTTCTAAAATGCCCCCTTTATATGGGGATTACACAGCAAAACATAGAGGTTAAAAAATTATTACATACAAACATATAGGTGAAAAGAAAAGATATAAGTGTAGATAGATTTAAAAGGCGGTGATTCCACTATTACTCCAGCAAGGTGTGGGAATAGGATTACTTATGGAGCCCCTGAGAGTATGGATTATATTAACTAACAAAATCCCCCAATGTAATGTGGCTTTGGTTACACAAGGACCAGTGATCTCAATTTAAAGAATTATTCCATGTATTACATATACAGAATATTATAGGTTTGTAATATACAAGGTATTCATGGTAACCATATGTTAACCAGTTCAGATGTAAAGATTCATTTATCACAATAAATTGCTGCTGTACATATGATGCATGTTTTTCTGTGTGTTCACATAAGTTATAAATCTTTATTCTTTATTGCTTTGATATATTGCACACATTCATCTCATATTCTGTATCACTGAAGTTTGTTGAAAAGACAGGGAGAGATATCCCTATTATGAAAAAATATTAATGGTCGAGGGATAGATCACATTGTTATCTAACAGGCCTGAATTAATGTAGGTTCTCACTGATTAGTAACACTTGGATACTGTGGCAGCCTGTATTTATTATCTTGTCCTACAGCAGTGGTTTCAAAACTTTTTTGAATCACGGTGCCCTAGAGTATCAGAATTTTTTTCACGGCACCCCTAGGCCAAAAATGTCTTATTGAGAAATTTAGAAAGAAATATTAAATTAAGTATATTGTGTTTATATGTCATCCTTAGGCTCAATTGTGTGGTGAGGGACAAGATTTGCTTCTGTTTGTCCCCATATTTTATGACTGACAGCTACTAGCACTAGTTTTGCCTATTATATTGACCATAAATAATTTGAATTGGTCCTGGACCTCCAATCCAAGGCACCCCTGCAAGTGTCCCGAGGCACCCCAGGGAGCCACGGCACAGTTTTGGAACCACTGTCCTACAGGATTATTATTCACTGCCACAGTATTCTTCCGCTACATCTATATTTAGATACAATGTTTCAGAATATGTTAGCCAGTTCCCTTCCTTTACGTATCACTGACATGTACTAGGGAACTGGCAGATATGCACCTAGTCACTGGTTGATAAGTGACTGGAACAATACATTCATATACAGGTGCTATTACCCGACTTAGCAGAGCAGTACTGCTGTGATATTGATATGCTATTAATAAATTGTGCACTGGATCTGACACATGGATAGGTAATCTATTGATATGCTATTAATAAATTGTGCACTGGATCTGACACATGGATAGGTAACCTATTGATATGCTATTAATAAATTGTGCACTGGATCTGACACATGGATAGGTAACCTATTGATATGCTATTAATAAATTGTGCACTGGATCTGACACATGGACTGGTAACTTTTCCGGCGACTACACAGTGCTGTTGCTAATGGCAACGCCACATAAAGATCAATTGTTCACAATACTATCTGGGTGGATTAAATACATTTCTCTATCACTCTCTGTTGCTCCCTAACGACCAACACTGACACTTGAACTTAATTCTAATGACCTCAATGTACGAGGGTGCCGGTGGAGGTCTGTTCTAATTCTATATCTATTTAGAATCTACACCATTGCAAAAATTAGGAGTGTGGTATGCCGCCGAATCGCCGAAGTGCACGTTTCGCTGTATAGCTTTAACGAGGCTGACCCGATTGTCTTCCGTGACGCTTATTTCTAGGGTTGGTATCACCCAATTGAATACTGCCTAAGGATCATGTGTGCCCATCTGCCAATGGCAGCACGTCCTCTTCCCATTGTAGCGCTGGTCATCAGACCGCTGACGTCGTCCCACTCCAATCACGTGGTACCCGACGTGCGTCTGTCAATGAAAATGTAAACACAGAGTCCGGTCACCTGATCGGAGTTCTCTGAAATGTCCTTGTAAATACATCTATTTCCTTATGAGCACCCAGATGTTGAAGGGAAAGTCCAAGCAGGTTATTGTGCAATTGAAGCAGTTGGAAGGGTATATATTTCTCATAGCAATTCGGGTGATTGAAACCTTATTGAGCCATCTCTGTATTGTATGGTCATTCCGTACACTTTTAGGGACCGCATAGACATCTGTGGATTAGATGGTATCCTATATCAGAATTAATCCCACAGTGATCAAATATCTTATATTACGGCTGCATCATTCATCACAAACACATACGGTGGACACGTTCTTCAATTAGAGTCGTGTGGCCTTGTGCAATAATCATATTCATGTGATGGAGAGGTGCTATGTATCCTGATGTAAATGCTGTTATCATCTAAAAGTGAACCCACTGTGGATCAATAAATTCAACTATAGCTTCTGACACATACCCCCATTTTAAGGTGATGACAATATTTATGATGGAACCTGTAAAAACAGGTGAGTATATGATCGCAGCATATCCACCTGTCTACCCTTATTAGATCAGATGTTCTCTGCATTCAATAAATGGGTCCTCCTACCCTACATATAGAGCATTTCAATTTTAAGACCTTAAATAGTGACAAATTAGTGAGTAGAAACAATATACAGTGTGGATGCTATTACCCAACTTGTGGTGGAATGGACCCTGGGCCATGCAGTATGGAGATCTACATGTGGCCCCCTAGATAGCATCCATGACCAGGTAAGTATAACGTTGCGGCATGCCAATATGCCTGGTATCTATGGTCAACCATCCAGGTAAGTATATTTTGGAGTCCCCCCTAATAGGGTCTCAAAAAGAACAATAAAATTACCATTGCAAATGCTCTCCTTTATAAATTCCATCTAATGCGGGATGTTAATGTATTCTGCAATAAATTGTTAAATTGAGAAGTTTTGTGTGTTTTCTTTAAATTATTAGTAAATGAAATTTAAAATAGGGCATTTCTGAGATGCGGTGGTATCGAAGGTATTGTGGTAGGTCGCCCATGGGACAGCAGGGGAACTGTCGTGTCACCTCACATCCACACTGGTTAATGCAACTTGGGAAGGATACTCCGTAAGACCTGTGGAAGAGAATAGCATGAGGTTCCAGGTATTTGGAATAGTTTCATCCTTCGTGGAAAAGACAAGGTACAAGCAACATTTGCAAACAAACAGGTTACATCGTCCTTTGTCCCAAATGCAATCCTCCAGCGGTTGATAAACTACACATCCCAGCATGCCCTGACGCAGCTTAAGCATTGCTGTGTCAGGCCATGATTTGATATGCAGTTTGATAAATGCAGGAGGGACGCAGTTTGGACATGACTGGGTTACTTGGACAAGAGGGAGTTTTGGGCAACACATCTCACCTGAGGGGGGGGTGTCTGCTACATGGCGGAGGTTCAGGTCCACATCACAACTAGGTCACCCATGGTACAGCTGGGGTACTGTCGTGTCACTTCACATCCACGCTGGTTCCTGCAACTTGGGAAGGTTACTCCGCAAGACCTGTGGAAGACAATAGTATGAGGTTCCAGGTATTTGGAATAATTTCATCCTTCGTGGAAAAGACAAGGTACCAGCAACATATGCAAACAAACAGGTTACATCGTCCTTTGTCCCAAATGCAATCCTCCAGCGGTTGATAAACTACACATCCCAGCATGCCCTGACGCAGCGTAAGCATTGCTGTGTCAGGCCAGATTTGATATGCAGTTTGACAAATGCAGGAGGGCCGCAGTTTGGACATGACTGGGTTACTTGGACAAGAGGGTGTTTTGGGCAACACATCTCACCTGAGGGGGGTATCTGCTACAAGGTGGAGGTTCAGGTACACATCACAAGTAGGTCGCCCACGTTACAGCAGGGGAACTGTTGTGTCACTTCACATCCACGCTGGTTAATGCAAATTGGGAAGGATACTCCGCAAGACCTGTGGAAGTGAAAAAGGATTAAGTACCAGGTAATTTGAGAGCGTTTCCTCCACCATGGGTAAGAACAAGAGGTCCCAGCAACACTGCGCATACACACAGGTTACTCAGACAAGATGGAGTTTTGGCCAATACATCTCACCTGAAAGAGTGACTCTGTAACATGGAGGTGGTTCAGTTCCACATCACAAGTAGGACGTCCATGGTAGAGGGGGGTAAACTGGCCCAATAACTGTGGCAACCCAACAACAGGAAAAAACTGGGAGTAACAGGGCATCAACAGGACGAAAATATTCCTGGGAAGGGCCGTCAACATGACGTAAACTGTGCCACTCTGTAATACATAAATAAACATTTTTTTTTAGAATATGACAATCTCAGTTTCCAGGAAAATGCAAATATTACAAGTATACTCACAGGCAGTGCAAAAAAAAGTGTTGATCAGTGTCCTTCGAGAATTATCTCCTTCGTCCATACCCACCGGTGGAGCAGAAGAACGGTTCCCACGTCGGAAAGCCCTGCGACGAAGAGTCACCGGCAAACGGTTTGCGACACATATGTTGTGTAAAATACAACATGCATTTACCATGCCGCAAACCTTCGCCGGTGAGTACAAAAGAGCACCACCGGAAGTGTCTATACATCTAAGCCGGCTTTTAAGTACACCGAAGGCACGCTCAATTACTCCCCTCGATGCAATGTGTATCTCTTGGTACCGTTCTTCAGCTTCACCAACAGGATTAGACAATGGGGTCAAGAGCCAAGATTTGTTGGGATAACCTGCATCGCCTATGGGAAAAAGAAAAATGGTGGGTAATAAAAAACAAAAACAAAAGATATATTACCTAACAGCCAGCCACTCAGAATTTTTCCGGTCTCGAAATCGTCAAACAGCGATGACTGGTTTAGGATGAAGGAGTCGTGAGATGACCCAGGAAATCCCACAAAAATATTGGTAAATGTCATATTGGCATCACAGACCGCCTGTATATTCATGGAATGGAAGTGTTTTCGGTTCCAAATACTACATTCTTCCGAATTCTGTGGCGGCCTGATGTGCACATGGGTACAGTCAATGGCGCCCAGAACATTGGGAAATTTATGTTCTGTGAAAAAGCCTAATTGGATCTCACGCCATCCGCTGACTGTATCTGGAAATCTGATGAACTGGGTCGTCAATTTGCGGAAAGCCCTAATGACCTGGGTTGTACAGCGTGACAGTGTCGACGGTGAATTTCCGCATGTTTGAGACAAAGTAGGCTGGAATGTGCCTGACGCCAAAAAATTTAACGTAGCCAGCAGTTTCTGGAAACCGCTGACTGCGCGATTGGTCCATGCCCGAGGATCCAGGTCGGCCTCTAACAGATCGTACAGCGAATATATTTTGCGAGTCGATAAGCGATAATTTTGAATCACCTCGAATTCGCTGAGATCCTCCAGTGCACACCTAGTGCGATACTGGCGTGGACGTGGAAATGAAACACGCGCTACTGACTCACCCAATGCAGACATTTGCTGACCTTGATCCTGATGTTCAGCAGCCCTTTCTTCCTCCATACTTGCAGCCAGCATGAACATCACAATCTGGTCAGAAAAAGGCTCCATTATTGTAGTCAGTACAAAAATAGGATATAAATGTGCTAAAACGCAGGGATTGTCCTAAAAAAAACGATTCCACAAGAGAGCTGACTGTAATGGCTCCTCTCCCTGAAGTCTCAAAAATGGGAGTGAGGAGAGAGGAGTGGCGTTGGAGAAGTGTATCCTGGGTAAAACTGTGGAATCATGGGTACATTTCCCTCAGCAGAGTGCAGGAAAAAATATTGTTTTAAAAAATCAATTAAATAATACTTGTGAGTCATAAATAGACAAACCAAGTAGATAATCCCTTCAAATATAAATAGATATACTATTAGCAATCAAAAAAGCACAAAAAAATACATGTTTTAAAAATGTTTTATCACCTCACGACAGAAAAATGAGGTGGAATGAAATTGATGAAATGACTGTTGAAAAGCACTGTTGTCGAATTGATATTCTTCAATTGAATATACTTTGTTGAAAAGCCGCATTTTTACCATTACAGACATGTCGAATTGAAAAAATGTCGAATTGAAAAAAGTTGAAAATGAAACGACAGGTTTTTTGTCGAAAAGTACTGTATTGAATTATCGAATCCAATTCGACAGGTTTTTTTTTGTCGAAAATGCCCCGTTTTTCGACAATTTCATGGATTTGACCGCAATTGAATATACCCCTTAGTCTCCTTATGCAAGGTAGTCCCTAGCCAGTCCATTTGGAAGGCAAAAAATAACTTAGCCTGTAATAGAGATAACGGTGGGGGATATGCATGGGTCCACATCTGTAATATGCATTTACGGGACACTGCTGAGATACAGTATCTGGTAATTTTTTGCTGCCCCCCCTCCTACCCGAGACAGATAGTGACAGTATACCTAATATCGTCCATTCTGCCAATATGGGGAGATAATTTGCAAGGTATATAGATGCAAATCTATTAACCGAAGACCAAAACCATTTTAGAAGATGGCAGACCGACATGCAATCTAGAACATTTGCACTAGAAGCCCCACATTTAGGGCAAGCACTAGTATCAGAGGATCCCATCAAGAACCTGTGGTAGGGGGGAAGTTACTCATTGTGATAAATGTTATAGAACATTTCTCTATACATTATATAAGAGAGCACCGTCTGGGAATAAAGGAGTGACCGTGAAGTTTTTCCACGGTAATATGGGGGAATGCAGTACACCATGAAGCTAGTCCTGTAGATATTTTAGTATGATCCAAATGGGTATGGATCATTTTATAATGATGGGGAATCGCTCAGGAGAACTTTTTAATTTGTTTGTAATCAGCAATTCCTTTACAATGACTGTTATATTTCTCTTGTAGAACATATTCCATCTTTCTATTGATAAGATAAATACATAGGCCTTTATGTGAATATTTTTGCCTTGTTTTTCAATTCTTGATTGACTTTTTATTTAGACCAACTATTAAAGCTATATATCTATAGGTACTGTACATTTGTCAGCTGTTTGACTATAGCTTAGGAACTTGTGTAAAATGTACAAATGGAGCTTGCTTGTTTCAGACAAATGGATTATCTAGGCCTCATACCCATTGGTGCCAATTTTGTGCATTATAATTCAATTTTTACCCACACAAAACAATACAGCAGTTTAAAAACCACTCACGATTCTGTCCTTGTTTCAGAATGCAGTACACTAGGGATGCTTCTTGTGCGAGTGCAATACAATGCAACCAAAACGAAGAAAGACAAGACTCCCAACCCAGACAAGACCCTAAATGGATATAGTTAAAGAAGTAATTTTAAGATTGGTAACAGGTAAGGGATTATGTAACTCAACTAGAAATGTGTGCACTTTTATCTGTTTTATTTTGTGCATTTTTTTTTTAGGGTAACCAAATGCATACGAATATAGTAGACATTGCACTCCATCACAAAGGCAGTAGTATATAAACAACAATCAGTCAAGAGTGAGGTTCAACAGCAGTTCAATTAGATACAATGTACACATGGCATAACATACAATATATCTCTATGGAGAATAACGGTAAGAATGAAAGGGAAAAAAGAAAAGACAAGAAGGAAAGGGGATGTGGTTGGAGGAGGGATAAGAGGGGATCACCTGGCAAAGTAAAGAGTGGAAAAAATCTAGACAGAATTTTGCAGATCCCGAAGTGTAGGGAGGAAGAACGGATTAAGGGGTCTATTTATTAACATTATTTGTACTAAAAAAAAAATTGAAAATGGTGTTTTCACACCATTTTCACATTATTTTAGTATCACTTAAAATGTATTAAAGGGCTTTTGTAGCAGTTTTCATGAAAAACTGCTACAAACTTTTTAATTCACTGTTTTTTGTAGTAACCCACGTCGCATTTCCCATACTTAAAATGGGAAATACAATCTGGGCTGAATTTACTAAAAAAAAATGTGAAAAAAAATCGCAGTGATACCTGTGATAATTTTGCCAGCTCAGGCTGCCTAAATCACAGGGCAGCGCTGCAAAATGCAGCCTTTTCTACAGCTTTCTCTGCTCCCTGTGCAGGGACCTGACAGTGTTATCATCACTGTGTGTCCAATCACTTGTGTAAAAAAGCAAACAAAAAAAAAACCATACCCATCCAGGAGCCGGTGATCGGTCCTCCTGTGGCGGGCTACCAGGGTCCTCCATATGCTGCGTTGTGACCCCTGGTGCAGTAAAGTGATGCTGCAAAATGACAGCTGCCTTTACAGCACCGGGGGTCACAGCAGCGCACAGGATCCGGCGCCCGGCAGCCCTGCAGGAGCAGAGATGACCAGCTCCCTGGACTGGTGAGTATATTTACCATGCAGGGGGGATACGGGGCACGGAAGGGGGGTAGTCGCCACAGGGGGTCAACCCGGTGGCGGTAGCGGCAGTGTCGGCACATGCTCAGCAGGACATTGGGGTATTTTTCATGAAAAATACCTCAATGATGCTGCAGACAGGCATTGCAGGGACAGAGCTTGGTTGCAAGCTCCCTCGCTACATGCGATAATTGATACATCCATGCAATGTAATCAATTATCGCAGTGCGGATTCAGGTGATTTTATCACATCAGCATCCTTGGATGCAGATGGTTATAAATAGGCCCCTAAATCCTAAAACCAGGGGCTCAGATTACGTGTCTGGTGGGACTGTGGACATGTAAGTTTTATAATCTGCTGAGGACTTGTATTTCAACAAAGGGAACCAGGTGCGAGTGAAATCAGAAGCTTTATCAAATGAGGAGACCAGGGGCCTTATTCAGACTTGTGCTACTAATTTTGCTGTCCTGTGATCAGTTGCCACCTGGAGTGTAAATCTGTCCGTGCAAGTGTGCGATCCCATGTGTACACTGTGCTAAATATGTCCCTCAGTCAGCGGACAGCTGCAAATCCATTCGTACCACACTCGCCATCTAATGTTTTTTCCACTGTGTGTAGCCCAGGACTTACTCCTACAGTATGAAGAGAACAGGCTGATTGAGTCCAGAGATGACGTCACACACCCTCCCTGAAAATGCTTGGGAACACATAAGTTTTCCCTGACACTCCCAGAAAACGGTCAGTTACCACCCACAAATGGCCTCTTCACGTCAATCAGCTTGTGAATGGCTGTGCGATTGAAATTTTTGCACCAGCCTGTCGCTGTTTGGCGTTGCCTGTTGTTTGGTGATGCGCGTGTGCATTGCGGTACATGCGCAGTCAATCGATAAACACACAGCAGCGATCAGGTCTGAATCGGGCACTAGGATATCTTCCATTGACATAAAGTAATCAATTTTGCGGAACCAATCCTTGCATGTACAGGACTGGAAGAGTTCCAAAGAACCAGGGGGACAGAGCGGGCCGAATTACCCAGATAGCAGTGCAGAGATGTTTTGTATGTATCCACTGGTATCAGGGAGTGTTTAACCAAAATGCAGGGTCTGAAGTAATTCTAGTGACTGCTGGGAGATGGTGATAACATCTTCCTAGAAGTTTGTCAAGCGAGAATAATCCCACCAGACATGATATAGAGAGCCTGGAGCAGAAGAACATCTCCCACAAGAATCCGAGACAGAGGGAAACATGGCATGAAGCAGAGAAGAGAGACTATACCATCACATTAAAATCTTGTATTACATCTCTTTTACAGTAATAAAAAGAGAGCTAGAGTAAGCTTTAAGAAAAATAGTCTCCCATTACCGGTCAGATAAGGAAAGACCAAGGTCTTTTTCCCAAGCCATAGCATAGATTGGAATGGGAACCGCTTGGTTAACTAATAGTAACTGGTAAATAGCAGACACTGTTCGGGAGGGAGCCAGGGGAGAGACACAGAGTTTATCAAAGGAGATAAGATCCCTCTTGGCAAGAGTTGCCCTGTATGCTGTATTGAGAAAGTGGCGAACTTGCAGAAACTTCCAAAAGTTAGAATGTGGGAAATCCCATTTCTCTTGAATCTCTGAAAATTGTTTAATAATTGCAGCAGTCACCAAATGTCTGACTCTAAAGAGACCTGCAGAAGTCCAACTAGTGAAGTGCGAAGGATTGATGACTGGTGGGAACCCAAGGTTATCCAAGGTTATCCAAGGAGGATGTGAGGGGGCCAAAGATTGAAGAAATGAAAGGAAGAGGTCTCAAGACCTTCCAAAGGGAGAGTGTGAGGAATAGCGTTGGATGGGGAGGAGAGATTTTTGGGAAGAAAGGGAAACCACAGGACTATTCCAGGGTGTTGATTCATGAAGCTGCCCTCCAATGCAACCCACTGTTTCACATCCCTGTGTCTAGTTCAGTCATTGATTCCGATAAGTGATCTAGCGTGATAATATGTTTTAATGTCTGGCAACTGAATACCTCCCATCTGCTTTGGGCGTGATAATATTTCACATCTAGTTCTAGGTCTTTTCCGGGTCCAGATAAATTACCAGTACAAGGAGAGCAAACGGAAACATGACTCAGGTACAACTATTGCCAAGGCCTGAAGAACATAAATCAGTTTGGGGAACGTATTCATTTTAACCACATTCATATTCTCTAGCCAAGAAGGAGGAGAAGAAATATTAAGGGCCCTAGACTTTGAAAAATTTACCTTAAAATTGGACAATTTTCCAAACTTTTCAAATTCTAACATTTAGTATGGCAGGGAGGTTACAAGTTGGGAAAAGGTGGGTAATAAATCGTCATCAAATAATGCTAACTTGTGTTCTACTCTACCAATGTAGACACCAGAGGTGAGCAGAGAAGCCCTAATGGCCTTCACCTGAGCTTCTGTACATAAAACAAAAATAATTGCTGACAGTGGACAGCCCTGTCATGTGCCAATATTAAAAGAGAAGGGATCTGACAGAGTACCATTGACTTAGCCGATGGGGTTGCGTACAGGGTCAGGATTCTTCGAAGGGCGAGAGTTCCTCATAAATGTCCAGCTTACCCTGTCAAATGCTTTATCAGTGCCGGTGGACAGGAAGATGGTAGGTACATGGACCTGAGATCCCCAGTGAATCAAATTAAGACCGTTGGTGGTGTTATCATGGGCTTCTCTACCTCTAACAAAACCCACCTGATTGCTATGTATCAGTTGTGGGTGGAGAGGATTGAGCCTGTTGGCCATAATTTTGGCATATAGGTCAACATTAAAGCACGAGATGGGTCTGCAGCTTAAGCATAGGGAAGATTCCTTGCCTGGTTTAGGGATGACTGAGATTCGGGCCTAGAGAAGCACGTGCCTCTAAAGATAGCATTGAAAGCACGTAGAAGCAAGAGAGCCAATTTATCCTTAAAGGTTTTATAGTAAACTATACTATACTGTAGTAAAGCCATCTGGGCTGGGACTCTTGGCCATGGAAAAGGAGGAATTAGTAAAATTAAATTTCTTGTAGCATAAAGGAGAGTTCTAAAGAGTTTAGAACTCTCTAAAGAGTCAGATGCCAAAAGGGTTGGGAAGTATACTGAAGAAAGATAATATAGTACTTCTTGGGAGGATGAGAGTATAGCAGTCAAGGGAAAGTTCCTGACAAGTTGTAAAGGGAGGACTAGTATTGTTTAAAGCAAGAAGCAATTTTAGAGGTCTGTGAATACGATGTACCTGAGTCATCTTTAATAGTGTGTATAAACCTAGATGCCCGCTGTACACGTAAGACCCGAGAAAGGAGCTACCAGGTTCATTCCTCCATTGGGAATAAACGTTTTTCACACTTCCGCACTGAAAGTTTTATTTTATCGGTTAGTAGTTTAAGTGCTGTACGTGTCTCTGTCAATTTAAGATAAACATCATCAGACAGGGAGGATTTGCAGGAAGGTCTCAGTCTAATCTTCTGGAGCAATGCTGACTTCTGCTTTTAGCGTAAGAGCCTAATTAAATGAATTTGCCACATAGGACACATTTAAGAGCCTCCCAGAGGGTAAGCTGGAAAACATCGGGGGTGTCGTTATGGGCAGTTTAATCAGCAAGAGTCGATTTAATCATGCTCACAGCCATCAGCAGATATATGCCCAGAAAACAACCATGACACACCTGTGTTTTCCCAACCACTCCCCATAAACACTCCGTTAACATCTCCAAACGGTCACTTTCTGCCAATCCCTTTTCCATAAAATATACATTGTTTGCGAGATCACTGTGGCCCCTTTGCGCATGTGCATTGCGATCGAAGCACATGCACAGTCTGCTGATAATCACCTCTTTGCGTGACAATTGCCCATTGCGTACAAACATGAATTTGGGCCATTGTGTCACCCAAACTGCACAACAAATCCATATTGCATATTTCATCTCCCATATTTTCTCTACCACAATATTTTTTTTTATATATTCTTTATTTTGGTTTTTACAGAAAAAGTGAGGACGTCATTGAAAGTACAACAAGTCGTACAATATAGAAATACATGGGTTAAGATACCTGTAAAATATAAACCATCCTATATCTACACAAAAGACAAGACAGAGGTTAGAAGGGGGGAAATGGGAATAGAATCAAGGGAAGGTGGGGAATGGGCGAGCTAATCGTTTTTTATTGTTTTTTTTTAAATTAGGTATTAGTTTGGATTCCCTATAGCTAAGCATGTTACACATATACGCGACCTCATGATGAGTCTAGTGGGATCCGATCTTTGTAGGTAGAGGTAGCTTTGAACTCTATCCAAGAGAACCACGTGGCGACATAGTCGGCATGTGAGTCAAGAACCGAGTGAAAAGTTTCTTCCATAGATCTATAAAATTCTATCCGCTGAAACCATTCCCATATTTGAGGGGGGGCCCGGGACTTCCAGTGGACTGGTACTACAGCTCTCGCTGCGTTGTTGAGGTGTTTGAGGAGAGAGTTTTTATATTTCGCCAGTGGAATTGTAGTGTGGGAGAGCAACCAGAAGTCAATCCCAGTGGGCACCTGAAACCCCAGGATCTTGGAGGAAATTTTTATTATTTGGGTCCAAAAGGTAGCTATCAGGGGACAGTCCCACCATATGTGGAGAAGGGTGCCAGTTTCTTTTCCACATCTCCAACACATGGGGGATACTGAGGGATAAAACTTATGTAGAAGGGAGGGACAGCGATACCATCTTGTGAGCAGTTTATACGGTGTTTCAATAACTTCTAAACTCGTAGAGCACCGGGACATAACTTCACAGTGTTTCTGCCAGTTGATGCGTATCCCTTTAGGTATGAGATCTGCTTCCCATTTTGTGCAGAAAGCAGGTTCGCCGGGGTAGCGACCATGTAGCAATATCTTGTATATACCTGACACAACATGGGAGGGTTCAGAGGATTGGGAGCACATTGTTTCAAAAGGGGTAAGACTACCAGTCAATGCAGCAGCTGACCTGTGGGACAAAATAAAATGGCGAGTTTGGAGATAAAACCAGAAGTCAGTCGCAGGAATATCAGTTCCCTTCCTAAGATCATTGAAAGCTTTGATGTTCCCTTCAGAGAGCAAATGTGTTATTCTAGTCAAGCCTGCCCTGTTCCACCTAGCGGCCACACTGCCTCCCATACCCGGTCCAAACAGTGGGTTGTCAAGGAGCGGGAGAAGCAGGGAAGTTGCTGAGGTAAGACCCAGTTTAAATCTCAGTGTTCTCCAAAGAGCCAAAGTGGGTCCAACCGTCAGGTGTGAGGAGCGGCTAATGGTTGCAAGCCAGGGTACCGCCTGTAAATGTAGGTCCGAAGACCGTTTCTCCAAGTCAACCCACCGCTTAGAACCGGCACCAGGCCGGGACCAATCTAGGACTCTATTTAAAACAGTAGCTTGATAATATGCCGAAACCATGGGCAGTTGCTGGCCTCCCTGAGCTTTCCTTAAGAATAGATAGCAGTGTTTAAACCTGGGTTTCCTGCCGCCCCAAACAAAGTGGCTGATCGCTTTGTGTGCATTTGCCAAGAACTGACGGGGGAGCTGTAGGGGGATAGTTTGGAAAAGGTAAAGTAGCCGTGGTAAGACATTCATTTTTACAATGTTCATACGGCCTAGCCAAGAGAACTTCTGTTGGAGCCATTGTGACATTTCCGTGCGCAATTTTCGCAGTAAAGGAATGTGGTTCAGAGTGACAGTGGTCGAAAGGGAGGAGGGGATCAGGATGCCCAAGTATTTAATATGTGAGGGGTGCCAGGTAAATGGGAATGCAGTCTTTAGGGATGAAACTAAGTCCGTGGTGAGAGAGATATTAAGGGCCGTTGATTTAGCATAGTTAATCTTGAAATTGGACAGCGTTCCAAAGCGCTCAAATTCTTTCATAAGCCCAGGCAGGGAAACGGCAGGATTTGTAACGACCGCCAAGAGGTCGTCCGCAAATAAGGCAAGTTTATGTTCGTCCTTGCTCACCTTCAGACCAGTGATGACTGGATTCTGCCGAATGGCTCTAGCCAGAGCTTCCATGCAGATAACATATATCAATGGCGAAAGCGGACATCCCTGTCTAGTCCCATTTGAGATGGCTATCGGGCCAGATAATATTCCGTTTACCCGCACTTGTGCTGAGGGGGCTCAATATAGTGCCAATATTTTTTGCAGGAACACCTCTCCCAAACCCAGCCGACGCAGCGCGGTCTCCATAAAGACCCAGTCGATACGGTCAAAAGCTTTCTCAGCATCTATGGAGAGAAGCATCATGGGGGCCTTAGCAGTGTTCGCATGGGCAATCAGGTCAAACACTCGTATGGTGTTGTCTCTTGCTTCTCTGCCACGTATGAAACCGACCTGGTCTGGATGTATTACTATAGGAAGCAACTGGCATAGGCGGTTTGCCATGAGTTTAGCATATAATTTAAGATCCACGTTGAGGAGGGATATTGGCCTGTAGCTAGATGGCAATGAGGGGTCTTTTCCCTCTTTAGGGATGACCGTGACATGAGCTTCTAGGGACTGGTTTGAGAAGGGGGCCCGTGGGGAGACAGCATTGCACGCACGGAGCAGGAGGGGGAGAAGCTTATCCTGAAATGTTTTGTAGTAGGATATGGGAAAGCCGTCGGGGCCCGGGCTTTTTCCAGACGGGGAGGACTTCAGAGCGGACAGCAGCTCTTCAGCTGTAAAGGGGACTTCAAGGGCCTCAATTGTAGCAGGGGAAAGGGATGGGAATCCAATCTCTTCCAGGTAGTCCTCTACTGCCTTCCCATGTAATGACTGCTCACAATGTGAGCGCTGAGACGTTAGATTATAGAGATTCGTATAATACGACTGAAAGATCTCAGCCATCTTACCGTCAGAAGCATGGGGGACACCAGAGGAGTCTCTGATCTCTCGAATATAGGTCAGGGATCTTTGGGCGCGGAGGGCGCGGGCTAAAAGTTTCCCGGGTTTATTACCCCATCTATGAAACTTGTGTCGACAACAGCGAAACGCCCTACGAGTGCCTTCATCCAGCAAGCCATTAAGAGAGGCGCGAGCGTCTTGCAGTTCTGCTAAGACGTCTGAGGTTAGCGTGGATTTATGAGTAAGCTCCAGCCTTTTAATTTTAGCAAGTAAAGCTTCTCGACATTCATTTTTTTGTTTTTTAAGGATGGAGCCTAGTTGGATGCATTTGCCCCTAATCACGCATTTGTGGGCTTCCCAAAGCGTCACTGGGGAGACTTCATCAGTCAAGTTGAGATTTATATAATCTTCAATAGCACTGTCTAGTTGTGCCCGGCAATCTGGGTCTCTGAGGAAATGCTCGTTAAAGCGCCAACGCCACTGACGGGAGGGGGGGCAGCGCAAGGACAGGGTAATCGTAATTGGGGCGTGGTCCGAGCCAACTATTTGACCTATTGTGGCATCAACTAGAAAATCGAGGGAGTTATGGTCTACAAGGAGATAGTCGATGCGGGTGTAAGAATTATGAGGATGGGAATAAAACGTGTAGTCCCTGTCTTTGGGATGGAGCAGGCGCCAGGTGTCTATTAACTGAAAGTCGTGGAAGATTGATTTAAATCGTTGAACATCATTCCTAGAGGATCTAGGCGCTCCAGTTGAAGTATCTATAAGAGGCTCCAATGCCCAGTTAAGGTCACCCCCTATCACTAATACCCCCGTCAGAGATCGTTCTATCAACTCTAAAGCCTCCTTCATAAAGCGGATCTGACCCTGATTAGGGAGATAGAGGTTAACAAATGTAAAAATTTGGCCAGCAATAGTAGTCCTCACCAGCAGGCCCCTCCCATCCCCAATTGGGATTTCTAATACATCGTTCAGTCTAATATGTTTGGCAAATAGGATTGCAACTCCTTTAGCCTTAGCCCCAGAGAAATCATTGTAGTACCCCTGCGGGAAGTGACGGGAGTGTAGCTTCGGAGAGGCACCCTTTTTAAAATGCGTCTCCTGGAGGAACACCACATCCGCTTTGTCGGTGTGTAGAGTGTGTAGGAGCCGGGACCTCTTCTCGGGGATATTAAGGCCCTTTACGTTAAATGATACTAACTTTAAAGTAGCCATAGTAATCTAATAGTCATGAGTACCAGCATCGTTAATTCGCTATGGAACCCATATTGCCTTGCTAGATGAGCAGCCGCCCAGGGCACCTTGTCTGGGTAGTGGGGGAGGGGTAGGAAAACACAAGAGGGAGGGAGGGGGGGGGAATAACAAAGACAAACGAGATAAAGAAAACAGCTGTCGATGCAACAGCAATACTCTGCATCGTTAGTCATGGGAGACCGGAAACGGCCCATGATCTACAAATGTACAGCAGAGCAAAGGGGGGGTCCGGGGGGAACCGGGACACATCACCATCGATAGTATTAAAGTATAAACGATACTATTAAAAGTTGTTCAGTGGATATAACAGTTCTAATAAGGGGAAAACTAAGTCCGTAAACTGCGATAGCCTAGTAGGGCAGTAGTGACATGGAGGTAGGACAACGTAATAAGAGTTGCTTGTCCAGTATGAGAATGATAACCTATAAATCGGGAAACAAACACAGATAACAAAGTATACAATATAGCAGGGGGCATCAGTCCATGTGTATCCATGTGTGGTAATCGAGTACCAAAGTAGCCCTTAAAGTAGACTATTCAACCTGTACTGAAAAAACATCGTAAAAGAGAGAACAGCAAAACATTACTTAATAAACATATCCAATAGTCACGTGTCTTTATGAGTTATTGCCGGGGTTCCGGTCCATCTCCGTCAACCCTCGCCATCCGTGGTACCCGCGGTGTCAGGCACTTGTGAGGGTTCTTCGGTCGTATTGTTTCGCCGCCGCCTCCGATGATTGCGGACTCTTTGCCACTGTTCCCTTTGGGGTGGTGGAGCCAGCGAAAGTTCAAACGGGTCCAGCCAATTAGGGAGGGTCGGGGCCGGGATATCCAGAGCTAGGCAGAAGTCCTTGACGCCGTCGTATTCCTGTAGAACATAAAAGGATCCTTTATAGTTCACTTGGATGGATATCGGAAAACCCCAACGGAATTTAATCTACCACAATATTTTAGTTAAATGAATATCCCATTTCTTCTCTTCACAAAAGATAGGAAACAGTATTGGACCCGCTCATAACACCTCTATGTATCATTTTCTACACACTATTACCACTGTGATTATCATCTGGTCTTTCTTTCTACCATACTGTTAACTCACTTCACTTCATGTATTTTCCCAACCACATACTGTATTGTTACCTTACCACCAGTTGTTACTTCCATTATAACTTATTAATAAGCTAATACTGCAGATAACTTACTCCAGAATCATTACCATATACACTGCTCAAAAAAATAAAGGGAACACTTAAACAACACATCCTAGATCTGAATGAATGAAATATTCTTATTAAATACTTTGTTCTTTACATAGTTGAATGTGCTGACCACAAAATCACACAAAAATTATCAATGGAAATCAAATTTATTAACCCATGGAGGTCTGGATTTGGAGTCACACTGAAAATTATAGTGGAAAAACACACTACAGACTGATCCAACTTTGATGTAATGTCCTTAAAACAAGTCCAAATGAGGCTCAGTAGTGTGTGTGGCCTCCACGTGCCTGTATGACCTCCCTACAATGCCTGGGCATGCTCCTGATGAGGTGGCGGATGATCTCCTGAGGGATCTCCTCCCAGACCTGGACTAAAGCATCCGCCAACTCCTGGACAGTCTGTGGTGCAACGCGGCGTTGGTGGATGGAGCGAGACATGATGTCCCAGATGTGCTCAATTGGATTCAGGTCTGGGGAACGGGCGGGCCAGTCCATAGCATTAATGCCTTCGTCTTGCAGGAACTGCTGACACACTCCAGCCACATGAGGTCTAGCATTGTCTTGCATTAGGAGGAACCCAGGGCCAACCGCACCAGCATATGGTCTCACAAGGGGTCTGAGGATCTCATCTCGGTACCTAATGGCAGTCAGGATACCTCTGGGGAGCACATGGAGGGCTGTGCGGCCCCCCAAAGAAATGCCACCCCACACCATTACTAACCCACTGCCAAACCGGTCATGCTGGAGGATGTTGCAGGTGGCAGAACGTTCTCCTTGGCATCTCCAGACTCTGTCACGTCTGTCACATGTGCTCAGTGAGAACCTGCTTTCATCTGTGAAGAGCACAGGGCGCCAGTGGTGAATTTGCCTATCTTGGTGTTCTCTGGCAAATGCCAAACGTCTTGCACGGTGTTGGGCTGTAAGCACAACCCCCACCTGTGGACGTCGGGCCCTCATACCACCCTCATAGAGTCTGTTTCTGATCGTTAGAGTAGACACATGCACATTTGTGGCTTGCTGGAAGTCATTTTGCAGCACTCTGGCAGTGCTCCTCCTGTTCCTCCTTGCACAAAGTTGGGGGTAGCGGTCCTGCTGCTGGGCTGTTGCCCTCCTACGGCCTCCTCCACATCTCCTGATGTACTGGCCTGTCTCCTGTTAGCACCTCCATGCTCTGGACACTACGCTGACAGACACAGCAAACCTTCTTGCCACAGCTCGCATTGATGTGCCATCCTGGATGAGCTGCACTACCTGAGCCACTTGTGTGGGTTGTAGACTCCGTCTCATGCTACCACTAGAGTGAAAGCACCGCCAGCTTTCAAAAGTGATCAAAACATCAGCCAGAAATCATAGGAGCTGAGAAGTGGTCTGTGGTCACCACCTGCAGAACAACTCCTTTATTGGGGGTGTCTCGCTAATTGCCTATAATTTCCACCTGTTGTCTATTCCATTTGCACAACAGCATGTGAAGTTGATTGTCAATCAGTGTTGCTTCCTAAGTTGACAGTTTGATTTCACAGAAGTGTGATTGACTTGGAGTTACATTGTGTTGTTTAAGTGTTACCTTTATTTTTTTGAGCAGTGTATATTTACTGTCATACCACTGCATTGAAATTGCTCTATTGTGTTAGTCCTTTTATTTTTTAATTTACTGTTGTTGCATTGCTGCATCGATATTGCTTTATTTTGCTTCTTCTGCTTCTTCTGTAGATATTGTGTTTCCACTGCATTATTCTGATTTACTTATATGTATCAGTAGAACACTGACTGCTTTGTGGGCCTGCTATCTCTAACTCCACATTTAAATCGCCTCCAACCACAATACAATAATCAGTACAATGTTCCGCTTCACTCATATTAATAGCATATCAAATTATTATTGTCCGTTTGTTGTTATACTACATGATATAAATCTATATATTACAAACTTAATATTTTTCAACTAATTACATACACTGACTATATTTCTTTCTGATAAAGACTTGTGTTCATTAATACATGATCAGTGATTTACCTGCTTATCTGAAAATGACATACCTTCAAGGGGGGTACACGGAGAGATGTTTGCTTAATTTCTAAGCAATCTGACTAGATTGCTTAGAAATTAAGCATGGATCACTCCGTGTGTATGCCCCACAGCGATTTTGATCCGCGACCTGCGCACCGCTATCACTGACTCTAGAATGGCATACATGCATGCCACATCTGTGAAGTGAGCGGTCCTGCCCCTCCTTGCTCAGCACACATTGCGCTGTGTGTTGAGCGTTCTGCGCTAGATCGCTCAGTAAACATCTCTGGGACACATCTCTCCGGGTGTACCCTGCTTAATTCTCCTCCTCGCCCCCATTACTAACCTTTCACCCCATACTCTGTAAGTACAGGTCGAGTCTCCCATATCTGAAAATACGATATCCAAAATCCAACATTTTTTTTAGCACTTTTTTCTTTTACACCTTTTGTTTTCTGATGGTTTCAATGTACACAAACTTTGTTTCATGCACACAGTTATTTAAAATATTCTATAAAACGACCTTCAGGTGTGTGTAGAAGGTGTTTATGAAACATAAATGCATGTTGTGTTTAGACTTTGGTCCAATACCAAAGATATCTCATTATGGTATGCAAATATCTCAAAACTAGCATTTGCCCATGTAGAGGTGGAGCTAGGCGCCATGGTGCCCGGAGCAAGGGTATGTTTTAGCGCCCCCCTCCCCTGTACTGAATTGGGGGCCTAGGGGCCATTTCAGACCCTGACGCTGATGTGCAAAAATCGCTATGAAGCGATTGTGCACATCTGTGCATGCGCATA
This sequence comes from Pseudophryne corroboree, assembly GCF_028390025.1. Lineage (NCBI taxonomy): Eukaryota > Metazoa > Chordata > Amphibia > Anura > Myobatrachidae > Pseudophryne > Pseudophryne corroboree. The sequence continues at coordinate 853,737,048 of NC_086445.1, forward strand.
TGCCGGTACGCGCATGTGCAAGGTCCTAAACTGCATTCTCTTCAAAACGCAGTTTAAGACATGGAGGGGGGTGGGAATGGGACATCGACGCCACGTTTTGTGGGTGTGGATACTTCGTTCTAGTGGTGAGGTCTGGATGATGCAGGCACGTCTGGACCACTTACGTTTTCTTCGTACACAATATTTATAGTGTTTCTTCAGGGATTAATACAAGAAGATGCTTGGGGTAGTAACTTGCGAGCAAACCACATAAAGCTGCCCATGGGAGAAGCATCTGGTCCTGAGATCTAGGCCTGCAGCCCTAAGTGTTTTCCTCTGCGATTTGTTGATCATCATAGCAAAGCAGATGCTTGGGGATAAAGGGTATATGTGGTATAAAGTTAAACACAGTCTCATCTGTGCCACATCCCATAAAAATCTCTGTCACAATTAGGTTCCTCTGCAGAGCAGTCACATTAAGTCGGGTTTTGCTGCATAACTTGGGCGGAGTCAAGTTCCACAGAAACATGATTGAAACACCAACTTTCAGTGTGCTGAGTGTCAGGCGTCTGGTTTTTCCTTTATTGCTCCTCTCCCTGATATCACATCGAGATCATACAAACCTCAGTTTCTTACTAGGTCACTGAGCTATAGAATAGTGAAAACGAGATCCAAATTCATCCAGTAAGGGGGCATGGCCTAGCTAGGCATGGAGTAGGACGTGGGTCTGAAAGCTCCCCAGCCTACTAATCCTGAATATCATCCTGTTGCCCTGTGAGACGCACTGTTCTACTGCCTTGACGAGCGCATGAAGTGCTGTGACCTCCTCTGTGCTGAGTAAAGGGTGTCTGGGGTGATCCCTGGCTGCACAATATTTCCTGGAGCTGGGGCTGTGCAACGCTAGTGTGTGTGCCCGGCGCCATCTTACAATTGCTGCAGTGTGGTCCGGTGCCCTCCCTGCCTTCTTTACCTGCCTCCCGACTCTCCTGCTGTGGGTAATATCTCTCCAGGGTCCCCTGTTGCTGCCCAGCTGGTGCCTGCCTGAACGGATCCCTCACTCCGCTGCTGCCCGCGCCACTGCTGGATCACGGAGCCGCCGGCCACCATCTTGGAAGCGGAAGTTAGGGCTGCAGTGGCTTTCCGGCCTTCCCAGCTGCCTGTCTGCTCTGCCCCCCCCCCCCCTGCCCTTCTGTGGCCGCTTCACAACTGCTGCTACTACCGGATCCTGTGGCTGCCCCTGCTCCTGATCCGCGGAGGCGGTGGCCGACATTTTGGAAATGGGGCTGCGGACACTGGCGACCTCCCTGCCCTTCTCCAGTGTCTGCTCCTGCCCTATTTGCCACTGATACCACTGTGAGAGCTGTTCTCCCTCTCTGGTCCCCTGTTCACTGTCTCCTGAGGCCGCCTGTAATATAAACAGGGGCTGCCTCTGCTGCTACTTCACTAGCTGGCGACCGCCATCTTCACTCAGGGTCTCACTGGACCTGTTCATCCTGCAGTGTGCTCTGGATGCCCCTTGTTTTCCCCACTGCTGTTGGTGGCACTGGAACATTATATCTGGTGAGTCTCTACTACTGAGAGAGAAACTGTACCTGGGACACTGTGCTGCACTCCTGGTTTGTGGAGAGGGCTGTGCAGGCGTTGAGACCATCTCTCCATACCCCCCACCACCGCCACCTACCCTAAATTCTTTCTGGATCTATTACACGCTGCTGGACCAACACTGTTGTACTTGTGCCTCCTATTCCTACCTGCTGGTAGATTTCTAACATAACTTTTATTTCCTGAGTCAGCTTGATGGTCTGGCATAACCGCCACTCTGCTGTCGCCCACCTGGCACAGTTTGCACGCAAAGAACGGACTCCTGTTTCCTCTGCATCTTCATCTCTGTCTCATGTTGCCTCCTCTCCCCCATCTCCCGCCATGGCGGAGGCTGCTGAAGTTACTCTATCTCAACTTTTGCAAGCTATTACGGATTCTGAGAAGTGACTTGCTGATAAAGTGGCGGAGGTGCATGTTGACATTTCTTTTATACGCAAAGATATGCAAAAGCTCCGGGACAGGGTTGGGGAGACGGAGAATCGCATTTCTACGCTGGAAGACTCCTATACGCCTGTTCCTGGTCGACTAACCTCCCTAGATGTCTGCGTCTAAACTCAAATTGAGGGAAATAGAGGGGCGTCTCAGGCGGAACTATGTTCGCTTTGTGGGCCTCCCCGAAAAGGCAGAGGGTTCACAGCTGGAGCACTTTTTGGAAACCTGGTTATTGTCCACATTTGGAAAGGACTCATTTACTCTGCAGTTTGCTGTTGAGCGGGCCCACAGAGTTCCTACCCGCCCACTTCCTCCAGGTGTACAACCCAGGACTTTCATCGCTAAGATACTTCATTACAAGGACAGAGATACTATACTACGTCTTGCTAGGATTAAAGGCCCATTGGAGCATAGCGGTCAGAGGGTGTCCGTGTTTCAGGACTTTTCGGCTGAGGTCCAGAAATCCAGCTCGCAGTTAACTCAGATCAAACAGAAGCTGCGTGATCTTCAGTTACAATATTCTATGTTATACCCTGCGCGGCTTAGAGTGGTGTCTGTCAACCGCACGTATTTATTCGACACCCCAAGGGAAGCATCTGCTTGGATTGATCTCTAGCCTCATCACCGTGCTGCTCCGCCTTGAGGACCTTTTATGCGTCTTTCTAGTTTATACTTTTCTTTTTTTTTAGCAGTTATTGTATAACATCTCCCTGATTTGATATTTGCAGTAAAGTTTCTTGCAAGGCCGTTATATATATATATATATATATATATGCTTGATACTGGCATGTTCCTGATGTTAGGCTGGGAACTCCATGTCCTATAGGTTATGGGGTTTCGTTGCCCCGCAGTTAGTTTTTTTTTCTTTATAGTCTGACTCTCTTCTAGAGTCTCTGTAATGTTTGGGATTAGGTGTACCTATGTTTGGGTTGGTATGCGGGGTGGGGGTGGTTGGGTTTTGTTATTTTTCTTACATATGATCTTTTTTTGTATGTGCTTTCTTTGTATTGTTTTGGATTATGCGTGCTGTTTTGTGTATGTGATTTTTCTGTGAGGGGGCGGCTGGTGCCATGTTGGTGCAATGCTGGCTTAGTGTTTTTATACTCCAGTTCTATGCGTCACCATGGTAAACATTCCATTCTCTCTTGGAACATTCGTGGCCTTAATGATAGGGTCAAGCGTTCCCTGGTTTTAAAATATATGAAGACCCAAAGTCCAGGTTTGGTTTGCCTTATGGAGACTCATCTTATTGTCGGCCGAGTTCTTTCGCTTAAGAAGCCTTGGGTGCGATGGACATTTCACTTCACCTTCCATTCTAACTCTAGGGGAGTGTCGCTGCTGATACATAAAAATTTGAATTTTGTGTGTACCAAGGTACAAATTGACCCGTTGGGATGTTACGTGTTTCTAGCCAGCTCAATTCATAGTTCCCCATTTGTACTGCTTGCTGTATATATTCCCCTCCCCCTCCCCCCTCCACCTTACAACTCTGGGATTCTGGTGAAGGCATGTGCCTTAGTGCAGGAATTTCCCTCTGTCCCAGCTATATGCATTGGTGACTTTAATGCTGTTATGGATGAGTCTGCTGATAGGTGGAGGCCTGCTACCCAGATTACACATGCTGGACCCACTGCCTTTGCATTCCTGATCTCCGAGATTGGATTTGTGGACATCTTGCATTTGCGTAATCCCTCTGTTAGCTGTTTCTCCTGTTTTACAAGTTTGTATGGAGTATTTTCCCGTATAGATATGGCACTGCTTACCCGATCATTACTTCCCTGTGTCTCCGCAGTGAGATATTTTCCCCCGTGGGATATCTGATTACTCCCCTATATTGCTCTCCCTGGGCTTTGATATACCTAGAGGGGCATTGGAAGTTTAATCCTTTTTGGCTAACGCAGATGGGTGCAGCCTCTGAATTAATTGTGCTCTGGGAGGAGTTCTTTACTAATAATAACCCTATTAGCGATGATGCCCCATTGGTGTGGGATGCCTATAAGGCTTTCCTGCGTGGTTCATTGATTTCCAGAGTCACCCAATTGAAGATATTTAGTAGCAAATCTGAGGAGGGGTTGGAGAGGAGGAGTGGTGAACTTGAACAGATTTATCTGCGCAGTGGCCTCCCAGCGGATCGGGTGGAATGGCTGATTGTTCATAAACAATTGACGGATCTACTTCTTGATAAATCAAAGAGATGTTTATTGTTGCACGCCCATGATTTCTATATTCGGGGAGATCGTTCGGGAAAATTCTTGGCCTATTTGGCTAGACAGGAGCTGACCCCCACCACTGTGCATAGTATAAGGAATATGTCTGGTGTTATTTGTACAGATACCCCTTCTATAGCCTCTAGTTTTTATGCACACTTTCTAAATGTTTATAGGTTGAGGGTTCAGTACACACATTCGACATTATCTGATTATTTAAACAAGGTTGAGGTTCCATTCGTGAGCCCCGATTCCCAGCAATTTCTGAAAGCACCCATCACATTGGAGGAGGTCGAAAATGCCATTTGGTCCTTTCCCAGTAACAAGGCCCTGGGGGTAGATGGTCTCCCAATTGAACTGTATACAACATATCTGGATTTTTTTGCCCCCAAACTTTTGTTGATTTTTTAATCTTTGTAGCAGGGTGGTACTCTCCCCTTCTATGGCCGAGGCGCTGGTGGTGCTGATACCAAAGCCGGGTAAAGATCCCTTTTTCTTAGACTCGTACCGTCCTATCTCCTTGCTGTCAACTGACATAAAAATTCTTGCCAAACTTTTAGCGCTCCGGCTTAATAATGTGGTGTTGGAGCTGGTCCATCTTGATCAAACTGGCAGATCTACTACTGTTAATCTCAGACGATTATTTACATATATGCAGTTGGCAGGTGATGAGTTGGACGGTGCGATCGTTGTTTCCCTGGATGCTGCCTGCGCCTTTGATTCTGTAGAATAGGTGTATCTCTGGGAGTTTCTTGTAAGATTTGGGATAGGCCCGAATTTTTTGTCCTGGGTTAAGCTCTTGTATTCCTGTCCAGCTGCGAGGGTTATTGTCAACGGCTTTACCACTGAGTCCTTTCTGCTGGGGAGGGGAACTCATCAGGGGTGCCCTCTGTCCCCACTACTTTTTGCTCTTGCAATAGAGCCCTCGGATTGAGCTGTTAGGGCCCCCGCGGCTATAAAAGGGTTTCATATAGTGGGACGGGAGGAGAAAATTGGTTTATACGTGGACGACATGATATTGTTTTTGAAGGATGTATCACATTCCTTGCTTGCCCTTCTCTAATTGGTACGGGAGTTTGGCTCTTTCTCGGGCATTTGTATTAATTGGGAAAAATCGGTGGTGTTTCCGTTACATCCCTCTACATCACCACCCCTCTCCTACGACCTTCCCCTTAAATGGTGTACCCAGTTTAAATATCTCGGTATTCAAATTTCTCATTCTCCTAAGGATTTTATCACCTTGAATTTGACCCCCCAGATTGATATATTATGCATAAAGACACAAATTTGGCATAAACTCCCTCTATCTGTTATGGGTCGTGTGAACATTGTCAAGATGATCGTCCAACCCAAATTTCTTTATATACTACAGAATGCATCAGTTTATATCCCTGCCTCCCAATTCTTGTTGATTTCCCAATATATTGCCTCCTTAATTTGGGGAGCTAAACGGGCACGTATTGCATATAAAACACTTAGTAGGCCCAGAGCAGAGGGTGGCCTGGCATTACCGGATATACGCCTATATTATTTAGCTGCCCAGCTGGTACAACTCAGTGAGTGGGTTACCCCGGGGGATTATGGGAACCTCCCAGTGGCCCTTTTGGATAAAGCCGGCCTAATATTTTCTCTGTTGCAGTTTCTATTAGCACATACTTCATTGCCCTCTCTTCCCCCATTGTTACAACAGGCTCGTAGGATATGGTTGACAACTGGGTGCCAGGAATCTGCATTCTGCGTCGCATCACTACTGTGGAACTACAGGTTCCAGCAGTTCAGTTCTGTTCCAGTTCCAGTTTTCAGTCTACTGCAGCCTGGCGTACACAGTGCTTCAGCTAACCCACAGCTGATCTGAACACCTAATCCAGCAGGGTGTGTCCTCACAGAGATGCAACATCCAATCATCACAGACCAAGGGGTATAAACTCCAGTTCCTGGCTCAGTCTCATCGCCTTGGACAACACGTCACATTCTGTGAACAGGCGTCTCCTGTTTGCAGTCATCTGTCTGCAGAGATACCCCTGTGTATTGGACCTGTGGAACTACAGGTCCCAGCAGTTCCAGTTCCATTCCAGTTTCCAGTTCCAGGTTCCAGTCTTCAATCCTTTGTTTCCAGCAGTCTTCTATTTCTGGCATCTCCAAGTCATCTCCCTGTTCCAGTGTTCCTGTGGAACTACAAACTCCAGCCACAGCCAGCCACAATCCACCAGCAGTAAGAGACTCTCCTCAGGTGTTTTATCATTATCTACCTGTGCACTCATTATCAGTTACCATCTGTGCATCTCAGCAGTTAACATCTATTTGCTTACAGACTATCTCCTGCTTAAGCCCGTTAGGCTATCTGGACTTGTGCTTCATAGAGACTGTATATTTATCAGAGTTCTGTTTTTCCACAGTTATTTCATCCTGAGTTATACTGAGACTGTGTGCTTTTTCAAGTACCGGAGTTCTGTTTGTTTCAATCATAGTTACCAGTGACTTTTGAATATTTATTTCCTGTTATTTCTGGTTTTGCATTCCACTGCAATTGCATTCCATTGCACCTGTTATTCAATTGCTTTGTGATCCCTGTGACATAATAAACATCAGCGCCTATGCGCAGGACTATTCTTCGGTCTCCTCGTGTATTACGTCACACCAACACTGACCCACTAGCGCCCCCGCCGGGGACAGACAAGTTACAGAATCCTGACAGTTTGTCCAAGGCCCATGGACCCGGATGGTGGTCAGAGTGTGGGGTCAGGGTCACTCCAAAGTTTGGTGTCTACAGCCCAAGGAGGGGTATCCAATGTTCAAGCTCTAGTAAGGGCATATGAGTCTTCTCAAAAAGGAGTTTCTGATCTGTCAACCCCAGGAGGGGTGCTGGAGAAGACAACCCTGAGAGAGGTGTCTGATTCGTCAACCCCAGGAGGGGTCACCGAAATTTCAGCCCCAAGGGAAGTATCCAGAGCCAAGTTCCCAGATGGAAATTTTTGTGCTACAGATGCAGTTATGAACTCCTGTTTGCCGTCTTCAGAGAGCACCACCCTGTTGGCATCCAGCATGGACCAGATCCAGGATGGTCTAACTGAACACTCAGATACCACTCATTCCGGTTCTAACCGGATTCTGACTCCATCAGTTCCAGCTGATTCAACTGTCTCTGGACCCAATCCGGTCCCATCCGTCTGTCTGGATCAGCCTCCTTCGGTTCCAGACGATTCCAGTAAGCCTCCTTCAGTTCCAGCCGATTCCAGTAAGACTCCTCCGGTTCCAGCCGGTTCAAGCTCTTCCGGACCCAATCCGGTCCCATCCGTCTGTCCGGATCAGCCTCCTTCGGTTCCAGCCGATTCCAGTAAACCTCCTTCGGTTCCAGCCGATTCCAGCATCTTCGGATCAAATCCGGTCCTATCCGTCAGTCCGAGGACACCTCCGGTTCCAGCCGGTTCAAGCTTTTCCGGACCCAATCCGGTCCCATCCGTCTGTCCGGATCAACCTCCTTCGGTTCCAGCCGATTCCAGTAAGACTCCACCGGTTCCAGCCGGTTCAAGCTTTTCCGGACCCAATCCGGTCCCATCCGTCAGTCCGGATCAGCCTCCTTCGGTTCCAGACGATTCCAGTAAGCCTCCATCGGTTCCAGCCGATTCCAGTAAGCCTTCTTCGGTTCCAGCCGATTCCAGTAAGATTCCACTGGTTCCAGCCAGCCTGAGTGGCTCCAATGATGGGCTACCTCCTTCGGTTCCACCGATTCCAGTAAGACTACACTGGTTCCAGCCAGCCTGAGTGGCTCCAATGATGGGCTACCTCCTTCGATTCCAGCCGATTCCAATAAATTCTGTCTCAAATGACCATGAATGATCAAGTTGTTCTGATGACAAAAGTCTTTCTTCTGAAGATGAAAGTTGGGAAGACTTTTGAGGACCTCTGCTTTTGTGTATTCCTAAGTCCTTTTTCAAGGAGCCTTCTAAGTTCCAGCGTGGGTGTTCGGTGCCCACCCATAAAAGGGGGGTACTGTCAGGAATCTGCATTCTCCGTCGCATCACTACTGTGGAACTACAGGTTCCAGCAGTTCAGTTCTGTTCCAGTTTTCAGTCTACTGCAGCCTGGCGTACACAGTGCTTCAGCTAACCCACAGCTGATCTGAACACCTAATCCAGCAGGGTGTGTCCTCACAGAGATGCAACATCCAATCATCACAGACCAAGGGGTATAAACTCCAGTTCCTGGCTCAGTCTCATCGCCTTGGACAACACGTCACATTCTGTGAACAGGCGTCTCCTGTTTGCAGTCATCTGTCTGCAGAGATACCCCTGTGTATTGGACCTGTGGAACTACAGGTCCCAGCAGTTTCAGTTCCGTTCCAGTTTCCAGTTCAAGGTTCCAGTCTTCAATCCTTTGTTTCCAGCAGTCTTCTATTTCCGGCATCTCCAAGTCATCTCCCTGTTCCAGTGTTCCCGTGGAACTACAAACTCCAGCCACAGCCAGCCACAATCCACCAGCAGTAAGAGACTCTCCTCAGGTGTTTTATCATTATCTACCTGTGCACTCATTATCAGTTACCATCTGTGCATCTCAGCAGTTAACATCTATTTGCTTAGAGACTGTCTCCTGCTTAAGCCCGTTAGGCTATCTGGACTTGTGCTTCATAGAGACTGTACATTTATCAGAGTTCTGTTTTTCCAAAGTTATTTCATCCTGAGTTATACTGAGACTGTGTGCTTTTTCAAGTACCGGAGTTCTGTTTGTTTCAATCATAGTTACCAGTGACTTTTGAATATTTATTTCCTGTTATTTCTGGTTTTGCATTCCACTGCAATTGCATTCCATTGCACCTGTTATTCAATTGCTTTGTGATCCCTGTGACATAATAAATATCAGCGCCTATGCGCAGGACTATTCTTCGGTCTCCTCATGTATTACGTCACACCAACACTGACCCACTAGCGCCCCCGCCGGGGACAGACCAAATCAGAATCCTGACACTGGGAAATTGCTAGGAAATTCCACGATGGACCCCTGCTCTCCACTGTGGAACAACATGTCCTTTTCCTAAACTTATAGTTTAGATGGCAGCTCTGGCTGGACCTCTTTTGGGGTGTCTGCCATTGGACAACTTTATTAAGATGGGGTTCTACATAATTTTGATTACTATCTTCTACATATGCCATCCCTAGACATTATTTTTTTAGGTAATTACAACTCCGACATGCACTGTCGGGATTCTGCTCCACAACTCTCTGAATCCCCTGTTCCTACCATGATCCATACATTACCTTCTCGTGGACGGGTCTCTGTTCTCTACTCCTCCCTCCTCTCCTCCTCTGGGTCGGATGGGCTGAGTGCCCTCCGTGCTAAATGGGTACAAGATCTGGGTACTATTGCTGATGAGGACTAAGACCATGTTTTGGCCTTCCCGCGTGGGGCCACGGCGTGTGCTAGATTCCAGCAAATACAGTTGTATATCCTACATAGGATAAAAATCTTATGTGACTGTGTTGTATTTAACGCTGGGCTGCTTCCGGCATGGGCCAGCCTATCCCCCCTAATGCACATATGCACATAACTTTTATATTCTGATGAATAGGATCGGCATAATTTTTCGATTTATTGATGTTTCAATATCTGTCTCTTATAGCCGTTGAGTGTCATGGCCTGATACTTTTATTATTTTTTTGTATGCAGATTGTTGTACTACCTGATGGTTATGCGCGTGATGTATAATTATGCCTCTTTAATATACAACCTGGTTACCTATTGAGACTGATGCATGAAGTGCACGAATCTGATTTTGCATTTGAATGTTTTCTGTTTTTTTGCTGTTTTTGTTGTTATTTGAAAAGCAATAATAAATACTTGATTCACATTCATTCAGTAATTTTTGCAAGATGCCGGATAGAACAGACAGAGACTAAAAAAAATTATTTTTTTTCTCCATAGTTCAGAAACAGTCCCTAGAAGTATATTTCTCTAAAAATCTGATGTTCTGTCATAACCCTTACAGGTTTATTATAAAAGCATCTCAGGGCTGCGATCACCTTTGCCTGATTGACAGGCAGAGGCAGTCGCGAGGCGGGAGGGGGTGTGCCAATGGCGTTAGAACGCCGTTGGCGGAGCGCAGTCTGGACAACGCAGGCATGTCTGTATTGTTGAGGGGTTGGGCTGCGGCAGCTGCGTGTTGTTACACGCAGCTGCTGTGACCCGGGATGCAGCGGGTAGCTCCCTGCTAGTGTGCAGGAGCTGCGCAGGTGTAAGAGTGGCGGTGCGGGTGAACTGCCTGCTGCTGTGCAGGTGTAGTCTTGCTGCTTACCTCGCGTCGCACTCTCACCTTCAGATCACGGAGACTTCGACGGACCTGGAACCTTCAGTTGGACCCGGACATGGCGATACCTTTCGAGGAGCTGACGATGGGCGAACTGGGAAGAGAGGTGAACCAATTAAGGGGCATCAACTCTTCTTCCACCGGAAAAGAAGATACCCCAGGGGTGGCGGTGACCTTTACATCCCAAGGCTTTGCTATACCAAATGCAGATGGCCTTGCAGCAAACAATATATGGATGACAGTTCATTTAGTGTAAGTTGAGAATCTTTGACCTTTAGACCCACTGCCTGGATGCTGGCACAGTCACATGTGAGATCTTCTTTTCTAATAGGTCTACTGATGGATGTCACTGTAGTCTCTGCTCTCTTCTAGTACTCCATTCTATCCTTATTCTCCTTGATGTCTGCTTCACCTTTGTCCTGTCCTGTATTAACTTCTTATTTTGTCCTTCTGCAATGCTGTTCTTCTTTGTAATACTCTCCGCTTACAATATAACCTCACTCTCTTTTTTTTTTTCTAGCAATGTCATTTTTCTGATATTAAGTTTCCCCGGTTCCTGGCATTCAGCTCTTGTAACTGTCTCTGTTGTCTCTATTATTCCACATGTAGCTCTATGTATAGTAAAAATGTATTTTCTAAATGGACTGAATCCAGATGCTTCCATTCTTGTCTTGTCTACAGTATGTACATCCAATAATTGTTTTTATTTCTCTCTCTCTCTCTCTCTCTCTCTCTCTCTCACTTCCATTGTTCTCTTTCCATGCCTATTTTATTCTAGACCTCACCTCTATAGATCTCCTTAAAATGGTTTCTCTCTTTGTCCTCTCACTATTGTACTGCTTTCTCATCCAAGGATAGAACAGTGCATTGATGGACCCTATATTAAAACTTATACAGGAGCCCAGCAGGTGCTGTAGCTTTCTCGGTACATATTGAGTATCCATTGTGGGTGCCTTAGGTTAGATATAAGGGAAATGGATGGAAATCGAATATTTAATTTAAACAATTAATGGTTTGGTTCCGATGTTCAATGGTTAACCCAGTGATTGTGAGTTTCCAATGTCTCTTCATCAATAGCTTTCTCCAATGTTGACTCACTGTGTTTGGCTCTCATGGCCACCACTGCACTGTCTCTATTACATTATGGTGACACTCAGCATGTTACTGCAGAGAGACTATGCTTAGTGATGACTAATTGCACTGCTGATTGGGTAAGCACATCATACATCAGGACAGTCACATGTGTGTCACTGGTTGCGGGTACAGCAAGAGGAGCGGAGCAGTGTGTGATCACCGTGAGAAGTGTTGGAGACACAGCAGCATGCAACCCAGCATTAGAAGCAACTAGGGATGGACATAGGTGTGTTTACCATCTATGGTTGCCAACTATTCAGTGGATGACAATCAATGGTTTCACCAACCAATGGTCATCCTTGTTCTTTTACTGACTAGCCCATGGACCAATCAGAACCTGTGGGTTGTGCTTCACAGGTGTCTGTAGAGGAGAGAAAAAACCCAGAACCATCGGGTGGTTCTGTAAATTGTTGGTGGGAAACAATCTGGTTCTCCCCCATTGATGGCAAAAGTATTCACAATCGCCCATAAACCATTGATGTTTTGAAATCATTGATTGTCGTTGTCCATCCCTAGTAGCCATAAGAGAAGTCAGTCAGCACAGCCAGCTCAGCCAAGATGACGAGGAACCATATGTAGAAACATTGCAAACCATTGATGTTTCTAAACCAATGCTTAAGACGAAACAATGTTTTGTTGCAAACATTAAAAACATTGGAATTACCAATGCTTTCTTTTAAAATTCCATTCCTAGTGGGGTCACCCTCAATGCCAGGCACTGTAGCTGACACATCCCCTGCACCCACAATAGTTCTGCCACTGATCCCTTCGTTTCCTCTCTTTACTCTTTATATCTCCTATAACAGCTCATACTTCTCTTTAACCCCTACAACTTTCTTATTTGTTTACACGTCTCTATGTATTAAATGTTCTGCTATCCTTGGTGCAGACTGTTCTTGCTCTGGTGCCATCTCCATCATTTTCTGTCCCTGTAATTTAATGAAAATAAATGGTAATTGTAGGTTTAAAAGACAATGTAACAAAAGAACACACCTCCGTTATTATAGCAAAATATGCATTATTAAATAAAGGGTTACGGTTATTATTACTTATAGTCTAAAATAACTTGTCATGGCAGCCTAATATTTAGATACTGTAACTGATTTTCTTTTTAAAAGTTCCACCTTATTACAGTGCACTTAAGACTTAAATACTCATAACATTTCTGTGCAACACAAAATGCCTGATTACACTGCATGCCCTTAGTACAGAATGCTCTGAGAATAGAGCTGAGCAGATAAAAATGTTTAATTTCCATATATATTGCAGGAAACTGAGACTGTTCTACCCCAATGGCTGCATGTTCCAAACTTACAAAGAAAGGATGACATGTAATTATTATTTTTTTCCCCTTTTTATTCGGGAAATGTAACTGGATTTGCATATATTTCATTAGAATTTTATTTTATACAGATAAAGTAGCACAATGTGGATTCTTATTTTTGTTTTATTTAATAACAAACAATACCAAAAAATATATTAATACATGCTATTATGGAATGAAAATTAAAGGTCACAAATAAAAATAAGTGTAATATTTTCCAAGTAAGGCTGGTGTTCTTAGGTCCAAGCTCCCAATGAAACCTAAAATAGCTCCTGTCAGCCTTTGCCATGTGTGTTGATCTGTGCTCGGAGATGTTGTACATACTGTAGTATATATCGCCACTGTGATACTCACCATATACCCAGATGGATGAATAAGTTATATGAAGTGGTGGAATTACAGTGTTTGGTGTAAAAGGTCTCACAAGTCTTGGCTTTCTGAGAAATGTTAAGTATAGCTATAGCCATATCAATTTGAAATATGAACGTTTCTAAGGTGTCCTACTTAAGGTTTGCCTAGAGTCGGTGGTGATGGTGTCTTGGCTAACTACAAAAATAAAGCACACCATTGTTAATCATTGAGATAAGTATAAAGGTGGGCCTCCTTCCAAATACAATGATACAATGCCTGTTACGAACTGAAAGGTTTACCTGGACGGAATCTTGCGGAGAACTGATTGAATAATGAAAATTTTTACAAAACGACAATGAAGAACTTGACTCGTGGTCGATCTTCTGATGATAGTCCTGGACGTCTGGGTGTAAGACTCACAGAGTAACACTCAGCAGGTCTTGCCTATAAGAGCCGCTTTTCCTTTAAGACTTTATACGTCTACCGGTACTGGGATGCCCACCAGGACTTACACCATTGGCGACAGTACAAGCTTACCCCCAAGACCACCAGAGCTATCAGTTGGCAGAGGAGACTAACTACATGAAGGAAACTAGTCTAATATTGGTACAGAAAAAGGGCGGTGATAATGTATGTAGTGAAAGCTGTAGAAATGAGAAAATATGGTGGAAGGGAATGTGCATGGGCATAGCCAGAACTTTGTGGGCCCCATACCAACATTTTGAAGGGGCTCCCATCGCAATGTTTCTAGAGAAACACTTATATGCAGCAGTTGTTAATTTTATGCCCTATAATAGTGCCCTAGTTAATTTTCTGAACCATAGTTGAGCCTTATTTAATGTTATGCCCCATAGTAGTGCCCTAGTTTCTTTTATGAATTGCAGTAGTGCTTAAGTTCACCCTGTGTCACATTTCAGAGCTGCCAGTACACATTATGCCGCACAGTATCCCCAATTCACATTATGATATATAATGCTCCCTATTCATATTGTGCCACATTATACTACCCCGGTTAATATTATATAACATTAAAATGCCCTCTAGTTCATTTTATACCACACTTCAATGAGTAGGTCCAAAGGCATGCCTAGATATATTGCAGTCCCCAAGGACTGAAAGGACCCCTAAGTACCACTCAACTGCGAAAAATGCATATAACACATGTAACTTTGACAGGGAAGGTGGGCCCCTCTCAGCTCTGAGCCCCATAGCAACTGCACTGCCTGCACCTATGGGTATGTGATGTTATGGCAGTTGTAGTGGCTAGGTGTCAGATGGCCCCCAGCATCCAGCATCAGCCTGTTGCTAGGCGCCGGGCGGGGACCAGCAGCCCTGGCGGCTGGGAGAGAAGTGGCGTCCCGGTCAGCAGATGATTGCCAGGACCTGCATCTCCCTGCAGCAAATAACAGTAACCCTCCCCCCCCCCCCCCCCCCTCCTTGAAGAGGGGTTGAGATCCCCCTAGATCCAGATTTATGGGGAAACTGTCTAAAAAATATTTTATTTTTTCTTTAGTTCAGGAGCATGACGGAATCTTCCAGGAATCCATGCACTCTCTTCAGGGCCATAGTCCTTCCAATGAACCAAAAAGTGCACCTGACCACGTACAAACTTGAAGTCAAGGAAGTTTTCCGCAAACAAACTCCTGTCACCCTCGAACCATGACTAGGGCAGATCTCCGGGAACCCCCAACTTTAAAACTTCTAGAAACAAATGCTGGCTTGAACAAAAAACAATGAAAGGTATTATCGATTCCCAAAGATCTGGGCAGCTGAAGGCAAAAAAGCAACAGGATTGATTTTCTGAATGATTTGAAATGGCCCAATGTAATGGGGACCCAATTTCTGAGAAGGTTGGCGGAGCTTAATGTTCAGAGCAGATAACCACATCATGTCTCCTACTTTGAAAGAACAAGGTTTCCAAGATTTATCAGCAAACCTCTTGGACCGGATCACAGCATCTTCCAGAGCTTGATGTACTTTCCTCCATATGCTCCTAAGAGAAGACACAGGAGGAAAAGATGAACCTGACTGTTGCGAAGGAGTGAAAGTATTGGATTTGGGATGGACACCAGACACACAAAAGAATGGAGCCGTGGAGGTCGAAGAATGTCTGGAATTGTTATATGCAAATTCTGCAAAGGGAGGATGGTCCAACCAATCATCTTGGCATTTAGAAAAGTAACACCGTAGATATTGCTCCAAAGACTTGTTTACACGCTCAGTCTGACAGATTATGGATGGTATCCTGAAGAAAGACTGATGTTCATTCCCAACTCAGAACAAAACTTCCAGAAACGTGCCACAAATTGGATGCCCTTATCAGAGACAATGTCTTGACGTGACCCATGAACTCAAGATGTGTTGATTACAGAGGAATGAAGTGAGCTATTTTACTGAAAAAATCAACCGCCACCCAGATGACCGAACACTTAGAGGACTTTGGCAGATCCACAATAAAATCCATAGATAAACCAGTCCATGGTTTGGAGGGTACAGATAAAGTAAGCAACTGACCTGAGGGAGGAACTCTGAGAGACTTGTTTTCGACACAGATACTGCACGGGTGTAGTACTGCTGACCGGCGGTCAGGAGACCGCCGGTCAGCTTACCGATGCCGGGATCCCGGCAGCATACCGACGCCGGGATCCCGGCGGAGAGGGGCGAGTGCAGCAAGCCCCTTGCGGGCTCGCTGCGCTCGCCACGCTGCGGGCTCGGTGGTGACCTGCAGTTGCCACGGGTTCTATTCCCACTCTATGGGTGTCGTGGATACCCACGAGTGGAAATAGTCCCTGTTGGTCGGCATGCCGACCATCGGGATAGTGAGCCGTCGGGCTGGTGGAGAAGGTCATGACACTGTCGGTCAGCTGACTGGCAGTCACATGAATACTTCCCATACTGCACACCCTCACAAACTCCTGCACATCAGTCTTGATAGTCAGCCACCATAACGAACGTGAGAGATGATCCAAAGTTTTTGCATTCCCCGGATGTCCAGAGGTCCTATTGAAGTGGAATTCAGATAAAACAGCAGATCTGAATTTCTCCGGCACAAACAGAAGTCTAGAGGAAGTTTCAGATGGAGCTTGCCCCTGTGCAGACTGAATGCGTGACTCAAGGTCCATAGTGAGACCGGCAAGAATACATTTCGAGGAAACAATAGGCACTGTAGAGCTAGAGACTTCCTGACTAAGTACAAAAGTTCGGGATAAGGCGTCAGCCTTCTCATTCTTGAATCCCGGCCTAAAAGTGATCATGAAATTGAATCTTGCAAAAAACAGTGCCCGTCTGGCCTGTCAGGAATTCAATCCCTTCGCTGATTCGACGTAAGCCAAGTTTTTGTGATCAGTAAACACTGTTACTGCATGCCTTGAACCCCCCCCCACCCAACAAGTTTCTTTACTCCTCCAGAGCCCATTTGATATTCCAGCCTTAACATGAATCCGATGTTCCTCAACGGTATGTGAATAAATCAAGATATCATCGAAGTAGACAACCACAAACTTTCCCAAGAATTCTCGGAGAACATCGTTAATGAGATCCTGAAAGACTGCAGGAGCGTTAGAAAGTCCAAACGGCATAACTATATACTCATAATGACCTGATTGAGTATTAAAGGCGGTCTTCCATTCATCCCCCAGTCAGATCCGTATAAGATTGTATGCTCCACGCAAATCAATTTTGGAGAAAATTGTAGCCTCCCTCAGCTGATCAAATAAAACAGAAATTAAAGGTTGGGGTAATAATTTTTTATTGTCACCTTATTCAGACCCCTATAGTCAATGCATGGCCGCAACAAGCTGTCCTTCTTGCCCACAAAGAAAAAACCCGCTCCTACCGGTGATTTGGAGGGGCGAATAAAACCCTTCTCTAAACTCTCCTGCATGTACTTCTCCATGGCTTTGGACTCGGGCAATGACAATGTATAAAGCCGACCCTTAGGAAGCTTGGCTCCAAGTATAAGATTGATTGCACAATCATAGGATCAGTGAGGAGGTAGTGAGTAGGCTTGATGCTTAGAGAAGACATCAGCTTAATCAAGATATTGAGTTGGCAACCCTGATCAGACTGATATGCTCAAACATTTTGCGGCACATCCTGAACCCCAAGAAACAAGGTCTCCAGTACCCCAGTGGAACACCGGGTTATGTACCTTAAACCAAGGCAGACCCAAAACAACTGGAGTAAGAGGGCAATGAACTAGGAGGAAGGATAACTCCTCAGAATGTAAAGCTCCCACAGAAAAATGAAGGACTGATGTCCGGCATTCATCCGACCTTTAAGGACGGGATTCCCATCCACAGACGGCAGTTGGTGAATCCAAATTCTTCATAGGAATTCCTCAGGCAAGAGCAAATTCCAAAGCCATGAGATTTCTAGCGGCACCGGAATGCAAAAAGGCCTGAACTTCAATCTGACCGGTTGGGGTGAAAATCCTAGTGGGAAGCAAAAAATAATTATTCGGGGAGATGGAAGAGAACCCTGAGAAAATTCCACCTTTACTTCTCAGGTCTACTAGTTTTCCGCTTTTCATGGCCAAATGCCCCCGCAATATAGACACAATCGAAGATTGCGTCACCCAGCCTTCTCCTGATGGGTCAAGCTAAAAGCCCAGATCTGCATGGGGTTCTCTGTATCCACAGCATCCTCAGGCACCGTCCATTGGGATGATGGCGAGGGAACCTCTTTTTCCATCTTCCATTCCCGGATCCGCCTATCCACCTTGATGGCTAGCTCCATAACAGCATCCAAGGTAGCCAGAGTATGATAATGAACAAGGAAATCCTTAATTTATTCCATAAGACCCAAACAGAACTGAGTCCAAAGGGCTGGGTCATTCCAACCGCAATCACTGGTTCAATGGTGAAACTCGGTGCAATATACTTCAGATGGATTTTTTCATTGTTTTAAGGAGTGAAGATGGGTCTCTGCGGATGCTGCCCAATCTGGGTCATCGTAGAGTACCCCCAGGGCCTTAAAGAAGGCATCCACGGAACGCAGACTGGAGTGATCTGCTGGAAGGCCAAAAGCCCAAGATTGCGGGTCACCTTGCAAGAGGGAAATGATGATTCCCACCTCTCCGAACCAGAAGAGTGGGGCCTGAGCCTAAAGTACAGCTTGCAGCTTTCCTGGAAATTTACAAAATGTTTATGGTCCCTGGTAAACCTGTCAGGAAGGTTGAGTTTTGGCTCCCTTGGGACATGTGAGGTGGTCTGGTACCTACGGCTCTCCTCCTGCGTTTCCACATGAAGAGTAAGATCCCGTAGCTGCTGGGTCAAACCCTGGATCTGGGCAGGGTTTTGTTGGACTGGATCCATCCAGAAATGGGCGACCCTCACGGCTAAGTTTTTTAGGCTGGTTATGCTGTTACGAACTGAAAGGTGTACCTTGACAGAATCTTACGGAGAACTGATTGGATGATGAGCATTTTGAGATGATGCTAATGAAGAACTTGACTCGTAGTCGATATTCTGATGATAGCCCTGGACACCTGGGTGTAAGACTCATATAGTAACACTCAGCAGGTCTTCTTGCCTATAAGAACTGCTTTTCCCTTATGACTTTATACGTCTACCTGTACTTGGATGGCCACCAGGACTTACACCACTGGCGACAGTACAAGCTTACCCCGAGACAACCAGAGCTATCAGTCGGTAGAGGAGACTGACTACATGAAGGAAACTAGTCTAATATTGGTACAGAACAAGGGCGGTGATAATGTATGTAGTGAAAGCTGTAGAAATGAGGGGATATGGTGGAAGGGTATATTATGTTATGGCAGTTGTAGTGGCAGAGTGTGTATGGCAGCAAGAAATAACAAATGATAGCAGGAATAAACAAAGGATTCAGAAAACACTAGAAAAGAGTTTGTCTAGAAAATCCACACAGCACCTGTGTCAGAATCAAACTAGAATCGAGGCAGGGTTTGAACTAAGCAGAGTATCCTAAGCAGGAGCTCACAGGACCGGCAGTTTCTCCAAGAGGCAGGAACTATAACCAGCGGTTTGGGAGTGACCAGGAAATGAATAAAAATGGTGCTTGCACCAATCAGGAACCTGCTGGTAATTAAAATAACTCAGTGCCGCTGTCCTGCTGTACATACTAACCTTGATAACTAAGCAATGGGGAACGCAATCTGCCTCCGGCATCCCCGTTGCTAGGTGTCCAGTGGCCCTCAGCGTCAGTCTGTTGCTAGGCGCCAGGCGGGGACCAGGAAACATTGCCCCCAGCATCAGCCTATTGTTAGGTGCTGGGCAGGGACCAGCAGCTGTGGCATCCCGGTCACCAGGCAACTGCCGGGACCCGCGTCTCACTGCAGCCGCCAACAATGCCATGTCTTTTAAATCTAGGTATTTTCTTTGGTCTGCCAGGGGAAGATTCTAGTGTAATAACCCACTACTGTCATGTAGTAAGAACATAAAACATCACTTTCTTGCTCAGCTGATATGAATCAAAATAAATATTAATAATCTATAGTGAAGATATGTACTGGTTTGGACACACTGTTTTTTTATTGTCTTTGCAGTCAGTGAGCACCACTTTAATGTATGCACTCAAGTCAACATAAAATGTCATATATATCTACCGACCTTAGGGGATACCAGAGCTACATTTGATGCACATTGTTGGGATTAAAGCCTATATCATTCTCAAGGATGAAATGTTAACAATTTATTGCCAGCAAGTAAAAGGCATATTTGGGACTAAAGTGTATGCAAGTGTCTTCCAGGTGACCAGACATCATTCATTTGCATCATGGCAAGATTTATTATTTTCCCTGATTGGTAAACGAAAGAACATGTTAGATATGGACATACACACAGTCTGGGGCAGGGATGGACTGGGGCTGAAATCATTCCTGGCATGTCAGTGCGCACGCACACATGAAAGGGGGTTCGCGGACACTTCCCACAGTGGCATGCCGCGAGTCAGGGGGGCGTGCCACGCGGCATGTCACTGGCATTTACCAGAAGTGCCAGATGGACAGTCTGGTCATGGTCTGGGGTAAATGTAACAGGGCCAGGTTGGTTTTGACTTAAAAACGATTGCCACTTTTAAAATACGCCCATTTTCAGACTAGATCCTGGACCTCCAGCAACTCAGATCCTATTACATTTACCCCCTTGTGTGTGTATCTATACTATAATCTCATTTAAATATCTGCCCAGTAGTTGTGAACTAGAGCTAAGGGGAGGCACAGCTCTCAGTGACTGCTGCTAGAGGCCCACCCATTGCTAACATGCACTGAGGATAGATTGGGGAGAATTGAAAGCAGGGAGGTCTGTACCCTCATGTCAGTAGCCGGAGCCAGCACCCCTGCACCCCCTCCAACCTCCCCCACCCAGCCACTACAGCTGGAAAAGGGTGCAGAGTTAAGAGACGAGAGAGATTTCTGTGTCCCCTGAAGTTATTTACTCCTTCCAGATCACACATTTGAAGTTTAAACCTCTTGCTTGATCATTGCTTCTTCTATGCATGTGCATGTGTATACACAGCTGTGGTAAAGCCTTTTCCATCACTAATATACCTGTCATGGCAAGATCATGCATTTATAAAAAGCAGACAGCTACAAATATTCAACATTTTTAAAAGACTAGTAACAGCTACATAAATGTTGTTCACATTAATATTATGTACCTGTTTTCAACCAATGCCAATACTTACCACCTGTCAGCACCTGGGGCTGGCGCCCCTGGCCCACCCCCAGCATAGAGGTGGAGAAAGGGGGAACAGAGATGAGAGAATAAGAGTCAGAAGGGGAGAGGGTGGACAGAAGGGACTGAGGTTAGATAGGTCATTCGCCTTCTCAGTCCTCTATGCCAGTCCTTATTCATCTTTCAGTACGGAAGCCTTTTCATAGACTGGGCACTCATCCTCTCTCTCTTGCCTTTTTCACTGCATGCACGCTACTTGGCGCTGAGGCAACCCCTGTTTTGGTTCTTTCCAGGGAGTCTTTATCTGATGGTTTAGGGATGACTCCTCCTTCTTTAAGGTAACTCTCTCCACAGCCTTGCTACTTATAACAGTGCTTACCTCTCTTTAAACAGTATGGAGGCCACTTGACATTGGAACAATCTCCATCCTTTTGCACATGTATCCCCTCTCCAGTGCCCCTCGCAGTGACTCCTGCAGATGTCTGGGGCAAAGCATAAGTTTGATAATGCCACTGAACCGCAACCACCATTCCAAAATCTAACATTTGAAACCACCTTTCTAGAAATCCTTAATTTGTCCCTGGGGAGTATTTGAGCCTGGACAGCTTTCTGCATCAGTTCTCCTAGAAATCAGAGCATCTGGACTTCATCCTTGCCAGCCAGGAGGAGGTAGTGCGGAAAATTAATTTGGAGGAAGGAGAGGCAGTAGGCTGAAGCTTTGTCCAAGATGCTAAGAAACCTAGCACTAGCCCTGCCTGAGTCTATTGTCTAGATGGGATCCAGTCAGGATGCCAGCAGTCAAAATACAGATGCCAGAATAAAAAAATGCACCCTGTACTGCATCTAAGCTGCACCGCGCATGTGTCCCAGTTGTGTTAATGCAGAGTGGCAGTTTTAATTTCAGGTGCACAAATGGAGAAGTGTAGTGAAAATGGGTGTTCTTGGGCGGTGACAGGGAGGTGTCTTAGCACAGAGATGTTCCATTCTATAGGAGTGTTTCAGGCATGTCCGTGAAAGTGCAGAGTTTCTATGAATCTGAGCATTTAGCTGAAGCAGGATAAGGACCTATCAATGGTTAGCCTAATTTACTTCAATGTCTCACAACAAAGGTGAACACAGTTCTATAGTGGTAAGAGAAGATAAGCCTTTTCAGACTGACAAAAATGAAAAACTGTATTTCATGATAAACAATAAAAACACTCCTTTAGATTAGAGTTGGATTTAGTTAATGGAAGATTATATTCCTAAATTTTAGGAGTTTCTTCAAAGGAAAATAAATGTTACTGAAGTCCAAGGTGAGATGCTGGAAATCTGGCTTCATAAAATATTCAGATATATTGCAGCTGAAATTAAACATTGTGGCATTTATAGTTTAATGGTAGATGAAACATAATATCAATAACAGAGCTAAATTTCTAGTTGTCTTCGTCTTGTGGATGATCTTGAGCCTACTGAATATTTTTAGGCCTGTATGAAGCTCCTGTTACCACTGGTGAGGCTGTATCTATACTGGAGAGTATTAAAAGATTTACCATACTAGTTGTGTATCAGTAAGGTCATTGGATCAGTGCTACTGTACAATGGAAGTAGTAATATTGAAGGTTACATTAAAGGCACCCAAGCTAAAATAGCTCTGTACATTCACTGCAGTGCTCATTCCCTTAATCTAGCCTTAGAAGACCCAGTTTTGGATATTACCATCTTGCAGAATTGTCTAAATTTTATCAATGATCTTGTCTTATTCCTAAAAGATTCCCCAAAGCGAACAGCTATGTTAGCAAAAGATTTTGGGGGAGGACGTAAAAAAGGCCTCTGTCCTGAGATCACCATGTTCAAACCTAAGCGGTAAATGCTGTT
The DNA here is from genome assembly GCF_028390025.1 of Pseudophryne corroboree. Taxonomy (NCBI): domain Eukaryota; kingdom Metazoa; phylum Chordata; class Amphibia; order Anura; family Myobatrachidae; genus Pseudophryne; species Pseudophryne corroboree. The sequence goes on from NC_086445.1 coordinate 853,759,884, forward strand.
CTTGCATCATATTGATTTAATTTACAGCTCTTGGAAGATCTAAAGGAGTCTACAGATGCTTCCTCCAGCAAAGCCCATGGATTGTCTTGCAAATTAAAAAAGGAATTTTGTTTTATTTATTTTTTTGCTTTTGTACAAGCAGATTTTCATATTCACTTTATTACTCCAGAAAGAAACTCCGCTTTCAGTTTGGAGGTACTCAAGAACCTTTGATCTGATCATCAGTTTATTAAAATCTGGAATGAGGCTAAGCAAAAATCAGTGGATCTGGATCTCCTATCACAAAACACAATGTATCGCAAAAGAGGACAAAAAGGATCTACAGAGCTATCAAGATGAATATTATCACCACCGCCATATATATTATCATAGGGTGGTCTTCTGTTTGCCGGCAGCCGGGCTCCCGACGACCAGCATTCCGGTGCCGGAATCTCGACCGCCGGCATACTGACATCTTTTCTCCCTCTTGGGGGTCCACGACCCCCCTGGAGGGAGAATAGATAGCGTGACGTGCATAGCGCACCACCGTGCCCGCAGAGCAGCGAGCGCAGTGAGCCCGCAAGGGGCTCATTTGCGCTCACCCAGCTGTCGGTATGCCAGAGGTCTGGATTCCGGCGTCGGTATGCTGGTCGCCGGGAGCCCGGCCGCCGGCAAACCATACTACATCCATTATCATACCCTGGACTGTGGAACAGAGGAAATTGAATGTAGATTCCAACAGAAAGGATTTGAAACCATACAGGCATTAAAGTGTCCAACTATCTGGTGAGAAAATGTAAAAACTTTGGCTCAAATGTATTCCATAGACCATCAAAGCTGAAAGAGCTAGGTGGAAATGGTTCAGGCTTCATGATGCACTTCATCAACATTTTCTGTTAAAACATACTGTATTTCAAAGAAATGTCTGCTACTGCAGTGCAATCACTTTCAAAAGTGTGGAGGGTGAAATGCAGTCTACCATGATACAAGAGCATCTGATCCATCTCTGTATTCCACATGCCAGCCCATTTTGAGCTGATGATCTGCATATGAACTTTATTTTAAATTCATGTATATCTATAAATACATTTAGCGTGCAAGTCTTTGGCTACCCTTTAAAGACTTATTTTACAAAGCTGAATGAATATATTTTTTAATTATGCATTACATATGTGTCCTCTTACATCATTGCTGCAGTCACGCTAAACTGCCCTTCAAGTCGTGCCATGCAGTGTAATGTAATGCACTATGACACACGACACGCACCTTCTGCTGATTAAAATGACATCTGGCATGCCTATATTCTGTATGTAATTGCATCTGTATCTGCATCTGAAATGCCACTTTATAATATTTGCATACAAAATGCTATGCTACAATGTTTTAGGATAACTGTAGCATAGCATTTTGTATGCAAATACAGTCGTAGTCACACACAGAATATAGGCATGCTGCATATCATTTTAATCAGCAAAAGCTGCTTGTGCATCCTATTGCATTAGCTTGTGATTACAACACATTTTCGTGGGTGAAAAATGAAAATAAAAATGCTTGCTGCTACCGAATCACACAGCACTCACGCGTTATGTGTAGCACAACTTGTAGCGCACGGAGCAAAGATGTAGGAGGACACATCTGTATTTTAAACTGATTTCACTTATGTTTTGAAGTGTTCCCTGTACATTGTCATTCTGTTACCTATAAAAATATTTTTTTTTCTGTAATGTTACTTATTTCTTTTCATAAGAACATTAAAACTGAAGGGGAGACATTCTGAGATTAAGGGGTGGCAAAATGAAATTATATCTTGCCCTCCCCCCGTCCCCATTTTTGCATAAAGAGAACTCCACCTATCTGATTTCTAGTCATAGCTTATCCAAGAAATCGCATTAACAGAATTTGCTTATGACACACTGAAAACACAACTACGCTATAACCGGAGATCTGTATTATTGCATACCTCCCAACATGAACCTCTCCATGAGGGACAAAATGCTCTGCTTCTGGACTTTTCTCTTAATTTATGATTGCCTGTCTTGAACAGGTTAATGGATAAGAAAGGTGTTTCTGCACAGGTTATGGCAATCATAGATGAAGAGGTAAGTCCAGGAGCAGTGCATTCTGTCCCTCATGGAGACTTACTGGGAACAATACAGTGTGGCATAATGGATACTGGGGCCACAATGATGATAATGTCCTCATACATATTGGGAGTTATGCATTTGAGAATCGGGGAAACGGGGCACTGAACAGATTTGGTGAGAGTGCCGGATATCTACTGGGGACTCATTTATATATATATATATATATATATATATATATATTGCTCAAAAAAATAAAGGGAACACTTAAACAACACAATGTAACTCCAAGTCAATCACACTTCTGTGAAATCAAACTGTCCACTTAGGAAGCAACACTGATTGACAATAAATTTCACATGCTGTTGTGCAAATGAAATAGACAACAGGTGGAAATTATAGGCATTTAGCAAGACACCCCCAATAAAGGAGTTGTTCTGCAGGTGGTGACCACAGACCACTTCTCAGCTCCTATGCTTTCTGCCTGATGTTTTGGTCACTTTTGAAAGCTGGCGGTGCTTTCACTCTAGTGGTAGCATGAGACGGAGTCTACAACCCACACAAGTAGCTCAGGTAGTGCAGCTCATCCAGGATGGCACATCAATGCGAGCTATGGCAAGAAGGTTTGCTGTGTCTGTCAGCGTAGTGTCCAGAGCATGGAGGCGCTACCAGGAGACAGGCCAGTACATCAGGAGATGTGGAGGAGGCCGTAGGAAGGCAACAACCCAGCTGCAGGACCGCTACCTCCGCCTTTGTGCAAGGAGGAACAGGAGGAGCACTGCCAGAGTGCTGCAAAATGACCTCCAGCAAGCCACAAATGTGCATGTGTCTACTCAAATGATCAGAAACAGACTCCATGAGGGTGGTATGAGGACCCGACTTCCACAGGTGGGGGTTGTGCTTACAGCCCAACACCGTGCAGGACGTTTGGCATTTGCCAGAGAACACCAAGATTGGCAAATTCGCCACTGGCGCCCTGTGCTCTTCACAGATGAAAGCAGGTTCTCACTGAGCACTTGTGACAGACGTGACAGAGTCTGGAGATGCCAAGGAGAATATTCTGCTGCCTACAACATCCTCCAGCATGACCGGTTTGGCAGTGGGTCAGTAATGGTGTGGGGTGGCATTTCTTTGGGGGGCCGCACAGCCCTCCATGTGCTCGCCAGAGGTAGCCTGACTGCCATTAGGTACCGAGATGAGATCCTCAGACCCCTTGTGAGACCATATGCCGGTTGGCCCTGGGTTCCCCCTAATGCAAGACAATGCTAGACCTCATGTGGCTGGAGTGTGTCAGCAGTTCCTGAATGACCAAGGCATTGATGCTATGGACTGGCCCACCCGTTCCCCAGACCTGAATCCAATTGAGCACATCTGGGACATCATGTCTCGCTCCATCCACCAACGCCACGTTGCACCGCAGACTGTCCAGTATTTGGTGGATGCTTTAGTCCAGGTCTGGGAGGAGATCCCTCAGGAGACCATCCTCCACCTCATCAGGAGCATGCCCAGGCATTGTAGGGAGGTCATACAGGCACGTGGAGGCCACACACACTACTGAGCCTCATTTTGACTTGTTTTAAGGACATTAAATCAAAGTTGGATCAGCCTGTAGTGTGTTTTCCACTTTAATTTTGAGTGTGACTCCAAATCCAGACCTCCATGGGTTAATAAATTTGATTTCCATTGATAATTTTTGTGTGAATTTGTTGGCAGCACATTCAACTATGTAAAGAACAAAGCATTTAATAAGAATATTTCATTCATTCAGATCTAGGATGTGTTATTTTAGTGTTCCCTTTATTTTTTTGAGCAGTATATATATATATATATATATATATATATATACCAAAAACAGAATGAGGCGGCACTCAGAGACTGGTGAAAAACAATCCTTGTATTGACAAACAGGTTAACGTTTCGGGGACGTGCTCCCCTTCCTCAGAACAACTTACAAATGTGACAGGAAACATTTAAATACACTTCACTTACCCCCCAAAAAGCCTCCCACCAGTGGCGTCCTCCCTCTGCACGTTGCCCGCAGCTCCGTACTGTCATTTCCGGCTTCCGGCGGCGAGGCGGTGATGACGCGACAGGACACTAGACCGCCTCGCCGCCGGAAGCCGGAAATGACAGTACGGAGCTGCGGGCAACGTGCAGAGGGAGGACGCCGCTGGTGGGAGGCATTTTGGGGGGTAAGTGAAGTGTATTTAAATGTTTCCTGTCACATTTGTAAGTTGTTCTGAGGAAGGGGAGCACGTCCCCGAAACGTTAACCTGTTTGTCAATACAAGGATTGTTTTTCACCAGTCTCTGAGTGCCGCCTCATTCTGTTTTTGGTGTATGCTGGGGCATCCCCCGTGGGTGGAAGGCACCGGAGCAAGGTACATGTAGCCAAACTAGGAGTGCCTGAGTTCATTTACAGTATATATATATATATATATATATATATATATATAGTACGGTTCTATGGTTAGGATTACTTCTCCTGTCCTTGTAGCAAAAGAACCAGGCGGCACTCCGGGATTTTGAAAAAGTATATAAATGTGTATTGGTCACAGCAAATAACTTAAACAAGCATTGTGGTTACCACAATGCTTGTTTAATCCATTTGCTGTGACCAATTGTATACTTTTTCAAAATCCCGGAGTGCCGCCTGGTTCTTTTGCTACAAGGACAGGAGCAGGAATCCTAACCATAGAACTGTACTATCTATATACTTGTGAAGGAGGGCACCCAGGTGGTTGCTTTTATGGACAGTGAGTGCCGTTCATTCTCTATGAAAATAAATATATATATATATATATATATATATATATATATTACGTCCATGGCACACTATGTTGTGCAGTGTGTGTATGCCCATATATGACATGCTGCTGACTTCTCTGTAGTAACTGGCACCTGCTGGCTTAATGGCTGCTATTCTATTTTGATATAACTAGTGACCCTGAGTGCCTCCTGTAATTAGTGACCCCCCATATATGTTTATAGCAGCCCCCCTCCCTCAATATAACTATATAGTGACCCTGTGTACCTTCTTCTATAACTAATGCCCCGCTGTGACTCCTCCTATAACTAATAACATTGTATGCCTCATTCTATAACTAGTGACTATATGTGCCCTTCCTTATATCATATATGCCCTAACCCTCCACATAATGACCTGGCATGTCATACAGTAATTAACATTTGCGATGTCTAACCAGCAGTTCTGCTTCTATGGTACTTTTGTTTTTAACAGTGCCAGGTAGGCAGCACCTTTTACTCCACCCCAGTTGCTGCAGCAGCATCTCTCCCCAGCCTATAACACGCTGCTCACTGCTGTGTGCTAAGCTAGGAAGAGACTGAGAGGCAGCAGCAGTCAATCCTCTCTCTCTAACGTGCGGCCACATGGTGAGCATAGTTTTCATTTTTTCAAAAGAGGATAGTCTGGCCATGCCTCCCCTTTGGCCCTGACCCCTCCTTGTAGCAGAGCCCGCAGACCTGTTGGCACCCCTGGCAGCAGCGTGACCACCTCTATGTCACTAGGCCACTTTTTCTGAGCAATACATGACCAGCTCTGACACAACTGTCTCTAATTGACCCAGAGCGGAATCAAATCAATATTTGCCTTCAAAACAGCATCAGTTCTTCTAGGTACACTCGCACACACAGTGGCGTAACTAGAAATTTTTCTCCCCCAAGCCAAAAAATTCTTCGGCGCCCCCCACCCTCCCATCCCCCATAATTGGCACTAGTAAAGGGACAAACATGCGCAAAAAAGGGGTGTGCCTTTGTTGAAATGGGCGTGGCTTTGCATAAAGGGGCGTGGCATTGTAGGAAAAGACTACCTTATACCCTAGTTTTGCAACCTGCACGCCCAGACGTTGGCCACCACAGGAAAGAAAAAATAAGAATTTACTTACCGATAATTCTATTTCTCATAGTCCGTAGTGGATGCTGGGACTCCGTCAGGACCATGGGGAATAGCGGGCTCCGCAGGAGACAGGGCACATCTAAAAAAGCTTTTAGGTCACATGGTGCGTACTGGCTCCTCCCCCTATGACCCTCCTCCAAGCCTCAGTTAGGTACTGTGCCCGGACGAGCGTACACAATAAGGAAGGATCTTGAATCCCGGGTAAGACTCATACCAGCCACACCAATCACACCGTACAACTTGTGATCTGAACCCAGTTAACAGTATGATAACACAAACGAAGTAGCCTCTGAACAGATGGCTCACAACAACAGTAATAACCCGATTTTTGTAACAATAACTATGTACAAGCATTGCAGACAATCCGCACTTGGGATGGGCGCCCAGCATCCACTACGGACTATGAGAAATAGAATTATCGGTAAGTAAATTCTTATTTTCTCTAACGTCCTAGTGGATGCTGGGACTCCGTCAGGACCATGGGGATTATACCAAAGCTCCCAAACGGGCGGGAGAGTGCGGATGACTCTGCAGCACCGAATGAGAGAACTCCAGGTCCTCTTTAGCCAGATTATCAAATTTGTAAAATTTTACAAACGTGTTCTCCCCTGACCACGTAGCTGCTCGGCAAAGTTGTAATGCCGAGACTCCTCGGGCAGCCGCCCAGGATGAGCCCACTTTCCTTGTGGAATGGGCCTTTACAGATTTAGGCTGTGGCAGGCCTGCCACAGAATGTGCAAGTTGGATTGTACTACATATCCAACGTGCAATCGTCTGTTTAGACGCAGGAGCACCCAACTTGTTGGGTGCATACAATGTAAACAACGAGTCAGATTTTCTGACTCCAGCTGTCCTTGAAATATATATTTTTAATGCTCTGACAACGTCCAGTAACTTGGAGTCCTCCAAGTCGCTAGTAGCCGCAGGCACCACAATAGGCTGGTTCAAGTGAAATGCCGAAACCACCTTAGGGAGAAATTGAGGACGTGTCCTCAATTCTGCCCTGTCCGAATGGAATATCAGATATGGGCTTTTGTATGACAAAGCTGCCAACTCCGAAACTCTCCTGGCTGAAGCCAGGGCCAACAGCATGGTTACCTTCCATGTAAGGTATTTTAAATCTACCGATTTTAAAGGCTCAAACCAATGAGATTTGAGAAAATTTAGAACCACGTTCAAATCCCACGGTGCCACTGGAGGCACTATTGGGGGTTGTATATGTAGTACACCTTTGACAAAAGTTTGTACTTCAGGCACTGACGCCAATTCCTTCTGGAAGAAAATTGATAAGGCCGAAATTTGAACTTTAATGGACCCCAATTTGAGGCCCATAGACAATCCTGCTTGCAGGAAATGTAAGAATCGACCCAATTGAAATTCTTCCGTTGGAGCCTTCTTGGCCTCACACCACGCAACATATTTTCTCCAAATGCGGTGATAATGTTGTGCGGTCACTTCTTTCCTGGCTTTAATTAAAGTAGGAATAACTTCCTCAGGAATGCCCTTCTCTTTTAGAATCCGGCGTTCAACCGCCATGCCGTCAAACGCAGCCGCGGTAAGTCTTGGAACATACAAGGTCCCTGCTGAAGCAGATCCCTTCTTAGAGGTAGAGGCCACGGATCCTCCGTGAGCATCTCTTGAAGTTCCGGATACCAAGTTCTTCTTGGCCAGTCCGGAGCTACCAGTATTGTTCTTACTCCTCTTTTCCGTATAATTCTCAGTACCTTTGGTATGAGAGGCAGAGGAGGGAACACATACACTGACTGGTACACCCACGGTGTTACCAGAGCGTCCACAGCTATTGCCTGAGGGTCTCTTGACCTGGCGCAATACCTGTCCAATTTTTTGTTGAGGCGAGACGCCATCATGTCCACCTTTGGTTTTTCCCAACGGTTCACAATCATGTGGAAAACTTCTGGATGAAGTCCCCACTCTCCCGGGTGAAGGTCGTGTCTGCTGAGGAAATCTGCTTCCCAGTTGTCCACTCCCGGGATGAACACTGCTGACAGTGCTACGACATGATTCTCCGCCCAGCGCAGAATCCTTGCAGCTTCTGCCATTGCACTCCTGCTTCTCGTGCCGCCTTGTCGGTTTACGTGGGCGACTGCCGTGATGTTGTCGGACTGGATCAACACCGGCTGACCCTGAAGCAGCGATTTTGCCAGGCTTAGAGCATTGTAGATCGCTCTTAGCTCCAGTATATTTATGTGAAGAGACGTCTCCAGGTTTGACCACACGCCCTGGAAGTTTCTTCCCTTTGTGACTGCTCCCCAACCTCGTAGGCTGGCATCCGTAGTCACCAGGACCCAGTCCTGTATGCCGAATCTGCGGCCCACTAACAGATGGGCAGTCTGCCACCACCACAGGAGAGACAACCTTGTTCTCGGTGACAGTGTTATCCGCTGATGCATGTGCAGATGCGATCCGGACCATTTGTCCAGCAGATCCCACTGAAATGTTCGTGCATGGAATCTGCCGAATGGAATCGCTTCGTACGAAGCCACCATCTTTCCCAGGACTCTTGTGCATTGATGTACTGACACAGTTCCTGGTTTTAGGAGGTTCTTGACAAGTTCGGATAACTCCCTTGCTTTCTCTTCCGGGAGAAATACCTTTTTCTGAACCGTGTCCAGCATCATGCCCAGGAACAGCAGATGTGTTGTCGGGGTCAATTGAGATTTTGGAAGATTTAGAATCCACCCGTGTTGCTGAAGCACTACTTGTGTTAGCGCTACACCGACTTCCAGCTGTTCTCTGGACTTTGCCCTTATCAGGAGATCGTCCAAGTAAGGGATAATTAATACGCCTTTTCTTCGTAGAAGAACCATCATTTCGGTCATTACCTTGGTAAAGACCCGAGGGGCCGTGGACAACCCAAACGGCAGCGTTTGAAACTGATAATGACAGTCTTGTATCACGAACCTGAGATACCCTTGGTGTGAGGGGTAAATCGGGACATGTAGATAAGCATCTTTTATGTCCAAGGACACCATGAAGTCTCCTTCTTCCAGATTCGCTATCACTGCTCTGAGTGACTCCATCTTGAACTTGAATTTCTTTATGTACAGGTTCAAGGATTTCAGATTTAGAATAGGCCTTACCGAACCGTCCGGTTTCGGTACCACAAATAGTGTGGAATAATACCCCTTTCCCTGTTGTAGGAGGGGTACCTTGACTATCACCTGCTGAGAATACAGCTTGTGAATGGCTTCCAAAACCGACGTCCTTTCTGAGGGAGACGTTGGTAAAGCAGACTTTAGGAACCGGCGAGGGGGAGACCTTTCGAACTCCAGCATGTAACCCTGAGATACTATCTGCAGGACCCACGGGTCCACTTGTGAGTGAACCCATTGATTGCTGAAAATCTTGAGTCGACCCCCCACCGTTCCAGAGTCCGCTTGTAAAACCCCAGCGTCATGCTGATGGCTTTGTAGAAGCCGGGGCGGGCTTCTGTTCCTGGGCAGGGGCTGCTTGCTGCCCTTTCTTACCCTTTCCTCTGCCTCGCGGCAGATAAGACTGTCCTTTTGGTCGCTTTTTATAGGAGCGAAAGGACTGCGGCTGAAAAGACGGTGTCTTTTTCTGTTGGGAGGGGGTCTGAGGTAAAAAAGTGGATTTGCCGGCAGTTGCCGTGGCCACCAGGTCCGAAAGACCGACCCCAAACAATTCCTCTCTGGCAGATATGGACATCGCGCTTACTCTTGATGCTAGAGTACAAACATCCCTCTGAGCATCTCGCATATAAAGGAAAGCATCCTTTAATTGCTCTAGAGTCAATAAAATACTGTCCCTATCCAGGGTATCAATATTTTCAGTCAGAGAATCCAACCACACTACCCCAGCACTGCACATCCAGGCTGAGGCTATTGCCGGTCGCAGTATAACACCAGTATGTGTGTATATACTCTTCAGTGTAGTTTCCAGCCTCCTATCTGCTGGATCCTTGAGGGCGGCCGTATCAGGAGACGGCAACGCCACTTGCTTTGATAAACGTGTGAGCGCCTTATCCACCCTAGGGGGTGTTTCCCAGCGCGCCCTAACCTCTGGTGGGAAAGGGTATAATGCCAATAACTTCTTGGAAATTAGCAGTTTTCTATCGGGGTTAACCCACGCTTCATCACACACGTCATTCAATTCCTCTGATTCTGGAAAAAATACAGGTAGTTTTTTCACCCCCCACATAATACCCCTTTTTGAGGTACCAGCAGTATCAGAGACCTGCAAAGCCTCCTTCATTGCCGTGATCATATAACGTGTGGCCCTATTGGAAAATACGTTTGTTTCTTCACCGTCGACACTAGATTCATCTGTGTCGGTACCCGTGTCGACTGACTGAGGTAAAGGACGTTTTACAGCCCCTGACGGTGTCTGAGATGCCTGAACCGGTACTAACTGGTTTGCCGGGCGTCTTATTTCGTCAACTGACTTTTGTAATGTGCTGACATTATCACGTAATTCCATAACTAAAGCCATCCACTCCGGTGTCGACTCCCTAGGGGGTGACATTACCATCATCGGCAATTGCTCTGCCTCCACACCAACATCGTCCTCATACATGTCGACACACACGTACCGACACACAGCAGCCACACAGGGAATGCTCTAATCGAAGACAGGACCCCCTAGCCCTTTGGGGAGACAGAGGGAGAGTTTGCCAGCACACACCAAAAGCGCTATAAATGTATATAAACAACCCTAGAAGGTGTTGTTTACTATATATGCGCTCTTAATATATAAATATCGCCAATTTATGCCCCCCTTCTCTTTGTTACCCTGTTTCTGTAGTGCAGTGCAGGGGAGAGACCTGGGAGCCTTCCTCAGCAGCGGAGCTGAGCAGGAAAATGGCGCTGAGTGCTGAGGAGAATAAGCTCCGCCCCTTTTTCGGCGGGCTTTCCCCCGGTTTTTAAGAAACTGGCCTGGGTTAAAATACATACATATAGCCTTAATGGCTATATGTGATGTATTTATTTTGCCACTAAAGGTAATTATATTGCTGCCCAGGGCGCCCCCAGCAGCGCCCTGCACCCTCCGTGACTGAGTCAGTGAGCCGTGTGACAACAATGGCGCACAGCTGCCGTGCTGTGCGCTACCTTCAAGAAGACTGAGGAGTCTTCTGCCGCCTGCTTTCCGGACCTCCGTTCTGCCGTCTCTTCAGCGTCTGTAAGGGGGATCGGCGGCGCGGCTCCGGGACGAACCCCAGGCTGACCTGTGTTCCGACTCCCTCTGGAGCTAAGTGTCCAGTAGCCTAAGACTCCAATCCATCCTGCACGCAGGTGAGTTGGAAATCTCTCCCCTAAGTCCCTCGATGCAGTGATCCTGTTGCCAGCAGGAATCACTGAGATTGAAACCTAAAAAAAAACTTTTCTAAACATCTCTTTAGGAGAGCCACCTAGATTGCACCCTCTCGGACGGGCACAAAAACCTAACTGAGGCTTGGAGGAGGGTCATAGGGGGAGGAGCCAGTACGCACCATGTGACCTAAAAGCTTTTTTAGATGTGCCCTGTCTCCTGCGGAGCCCGCTATTCCCCATGGTCCTGACGGAGTCCCAGCATCCACTAGGACGTTAGAGAAATAATCCTGATTCATGCCTCTTACATTATTTGTCATTTTTCCTCCTTATAGTAATGCCCAGTATACATTATTCCACATACTGCAATGGCCCTTAGACATTATTCCGCACACAATAATGCACATGACACAATATGCACACACCGTAATGCCTGTGACACATTATGACAGGAATCGCAATGCCCGTTATACATTATGCTACACACTGCAAAGCCCCTGATACATTATAGCACATACAATGTCTGTGACACATTATGACACACACCGCAATGACCCTGAGACATTATACCACATACCACAATGCCCGTGATATAGTATACAACACACCATAATGCCTGACACATTATGACACACACCGCAATGTCCGTGATACATTATGCCACACACTGCAATGACCGAGACATTATACCACATGTCACAATGCCCGTGATATAGTATACCATACACCGTAATGCCTGTGACACATACTGCAATGCCCGTTATACCCTATGCCACACACCGCAATGCCCATTATACATTATGCCACACTGCAATGCCACTGAGACATTATACCATATACCACAATGCCCGTGATATAGTATGCCACACACCGTAATGCCTGTGACACATTATGACACACACCACAATGTCTGTGATACATCATGCCACACCGTAATGCCCATTACACATTAAGTCCTACAGTAAGGCTTCTAATTACTTTTAAATTACCTGCTCGTTGCCAGGGGTTTCATGCTCTTGGTTCCATGCACGGTGCCAGGGGTTTTCATGCTCATGGTGTCATGCTCGTTGCCAGGGGTTTCATGCACTGGGTGTCATGCTCGTTGCCAGGGGTTTCATGCACTGGGTGTCATGCTCGTTGCCAGAGGTTTCATGCATTGGGTGCCATGCTCGTTGCTAGGGGGTAGTGCTTGTTGCTAGGGCTGTGCTACCAGTGCCACATATGCCCCCAGTGCCAGATATTCCCCCACAGTGCCAGGTACTCACATGCCCCCAGTGCCAAATATAGTCCCCACCCCCCCCATGTGCCAGGTACACATATACCTCCCCAGTGCCACATATGCCCCCAGTGCCAGATATTCCCCCACAGTGCCAAGTACTCACATGCTCCCAGTGCCAAATACAGCCCCCCCCATGTGCCAGGTACACATATACCCTCCCAGTGCCACATATGCCCCCAGTGCCAGATATTCCCCCACAGTGCCAAGTACTCACATGCCCCAGTGCCAAATATAGCCCCCCCATGTGCCAGGTACACATATACCCCCCCCCAGTGCCACATATGCCCCCTCAGTGCCACATAAGCCACCTCCCCCTGTGCTGCATATGCTCCCCCAGTGCTCCTCCCCCCCCCCGGCTCCCCCACTCCCCCGCTGTTTTGTGATGGAGGGACATGGAGGGTCTGTTAAAGGAAGTGCCGGTTCGTGAGCTGATCAGAGCTCACGAACGGCACTTCCTTTATTAGACCCGCCGGAGACCCAGGAGGGACACAGGAGAGGTGCGCGCTGTGCCCTCCGTGTCCCTCCTTACAGCAGCGGAGGGTTAGTGAGAGCAGAATGACATGCGGACACTCGTCCGCATGTCAATCTGCGCTAAAGCAGTGGTGGCGCCCCCGCAGCCCCTCGCCCCCAAGCCACCGCGAGGGCAGTAGTTACGCCACTGCGCACACAGTTTTTGAAGGAACTCGGCAGGGAGGTTGTTCACAGTATCTTGGAAAACTAACCACAGATCTTCTGTGCATATAGATTTGCTCAAATCCTTCTGTCTCTTCATCAAATCACCAAATATTAATTTAGATTTCTCTTCTGTTCATTTACTTCGCATTTTGTTAATTGATCAAAAAATATATATATATTAACATTTCTATTTTTGCAGCATTTTTTCCACAACTGCATACAACTGTAACTGGTATATGCTGAGAATGCTGATTTATATACAGGAATGAAAAGCTATACCTTATACACACTTTATATACACTTTACCATGGAGCCGCTGCGGCCGCTAAACTTAATACACACTCTACGCACCTTTTACGCTGTTAGCGTACAGAGTCCCGTACCGTGTATGGACTTTGCGTACAAACGCTGCGCTGACGGTACAAAGTACACACAGCGCGTACACACCCAATGAATACACTTTAAACCTTATGCAGCAATGCAGTGCGATGCTATTACACTTGAAACCTTAGCAGGGAAAGAAAGACCCGACACCAGTCTGTAGTTAAACCACTGGGTTCCGACACCACAGCGTATTATTGCTGAAAGGGGGTTACAATATAAACAATACAATAGAATAATGGCTACATTCAATGGTATGTGAGTGGATTTGCCGCGCTACCCGGTCCGGTCCTCGGTCATCTAATAGATAACTTTGTGAGTCTTGTGTCTGACCAGGCCTGCTGCAGGCTCTCTTTATACAATTCATCCAAAACATAACACAATGGATACTGTAATCTCTTTGTCCATTGGACACAGGGATGGTCATTTACAGTACAGGAGAGGTCATAGGTCGGTTTGAATAGGTAGGCGATGTCTGTTCCAACTGCTCTTGTGGGTAGTCTCCTCTGGATTCCCGCCGCATACATAATGTACAGTAAATACACTTTATATCTATATTCTGCTCCTGCACATAACTATCCGCAGGAACATGCGATCTTCCTCAAACCAACACCGGAATGTTACCCTTGAAATACCCTACAGCTGGATACCAAACACCACCTTATAACCTTCTTCTGTCCCCTCCTATCCTGTAAAGGTGAATCCCTTTGTTCTGTTACCATTTAAACTGCTGTTACTTTCTGATGTGGTGCAGGGAGACTATGTGTACATTGTGCACTATTTGGATTAAATATGTAATGTGTTTTGATAGCCTTCCATGCGTTCACAAACTCTACCGTAAATATTCATACCATGCGCTAATGCGCAGGACCACGGGAGCGACCATACGCAAATTGCGGATATGCGCACGTACGGCAGAACAAGTACACGCGCGGAGGCCACCTGTGTGTAGTTTGTACGTGATGTGTGTACTGCAATATTTTTCGACTTTGACAATGCTGAGTAATGGCATGCGGTCAGGATCACCCTGAATACATCTTGCTCCGTCTTGCTCCGCAACATTATTCTAGCTGGTACGCCTGTCCTCTCCTATTGGATGACTGTCTCGCCTCATTGTCGCCAGTAAAGAAATCCACTGTGGGGGGCTTCTTTCTTTTACGTTCCTTACATGCCTGATTTCCATTACTCCTACTTCTTTAGTAACCTCAATATTTTTAACTCTCTAACCCCACAAAACAAATTTGTTACCCATCTCATACCCTTCACTACTACTCCCTCTGTAAGCACCTCCTTCACTACTCCCTTTATATAGCTATATTTCTCCTCCCTCTACACCACCTCTATATTTTTTTTCTTCCTCCATGTTTTGCTACCTCATTCTTTATCTAGTCCCATTTTACCTGACTTTACAACTTTCCCCTTATTCCCATCACCCTCTTCTTTACCTCACCTGCCTAATTCCATTTTCTCCCCCTCTTTAACAGCATCAGTATTTTGTGCTTCCCCACCATGTACTTACCTTATTCACTTCACCTGTCCCCCATTCTTATCACTTCTATCATCCATTTTACCCCTTCCTCTTGCCTGCCCTCTCCAGTCTGGCTCCTGTCATTACTCCCAACACAATTTCTAGACCCTTCACCGACATTCACCACACCCCGCACACTGCACGGCTAGGGCACAGGTTGACTGCAGTACCAGATCAAGTCAGCAAAGAGAACACCTCTCCTCCTCCCCAGCCACACCCATGGCTCTATGGTACAGAGTGCAGTGTCACTCAAAAGTTCTTGGCCTGTACACTCGACCATCTCCATGCTATTAGTCCGTGCAGTTTGGAGCAGAGCGGCAGCCCCACAAAGCACTCTGTCTCACAAAATAAAAAATTACTGCTTCTTCCTTCCCAAATGCCCTTTAAAATAAAATAAAAAATGGTCGGTGCAGTGGAGCAAAGACAGTGCCTCTCCAGCCCGACGCCGTCCTGCAATGCATACCCCTGCTGAGCGCTTCACACCGGCTGTTTGTAAGATAAATGGTGCTCCAGTTAATCAGCTCCTAATTGTCATGTGTTTGAAAAATGACAATTGGGAGTTGATTGGTTTGAGCACCATTTATCATATGCAACTAGTTTTAAAACTTGTTGCATATGATAAAACCTGTTGATAAATCAGCCTCTATAGTCCATGGCAAACATGACCCAGAGATAACGCAATTACATGATAGTGACATAAAAAATACAGTATAATACTTCTTTCCATGAATTCTATGGTGTTATTTGTGTATTTGTAGACATATTTGTTATCCCTGCACAATTGAACAATAATAAAAAAATTATAATTTACACTTCATGAACAAAACTCCATTTTTTTTCAAAACATGCATATCTTTGCTGTGACACTAGGTGATCCGCGGTGACCACTCTGCTACCTGACTGCTTGTCATCACTGTGGTCACTTCCATTGTGTCCAAGCATTTAAGACAGCCCCGTCCGCCTGCTCACTCCCAATCTCTGCCCACTAGCCCACCCTCTGCCAGCGACCGCCTGCTCACTCCCAATCTCTGCCCACTGGCCCGTCCTCTGTCAGCACCTGTCTGCTAGCTCCCAATCTCTCTGCCCACTGGCCCACCCTCTGTCAGCGCCCGCCTGCTCACTCCCAGCCCAATAAGATAAAAGTAACGGACTTACAAAAAAAACAACAACAACAAGTAATTCATATGGCTAGTCCTCCCTCCTTCAGTACATTATATTTTTATTAATAGTAATTTTTATTGCACACAGATGCTATACAGCACACAGTGGGGGATATTCAATTGTTTGAAAAGTCGGTTGGGTGTCTGTTTTTTCTTTCTATTAGATAGTAAAAAACAGACACCCAACTGACTTTTCAAACAACTGAATACCCCCCTCCCCCATTAAGTTAGATGCTACACAGATAGGGAGCTAGTTGGAAACAAACACATGAGACAGCTAAGCTGACTACTGTGCCATGGTCTTAACCAGGGGGGGGGGGGGTGGCACTGCATTTGAGGGGGTGCCTAGAACCATCGGTCTGTCACTTTTGTATTCAGAAAATTAACTATCAGAAGGTTAATTTTCTGGATACAAAAGTGACAGACCGATGGACTGACATATTTGATATCAGATAAGCTGTTTTTAAACTTTTTTATGGTACGGGCAACTATTTACTTTATGTGTTATACCAAATAAATGTGTGTTTTTAAATTATACTACACTATGGTCGTTTTGCTTCTCATCCTCTGCATTTGGGCGATTATGAGAATTGAGCCTTTGGACATCTGAGCGACCTTTTGTATCCAGAAAATTAACTATCAGAACCGGGGAAAGCTTTGGATCTCTACACGCTGCTTAAAGGTGGTTTAAGACCACTGATTACGGTACACCTCCTATTTATAGGGTGCTTTCTTATTGGTGGAGGTTGATTATACTATCAGTATTGCACTAGGAGGCGCCTTTTTCACTTTGTTTTGTAGATTTTAAGAAGACCTGTTTGAACAGCGGGCCATTTGGAAAAATAGGCAGCCACCCTGGAAATTATAGGGAAAGTGCTTTGAACAAAACTAATACGCTACTAATCCTGCAAATTGCTTGGAGGAAGGTTTCCTACGCACCGAATATCACCCCTTGGAGATTAAATAAATATATATATATATATATATATATATATACTGTCGAAGTCAAAAACATTACATAAAAAGAACATATAAACTACACACATTATGAGTCGCTATACTTGCAAGTATGCACAGCGATCACAGCAAAATATGGTAACACACGCATTTACACGGACGTGCCACAGAGAAGGATTCGACACTTATTTCATACAGTACATTATTATAATAATATCAAGCGCCAGACATCATGATGATTTAAAATGATATATAATGAAGTAATGTCATGTATGTGTATTATTTGAACGAAGCAAGATACACCTGTCATATTTACTATTAAAGCAACCAGACTAATGTGTAGATTCATTTGATACTTGTTATTAAGTTGTAGGACATTGCAACAAGGAGTTATGATTAAATGTATGAAAGCTAAAATCACTCTTATTAGGATAGTGGACAGGAAGCTCAGGCCAGCCCCTTTTGATGTCTTCAAAGCTGAACCTGTTTAGCATATACATATGGACTAGTGACTCATCATGAATGAGAAAGTTCCCTCCCCCAAAACTAGATAACACATTGTAGAGACACACAGTTCTCAGTTGCTGTTTTGTACCAGATGATGATGGAGTTGCTTCTAGACCAGTTCCTGTATTTATTTGCTGAGAGAGATATAAGATGCATTGAGGGAATGGTATGGTATGCTGGCCTGTAACTGTATGTAACTGTATGTATTAACTGCTTACTGTATGAGTTGTAACCATGTAATTATAGGTATACTGTACATTGTAATATATTGAATCCATATCCTTTTAATAACAAATATATACATCAATGAGCTTTGGAACTCAGATAATGTGTGGGTGTATTGTTTTCTCTTATGGGATGAAGTGTTTTGCTATGTATAGCGCACATTCATGGCACATGGTAATAAGAGGTGCAGGCGTTTACAATATATATTAGAGCGGGCATTTTAAATATTTGTAAGGAAACAATTTGGTATTTACAGATGGGGGCTCGTCCGGGATATCATGGTCTTAATGATGCACTGTACATTATAAATGCGACACTGTGGTCGATCAGCTTGTGGTGGACGCATCGTGAAGCTGAGAAAATCATATCCGTGTGTTCTGTTGTGTTATCAGTAAGCCAATGATATGAAAATTCAAGGGACAATGTGTTTCTCATAATATTTAAGATGCTAAAATGTATTTTTATTGTTGCAAAACAAAGTTCAAATAAGTCATATTGTGTTTGATTCAGATTGGATTGTTTATCTGTTAAGTAGATTTTAAAGTACATTTAAAAGTTGCTGCATAGCCTTGATATAGTTTTTTTTTTAAACTCAGGCCTAAAATAACTTCTGGTGCTTGTATAATGTGTGATTTATTTGTGACAAAGGAAGTCGCATGGTCTGTACTCCATTTTGGACTAACCACATGGCCTGTCCACCATCTTGTGTAAACCTCATGGATGTGGAAGGGGGAGGAGCAGTGGCCATTTTAGGAAGGTCGCTTTCTAAATAGCTGATTTTCAGTCTGCTCAGAACAATCAGTTTCCTTTGTAACATCAAGCACCATTTATGAGTTACCAATGCATTTATTTAAACCATGCCATAGTCAATTACAAATAGTTTCAATTGGGCCTAGTGAGAGTAAATGGAGAGATAAGTTTTTTTTTCTTTCCTTCTTGTCTGTGCGTAATTACTTTACATCAAGTGGGGGGTTGCACACAGATAGAAAAAGGAAAGAAAGGGTTTTGGGTTTTTTTTTTCCTTCCAAGACTTGTAGAATCTGCTTACTAGGGAGGCTAGCCATTGAAATGCAAATTAACCTGTGTAACTGCTTTTTTTTTAGCAGTGAAAAGCAAATAGCTTTGATATGCAAATAAGAGGTAAGGTGTCTCATAGGAGACCAGTGAATGGTACATATATATAATATTATTATAATTATGTGTATATTTATATCAGTGTATGTTCTGCAAGATAGCTATCCAATCTGAATCATACCATTTAAATTATTTATTATTGCTAGATTCATTTAGATCTGTGTGAAACCGGATACATTTGTTGCTATATAGTTAAAACTGAAATAACAGTATTTAAGGAAGTAAGTTTAAAGACACAAACGCAGTTCTGGCATGGTTGTTAAGAAAAAACTGGGTGTTGTGTTAAGTGAGCGATTATAGTTAGTATTGCTCACATTTATAGAGACTGTGTGGTTTGTTGAATTGCGTACACACATTGGTACACGTGGTACGGAATGTGAGGACAGCGTACAAAAAACGTGCACGTGGCGCAAGGCCGCACACGTGGCATAGGGGTACGCACGGTTGCGTAATTACACAAGCTTGCGTAGGGTTGTGTGCGCATAATAAAACCACACAATATTTGTTCAATTAAGGTGGGATAGTAGCCATGCTACAATAGCACAAAACTACCCGGTTTCTAAAGCAGATTAGTATAAAACTTTTGTTTAAACTGTATTGCCTCTGGGGGTAAAGCTGCCAATCAGAACGGGTTAAAATTTTCTGTACAGAAAAACAAAGTGTATTTGAGTGAGTGAAAGCGGAGTGAGTGGAGCTGAACCCAGGAACTAAGTGGTCTAAGTGGCTGGAGTGGTAACACTGGGTTAGTAGAGGCCCGGTGGCGTAGGGTTCGCTACCTTGCGTGATTAGAACTAAGTGGTCTAAGTGGTCTTAGTGGTCTTAGTGATCCCATACAATTAAGTGGTCTGGAGTGGTCTAGGCTAAGTGGTCTACAGCAATCGTAGGGCATATAGATAACTAGTATCTATAGGCTGTGCCATTGCATCGCATGTCCATGTGTTCTGCACAGCACAACGTGATACCATTGTGTCATATGCGCTGTGGAAGAGCATATGTAGACGTGATTATATAGACAAAGGGGTTTTTCTTTGATAACGTCGGGAAATCTCCCTGGTGGGCTTCACTGGAAAGGGTGAAGGATAGTTATCTAATTTCTCTGTTTTTCACCCTACAAACAATTCCAGTTGAAAGATACCGAAAAGGAATTTTTTGCTGCCTCCCTCAGGAAAATATTCCAACAGAACTTCCACCGAAATAAATTACGGTGCTGTAAGGTCTGATAGGAGCCCTAAATTGGGTACATCACCTTCGCTATCGACAGTGTATGGTAGTACCGGCCAACGTGGGCGAGGTGGGTGGAAGCGCTCTGAGAACTTTCACCGTCGCCTTATATTGAGTATTTTGGTATTTGTGGGAATAGCCGAGAAGGCAAGACCCACAAATTATGGGAGCCAGTTGCTCAACTAAGGGACGTATGATAGGCAGGGTTCAGGCAGAAGAATTGCGGCTGAAAGGATCAGCAAGGTTTATCATGTGTGAAAAATATGGTTCACACACGGAAGTTTTATGCAATGAGTGGGTACGTATGACTGACAAAGATAGGGTACCATTCCCTAAGGTGGGCAGCTTTGAACCAGAGGTACTGCAGAACTTAAGTATAAGGATATGTCTGATAAAATCCAGAAAACAAAGGGTCAGACATACAAATTGTTTAAACCTGTGGCAGCAAGAGGGGTTGGTGAGTTTGATCCTAAGGTATTGCAGGTGGTATGTCTAACCAAAGTCATATAAGACAAGAATGAAAATATAAGAACTGTTTGAACTTGTAGCAACAATAGACAAGTAGGAAGAAAAAAAAAGAGAATGCAAGTACACCGCCTTATGTAGATGTGGAAGCAGTTACGGCCCGCATACAAACTATAGAAAATAATAGAAATATGAAAAATATGACTGTAACCTATATATGTACTAATGAATGTTGAAGTTTTATTTAGGAGGAGAAGGTAAACTGATTGTTTTCAGCCATTTCTCATGCACCCAGAGGAGTATCCAACCGGTAAAAGATGAGCAGTAGCCTGCGGGGGAAGTGGCTGAGACCAGTGGAACAGGTAAGTATGGTATAATTCGTGTACATATATAGTAAAACCCCCCAAAAAAATAATAATCAAGAAAGTAACGTCAGAAATGGAGAAAAACCTGTCCGCACATTAGTATTTGCCAGTAGGAAAGCGGACAGAGACAAGGTAACACCCGGGTATTTCTTTCAGTTACGATATAAGAAGTATTCATTCCTAGTAATGCCCCTAGTCAAGATGAGCTCGGAAATGTTTGTTGGACCATGTACAGACCCTTAATACGGGATGAGAAGGATTGAATGAATACTTTGCATGACCTAGAAGCTTGTTAAACTTTTTTTTGTTGTTGTTGTCTTTTGCAGTAATAGAAAACTCTCCATCTGGATAAGACCACTGGTAAACACTAATTCGGCAAATGGGTGGTGGCTGTCTCTGTGCAAATGGACGGGCTCAATAAGGCATTGAGGGTCAGGGTGCAGACTTCTTTGCAAAATCTGAAAGGGGTCACAGTAGCTAATCTTAGATAGTGTGCTATTGAACATCACAAGAATAGTGCTAGGCGCAGAGAACAACAGGTGGAGAGGTTGAGGACGGTAAGTATACTAGCACATACAGGAAAAACCCATCAGTCCAAACCCCAGATCCCTAATGGTCAATAATATGTTACACTTGTAGGAAGGAAGGGCATTTTGCCAGAGATTGTAGGAGTAGTAGAACACATAGTCAATATAGACCCCCTAGACAGAAAACACAAGCCACATTATTAAACACATAGACGGAAAACACAGATTCAGGCAATGGGAGAAACAGGAACGGTGCATCAGTACCCTTTGAGTAGACCTGCAGAGATTACGATAGGGTCCTTGCAAACCAAACATTCTTTTCTGCTGGATGCATCGGCTCCGACTAATCTACTCGGCAGAGACTTATTGTGTAAAATGCGGAGTGTCATATATTGTACTCCTGAGGGTGTCTTCTTGGATATACCTGAGAACCATGCTCAAGAAGCACAAGATATACTAGACACCCCTCAAAGGCTAATGTCGCATTCTACTGTTCTAGATGCATGTCCATCACAGGTAGAGGAAATTATCTCACAGATACCGGGTTCCCTATGAACTTAGGATGGACAGGACACTGGATTGGTGGCTGGAATAGTCCCAAGAGCGATACGATAAACACAGAATTTTTTTTTAAGGGGAGTAGACCAAGTAGAGAATCACTTCCCCGTAGTGCCCAATCCAGTTGTCAAAATTTTATAAAATCTTCTCTACCTCTACAAACTCATCTGTCACCAACCTCTGTTCTGTTTCTCTACAGTTTCCTCTTCATCTTTTGCGTTCACACAGGGTGGTACAATACATGGACCCAAGTACAGTTCAAACTCCACATGCCTAGGTCCTTCAGATTTCTGCCCAAACCCAGTATATCTCAACAGCACGATAACACCAGTATTACTGCAGTGTGCCTTGTCATGCACAAAGGGTGGAGAATGGGAATACTGGTGAAGGGAAATTTTGTATAGACACTGATATGCCTGTTGGTGAATGGCAAACCTGACATTTTTCTTTTTCATTTTCTCCTACTTTCTCTCCTCTAGAGAGATTTTTTTCTTTTTTTTTTTGAGTTATGCTCATGATACTCTATATTGCAAACACACGATAGAAAATGAAAATGAAAAATGTGTGTTCCCTACAGGAAAAGGCAGTCTGGAGGACAAAGGGGTATGGCCAGGAGTCCTCAGGACTGTGGACAGGTGGGCACGGTAAGCCAGTAGCCCCCAGAGCATACCTTCCAAGTCTAGCTGAGGTGGCACACGGTCTGACTCATCTAGGCAAAGAGGGTATGTGCAGGCTGATGAGAGCCTACTGGTGTGCGCCAGGATTTTATTCTCATGCAGGTAAGAGAGCAATGACCTGTCTTACTTGCTTGAGGAAGAATATTGGTAAGACAATACCAACAGAGCCATCCCATATCCCTCCTGTAGACGGATCTTTTCAGGAAATACAAATCGACTTCGTACAGTTAACACACTTTAGGAATTATTGTTATGTATTGGTGTGCACTGATGTTATCTCAACCTGGGTAGAGGCATTTCCTGCCGCCACGGATGCTGCTGTGTTTACCGCAAATAAAAATTGACCAGAAATTTGTGTGTAGATAATGTTACCCCTAGAAGTAGGAGCAAAGCTTGAAATTGTACTATTGTGATCATAGATACTGCCACTAGTATTATGTAGCATCGGAACCACTCCCAGATCTTCACTCAACGAATCACCCTCTTCGAAATTTGTTTTTGTTTTGGTATTTGTGCCTTTTTGGTTGTTTTTGGAAGATAACCTTATGTCATGATTGATCCGCACAATGATCAGAGATGCACCAATGAGGTGACAGTACAGTACTTTATCGAGATGAGCCAGCATTTGAGAACTTGACAAAAGAACTTGAAACTGTTGATTGCTGGTATGCCAAATACTAACTGTCTTGATTGTGAACCAAGAGACTGTGTGATTGTTCTTACGCTCAGGTTACCTAATAGACAGGTGGGAAGGACCATATCAAGTTTTGTTGACAGCACTATCCCAGTGAAAGTAGCCGAGAGAGAGACTTGGGTCCACGATTCCCATTGCAGGAAAGTCGGTAGTCCGGAAGGAAGTTGTAAATGGAGTGAGATCGCAAAAGTATCACCAGAGACTCTGTTCCGTGAAGACTGAGAGGCGGCACTGTTGAACACTACCTGAGCGTACTAAAGGATTGCAGAAAGACCAGTCATTGTAATTGATCTGTTATGAACAAGAGTTGTTTTGTTCTATTTCTCTTTTCTCTCTTTCCCGCTGACAAATATTTTTTTTCAGGATATTCTATTTTTGCAAGGTTTTTTTTTATGAGGAGTCGAGTGTGGGACTGGAACTGGTTCTGGAGGAAGGAGTGATTTCCTTATAGGATCCCAGGATTAGCCAATCAGTTTGTTAAAGCCAGAGAAAAATCAAAGGTCTAGTAGTTATGGAGTTCGGAGGTAATCAGGAACAATCAGACAATGGCTATTCACACATTGCAGATAAAGAGCTCATTAATATATGTGGAAGAAAGGTTTATGAGTGGCTCTCCCCGAACTCCGAAGGTTTATGTTATTTAGGAAGGACACTACTTATAACCCTTGTTCAATCATGAAACAGACCTAGCATACGTTCCAGAAATTGAAACAACGTTCAGAAAATGATAGGAATATGTAGATCATGAAAATTTTATATGTCACTAAAAGAACATACAAAAGAACATACAAACTACACACATTGGCCCTTATTCCGAGTTGTTCGCTCGCAAGCTGCTTTTAGCAGCATTGCACACGCTAAGCTGCCGCCTACTGGGAGTGAATCTTAGCTTATCAAAATTGCGAACGAAAGATTTGCAATATTGCGAAAAGACTTCTCTGTGCAGTTTCTGAGTAGCTCGAGACTTACTCTTCCAGTGCGATCAGTTTAGTGCTTGTCATTCCTGGTTTGACGTCACAAACACACCCAGCGTTCGCCCAGACACTCCTCCGTTTCTCCAGCCACTCCCGCGTTTTTCCCAGAAACTGTAGCGTTTTTTCACACACACCCATAAAACGGCCAGTTTCCGCCCAGAAACACCCTCTTCCTGTCAATCACATTACGATCACCAGAACGAAGAAAAAACCTCGTAATGCCGTGAGTAAAATACCTAACTGCATAGCAAATTTACTTGGCGCAGTCGCACTGCGGACATTGCGCATGCGCATTAGCGACAAATCGCTCTGTTGCGGAAAAAAAATAACGAGCGAACAACTCGGAATGACCACCATTATGAGTCGCTATACTTGCAAATACGCACAGCGAGCACAGCAAAATATGGTAACACACGCATTTACACAGACATGCCACAGAGAAGGATTCGACCGCCTGCTCACTCCCAATCTCTGCCCACTGGCCCGTCCTCTGTCAGCACCTGTCTGCTAGCTCCCAATCTCTCTGCCCACTGGCCCACCCTCTGTCAGCGCCCGCCTGCTCACTCCCAGCCCAATAAGATAAAAGTAACGGACGTACAAAAAAAACAACAACAACAAGTAATTCATATGGCTAGTCCTCCCTCCTTCAGTACATTATATTTTTATTAATAGTAATTTTCATTGCACACAGATGCTATACAGCACACAGTGGGGGATATTCAATTGTTTGAAAAGTCGGTTGGGTGTCTGTTTTTTCTTTCTATTAGATAGTAAAAAACAGACACCCAACTGACTTTTCAAACAACTGAATACCCCCCTCCCCCATTAAGTTAGATGCTACACAGATAGGGAGCTAGTTGGAAACAAACACATGAGACAGCTAAGCTGACTACTGTGCCATGGCCTTAACTGGGGGGGGGGGGGGGGGTGGCACTGCATTTGAGGGGGTGCCTAGAACCATCGGTCTGTCACTTTTGTATCCAGAAAATTAACTATCAGAAGGTTAATTTTTTGGATACAAAAGTGACAGACCGATGGACTGACATATTTGATATCAGATAAGCTGTTTTTAAACTTTTTTATGGGACGGGCAACTATTTACTTTATGTGTTATACCAAATAAATGTGTGTTTTTAAATTATACTACACTATGGTCGTTTTGCTTCTCATCCTCTGCATTTGGGCGATTATGAGAATTGAGCCTTTGGACATCTGAGCGACCTTTTGTATCCAGAAAATTAACTATCAGAACCGGGGAAAGCTTTGGATCTCTACACGCTGCTTAAAGGTGGTTTAAGACCACTGATTACGGTACACCATCTATTTATAGGGTGCTTTCTTATTGGTGGAGGTTGATTATACTATCAGTATTGCACTAGGAGGCGCCTTTTTCACTTTGTTTTGTAGATTTTAAGAAGACCTGTTTGAACAGCGGGCCATTTGGAAAAATAGGCAGCCACCCTGGAAATTATAGGGAAAGTGCTTTGAACAAAACTAATACTCTACTAATCCTGCAAATTGCTTGGAGGAAGGTTCCCTACGCACCGAATATCACCCCTTGGAGATTAAATAAATATATATATATATATATATATACTGTCGAAGTCAAAAACATTACATAAAAAGAACATACAAACTACACACATTATGAGTCGCTATACTTGCAAGTATGCACAGCGAGCACAGCAAAATATAGTAACACACGCATTTACACGGACGTGCCACAGAGAAGGATTCGACACTTATTTCATACAGTACATTATTATAATAATATCAAGCGCCAGACATCATGATGATTTAAAATGATATATAATGAAGTAATGTCATGTATGTGTATTATTTGAACGAAGCAAGATACACCTGTCATATTTACTATTAAAGCAACCAGACTAATGTGTAGATTAATTTGATACTTGTTATTAAGTTGTAGGACATTGCAACAAGGAGTTATGATTAAATGTATGAAAGCTAAAATCACTCTTATTAGGATAGTGGACAGGAAGCTCAGGCCAGCCCCTTTTGATGTCTTCAAAGCTGAACCTGTTTAGCATATACATATGGACTAGTGAGTCATCATGAATGAGAAAGTTCCCTCCCCCAAAACTAGATAACACATTGCAGAGACACACAGTTCTCAGTTGCTGTTTTGTACCAGATGATGATGGAGTTGCTTCTAGACCAGTTCCTGTATTTATTTGCTGAGAGAGATATAAGATGCATTGAGGGAATGGTATGATATGCTGGCCTGTAACTGTATGTAACTGTATGTATTAACTGCTTACTGTATGAGTTGTAACCATGTAATTATAGGTATACTGTACATTGTAATATATTGAATCCATATCCTTTTAATAACAAATATATACATCAATGAGCTTTGGAACTCAGATAATGTGTGGGTGTATTGTTTTCTCTTATGGGATGAAGTGTTTTGCTATGTATAGCGCACATTCATGGCACATGGTAATAAGAGGTGCAGGCGTTTACAATATATATTAGAGCGGGCATTAAATATTTGTAAGGAAACAATTTGGTATTTACAGATGGGGGCTCGTCCGGGATATCATGGTCTTAATGATGCACTGTACATTATAAACGCGACACTGTGGTCGATCAGCTTGTGGTGGACGCATCGTGAAGCTGAGAAAATCATATCCGTGTGTTCTGTTGTGTTATCAGTAAGCCAATGATATGAAAATTCAAGGGACAATGTGTTTCTCATAATATTTAAGATGCTAAAATGTATTTTTATTGTTGCAAAACAAAGTTCAAATAAGTCATATTGTGTTTAATTTAGATTGGATTGTTTATCTGTTAAGTAAATTTTAAAGTACATTTAAAAGTTGCTTCATAGCCTTGATATAGTTTTTTTTTTAAACTCAGGCCTAAAATAACTTCTGGTGCTTGTATAATGTGTGATTTATTTGTGACAAAGGAAGTCGCATGGTCTGTACTCCATTTTGGACTAACCACATGGCCTGTCCACCATCTTGTGTAAACCTCATGGATGTGGAAGGGGGAGGAGCAGTGGCCATTTTAGGAAGGTCACTTTCTAAATAGCTGATTTTCAGTCTGCTCAGAACAATCAGTTTCCTTTGTAACATCAAGCACCATTTATGAGTTACCAATGCATTTATTTAAACCATGCCATAGTCAATTACAAATAGTTTCAATTGGGCCTAGTGAGAGTAAATGGAGAGATAAGTTTTTTTTCTCTTTCCTTCTTGTCTGTGCGTAATTACTTTACATCAAGTGGGGGGTTGCACACAGATAGAAAAAGGAAAGAAAGGGTTTTGTTTTGTTTTTTCCCCTTCCAAGACTTGTAGAATCTGTTTACTAGGGAGGCTAGCCATTGAAATGCAAATTAACTTGTGTAACTGCTTTTTTTTAGCAGTGAAAAGCAAATAGCTTTGATATGCAAATAAGAGGTAAGGTGTCTCATAGGAGACCAGTGAATGGTACATATATATAATATTATTATAATTATGTGTATATTTATATCAGTGTATGTTCTGCAAGATAGCTATCCAATCTGAATCATACCATTTAAATTATTTATTATTGCTAGATTCATTTAGATCTGTGTGAAACCGGATACATTTGTTGCTATATAGTTAAAACTGAAATAACAGTATTTAAGGAAGTAAGTTTAAAGACACAAACGCAGTTCTGGCATGGTTGTTAAGAAAAAACTGGGTGTTGTGTTAAGTGAGCGATTATAGTTAGTATTGCTCACATTTATAGAGACTGTGTGGTTTGTTGAATTGCGTACACACATTGGTACACGTGGTACGGAACGTGAGGACAGCGTACAAAAAACGTGCACGTGGCGCAAGGCCGCACACGTGGCATAGGGGTACGCACGGTTGCGTAATTACACAAGCTTGCGTAGGGTTGTGTGCGCATAATAAAACCACACAATATTTGTTCAATTAAGGTGGGATAGTAGCCATGCTACAATAGCACAAAACTACCCGGTTTCTAAAGCAGATTAGTATAAAACTTTTGTTTAAACTGTATTGCCTCTGGGGGTAAAGCTGCCAATCAGAACGGGTTAAAATTTTCTGTACAGAAAAACAAAGTGTATTTGAGTGAGTGAAAGCGGAGTGAGTGGAGCTGAACCCAGGAACTAAGTGGTCTAAGTGGCTGGAGTGGTAACACTGGGTTAGTAGAGGCCCGGTGGCGTAGGGTTCGCTACCTTGCGTGATTAGAACTAAGTGGTCTTAGTGGTCTAAGTGATCCCATACAATTAAGTGGTCTGGAGTGGTCTAGGCTAAGTGGTCTACAGCAATCGTAGGGCATATAGATAACTAGTATCTATAGGCTGTGCCATTGCATCGCATGTCCATGTGTTCTGCACAGCACAACGTGATACCATTGTGTCATATGCGCTGTGGAAGAGCATATGTAGACGTGATTATATAGACAAAGGGGTTTTTCTTTGATAACGTCGGGAAATCTCCCTGGTGGGCTTCACTGGAAAGGGTGAAGGATAGTTATCTAATTTCTCTGTTTTTCACCCTACAAACAATTCCAGTTGAAAGATACCGAAAAGGAATTTTTTGCTGCCTCCCTCAGGAAAATATTCCAACAGAACTTCCACCGAAATAAATTACGGTGCTGTAAGGTCTGATAGGAGCCCTAAATTGGGTACATCGCCTTCGCTATCGACAGTGTATGGTAGTACCGGCCAACGTGGGCGAGAGTGGGTGGAAGCGCTCAGAGAACTTTCACCGTCGCCTTATATTGAGTATTTTGGTATTTGTGGGAATAGCCGAGAAGGCAAGACCCACAAATTATGGGAGCCAGTTGCTCAACTAAGGGACGTATGATAGGCAGGGTTCAGGCAGAAGAATTGCGGCTGAAAGGATCAGCAAGGTTTATCATGTGTGAAAAATATGGTTCACACACGGAAGTTTTATGCAATGAGTGGGTACGTATGACTGACAAAGATAGGGTACCATTCCCTAAGGTGGGCAGCTTTGAACCAGAGGTACTGCAGAACTTAAGTATAAGGATATGTCTGATAAAATCCAGAAAACAAAGGGTCAGACATACAAATTGTTTAAACCTGTGGCAGCAAGAGGGGTTGGTGAGTTTGATCCTAAGGTATTGCAGGTGGTATGTCTAACCAAAGTCATATAAGACAAGAATGAAAATATAAGAACTGTTTGAACTTGTAGCAACAATAGACAAGTAGGAAGAAAAAAAAAGAGAATGCAAGTACACCGCCTTATGTAGATGTGGAAGCAGTTACGGCCCGCATACAAACTATAGAAAATAATAGAAATATGAAAAATATGACTGTAACCTATATATGTACTAATGAATGTTGAAGTTTTATTTAGGAGGAGAAGGTAAACTGATTGTTTTCAGCCATTTCTCATGCACCCAGAGGAGTATCCAACCGGTAAAAGATGAGCAGTAGCCTGCGGGGGAAGTGGCTGAGACCAGTGGAACAGGTAAGTATGGTATAATTCGTGTACATATATAGTAAAACCCCCCAAAAAAAAAATAATCAAGAAAGTAACGTCAGAAATGGAGAAAAACCTGTCCGCACATTAGTATTTGCCAGTAGGAAAGCGGACAGAGACAAGGTAACACCCGGGTATTTCTTTCAGTTACGATATAAGAAGTATTCATTCCTAGTAATGCCCCTAGTCAAGATGAGCTCGGAAATGTTTGTTGGACCATGTACAGACCCTTAATACGGGATGAGAAGGATTGAATGAATACTTCGCATGACCTAGAAGCTTGTTAAACTTTTTTTTGTTGTTGTTGTCTTTTGCAGTAATAGAAAACTCTCCATCTGGATAAGACCACTGGTAAACACTAATTCGGCAAATGGGTGGTGGCTGTCTCTGTGCAAATGGACGGGCTCAATAAGGCATTGAGGGTCAGGGTGCAGACTTCTTTGCAAAATTGGAAAGGGGTCACAGTAGCTAATCTTAGATAGTGTGCTATTGAACATCACAAGAATAGTGCTAGGCGCAGAGAACAACAGGTGGAGAGGTTGAGGACGGTAAGTATACTAGCACATACAGGAAAGACCCATCAGTCCAAACCCCAGATCCCTAATGGTCAATAATATGTTACACTTGTAGGAAGGAAGGGCATTTTGCCAGAGATTGTAGGAGTAGTAGGACACATAGTCAATATAGACCCCCTAGACAGAAAACACAAGCCACATTATTAAACACATAGACGGAAAACACAGATTCAGGCAATGGGAGTAACAGGAACGGTGCAACAGTACCCTTTGAGTAGACCTGCAGAGATTACGATAGGGTCCTTGCAAACCAAACATTCTTTTCTGCTGGCTGCATCGGCTCCGGCTAATCTACTCGGCAGAGACTTATTGTGTAAAATGCGGAGTGTCATATATTGTACTCCTGAGGGTGTCTTCTTGGATATACCTGAGAACCATGCTCAAGAAGCACAAGATATACTAGACACCCCTCAAAGGCTAATGTCGCATTCTACTGTTCTAGATGCATGTCCATCACAGGTAGAGGAAATTATCTCACAGATACCGGGTTCCCTATGAACTTAGGATAGACAGGACACTGGATTGGTGGCTGGAATAGTCCCAAGAGCGATACGATAAACACAGAATTTTTTTTTAAGGGGAGTAGACCAAGTAGAGAATCACTTCCCCGTAGTGCCCAATCCAGTTGTCAAAATTTTATAAAATCTTCTCTACCTCTACAAACTCATCTGTCACCAACCTCTGTTCTGTTTCTCTACAGTTTCCTCTTCATCTTTTGCGTTCACACAGGGTGGTACAATACATGGACCCAAGTACAGTTCAAACTCCACATGCCTAGGTCCTTCAGATTTCTGCCCAAACCCAGTATATCTCAACAGCACGATAACACCAGTATTACTGCAGTGTGCCTTGTCATGCACAAAGGGTGGAGAATGGGAATACTGGTGAAGGGAAATTTTGTATAGACACTGATATGCCTGTTGGTGAATGGCAAACCTGACATTTTTCTTTTTCATTTTCTCCTACTTTCTCTCATCTAGAGAGATTTTTTTCTTTTTTTTTTTGAGTTATGCTCATGATACTCTATATTGCAAACACACGATAGAAAATGAAAATGAAAAATTTGTGTTCCCTACAGAAAAAGGCAGTCTGGAGGACAAAGGGGTATGGCCAGGAGTCCTCAGGACTGTGGACAGGTGGACACGGTAAGCCAGTAGCCCCCAGAGCATACCTTCCAAGTCTAGCTGAGGTGGCACACGGTCTGACTCATCTAGGCAAAGAGGGTATGTGCAGGCTGATGAGAGCCTACTGGTGTGCGCCAGGATTTTATTCTCATGCAGGTAAGAGAGCAATGACCTGTCTTACTTGCTTGAGGAAGAATATTGGTAAGACAATACCAACAGAGCCATCCCATATCCCTCCTGCAGACGGATCTTTTCAGGAAATACAAATCGACTTCGTACAGTTAACACACTTTAGGAATTATTGTTATGTATTGGTGTGCACTGATGTTATCTCAACCTGGGTAGAGGCATTTCCTGCCGCCACGGATGCTGCTGTGTTTACCGCAAATAAAGATTGCGCAGAAATTTGTGTGTAGATAATGTTACCCCTAGAAGTAGGAGCAAAGCTTGAAATTGTACTATTGTGATCATAGATACTGCCACTAGTATTATGTAGCATCGGAACCACTCCCAGATCTTCACTCAACGAATCACCCTCTTCGAAATTTGTTTTTGTTTTGGTATTTGTGTCTTTTTGGTTGTTTTTGGAAGATAACCTTATGTCATGATTGATCCGCACAATGATCAGAGATGCACCAATGAGGTGACAGTACAGTACTTTATCGAGATGAGCCAGCATTTGAGAACTTGACAAAAGAACTTGAAACTGTTGATTGCTGGTATGCCAAATACTAACTGTCTTGATTGTGAACCAAGAGACTGTGTGATTGTTCTTACGCTCAGGTTACCTAATAGACAGGTGGGAAGGACCATATCAAGTTTTGTTGACAGCATTATCCCAGTGAAAGTAGCCGAGAGAGAGACTTGGGTCCACGATTCCCATTGCAGGAAAGTCGGTAGTCCGGAAGGAAGTTGTAAATGGAGTGAGATCGCAAAAGTATCACCAGAGACTCTGTTCCGTGAAGACTGAGAGGCGGCACTGTTGAACACTACCTGAGCGTACTAAAGGATTGCAGAAAGACCAGTCATTGTAATTGATTTGTTATGAACAAGAGTTGTTTTGTTCTATTTCTCTTTTCTCTCTTTCCCGCTGACAAATATTTTTTTTCAGGATATTCTATTTTTGCAAGGTTTTTTTTTTATGAGGAGTCGAGTGTGGGACTGGAACTGGTTCTGGAGGAAGGAGTGATTTCCTTATAGGATCCCAGGATTAGCCAATCAGTTTGTTAAAGCCAGAGAAAAATCAAAGGTCTAGTAGTTATGGAGTTCGGAGGTAATCAGGAACAATCAGACAATGGCTATTCACACATTGCAGATAAAGAGCTCATTAATATATGTGGAAGAAAGGTTTATGAGTGGCTCTCCCCGAACTCCGAAGGTTTATGTTATTTAGGAAGGACACTACTTATAACCCTTGTTCAATCATGAAACAGACCTAGCATACGTTCCAGAAATTGAAACAACGTTCAGAAAATGATAGGAATATGTAGATCATGAAAATTTTATATGTCACTTTCACGATTTGTTTGTGTCTTCTTCATCTACCCAGCAGAACCTCAATCGAATCCAAACATCGGTGTACAAAGACGTAGGTACATGTATGTGTGAAATGTTCATCGCAAATCAGACATTATAGGCCAAAGCACTGTCCCAGCATATTCTATAGGTTGAATGTTGTCCCACACACAACCAGTGGTCCCGTGACTGCCGAGTGCATATAGAGGATGTCTCGTCCTCCTCCCTGTCTTCCCCAAATACAGTCAAGTGTCTGATTTGCGAAATGAATACATACTTGTGTCTAGGTCACCGATTATTTATGAAATATTTTTTTCTTATGTCAATAATTGATGGCAGTTATTGTTTACTGCCAAAGGGAGGACTGTCGAAGTCAAAAATATTACATAAAAAGAACATACAAACTACACACATTGGCCCTTATTCCGAGTTGTTCGCTCGCAAGCTGCTTTTAGCAGCATTGCACACGCTAAGCTGCTGCCTACTGGGAGTGAATCTTAGCTTATCAAAATTGCGAACGAAAGATTTGCAATATTGCGAAAAGACTTCTCTGTGCAGTTTCTGAGTAGCTCGAGACTTACTCTTCCAGTGCGATCAGTTTAGTGCTTGTCGTTCCTGGTTTGACGTCACAAACACACCCAGCGTTCGCCCAGACACTCCTCCGTTTCTCCAGCCACTCCCGCGTTTTTCCCAGAAACGGTAGCGTTTTTTCACACACACCCATAAAACGGCCAGTTTCCGCCCAGAAACACCCACTTCCTGTCAATCACATTACGATCACCAGAACGAAGAAAAAACCTCGTAATGCCGTGAGTAAAATACCTAACTGCATAGCAAATTTACTTGGCGCAGTCGCACTGCGGACATTGCGCATGCGCATTAGCGACGAATCGCTCTGTTGCGGAAAAAAATAACGAGCGAACAACTCGGAATGACCACCATTATGAGTCGCTATACTTGCAAATACGCACAGCGAGCACAGCAAAATATGGTAACACACGCATTTACACAGACATGCCACAGAGAAGGATTCGACACATATTTCATACAGTACATTATTATAATAATATCAAGCGCCAGACATCATGATGATTTAAAATGATATATAATGAAGTAATGTCATGTATGTGTATTATTTGAACGAAGCAAGATACACCTGTCATATTTACTATTAAAGCAACCAGACTAATGTGTAGATTCATTTGATACTTGTTATTAAGTTGTAGGACATTGCAACAAGGAGTTATGATTAAATGTATGAAAGCTAATATCACTCTTATTAGGATAGTGGACAGGAAGCTCAGGCCAGCCCCTTTTGATGTCTTCAAAGCTGAACCTGTTTAGCATATACAAATGGACTAGTGACTCATCATGATTGAGAAAGTTCCCTCCCCCAAAACTAGATAACACATTGCAGAGACACACAGTTCTCAGTTGCTGTTTTGTACCAAACGATGATGGAGTTGCTTCTAGACCAGTTCCTGTATTTATTTGCTGAGAGAGATATAAGATGCATTGAGGGAATGGTATGGTATGCTGGCCTGTAACTGTATGTATTAACTGCTTACTGTATGAGTTGTAACCATGTAACTATAGGTATACTGTACATTGTAATATATTGAATCCATATCCTTTTAATAACAAATATATACATCAATGAGCTTTGGAACTCAGATAATGTGTGGGTGTATTGTTTTCTCTTATGGGATGCAGTATTTTGCTATGTATAGCGCACATTCATGGCACATGGTAATAAGAGGTGCAGGCATTTACAATATATATTAGAGCGGGCATTTTAAATATTTGTAAGGAAACAATTTGGTATTTACAATATATATATATATATATATATATATATATATATATATAAATAATCACATCAGATCTCAGTCCATTTTTGCACCTCCCTGCAGCCCATCATAGGCGTGCGCAGCTAATTTTAATAGGGGGTGCACTGCCAGCTAGGCGTGTCTAGCAGAGTCTTTTGTGCGTGAAAAGCACCACCCAGGGACATGTCTTGCACTGTTTTACATTCTCTCAGTAAAATCACGTGGCTTAATCTAATTTGTCCCTAGTTCCTAATATTACAAGTAGATATAATAAATCACAGAGAAATAAAATGAAATATAATAGTGCGACCACCGGCTGGTACGGACTGTCTGCTACGGCATAACCCTGAGTCCTAGCTGCCGCTGCACCCAATGGTGGAACTAGAGAGTGATGGGCCTACGTACATATGCATTCCCCTCCCCCTGCCCCCCCACACACTCACCACTCCTTGCACCCCCCAACATCTACACGCTGATTTTGAGTGGGTCATTCTGAAAAGTACGGGAGATTTAGGGGGCCGAACATTCAAGTTTTAATATATAATTTATGGTTTTAAAATGTACACATGTGCCATTAAAGCCACATTGGCCTCTTTATATGCCATCAGACCCTTCCTCTGCAGGACACCAGCATTTGTCACACATGCCCCCTGCTCACCAGCTACTGACAGTAGTGACCCTTATTCACATTATACCATACAGTATGAGCCGAAATTTACATTACGCCACACAGTATGAGCCAAAATTCACATTATGCCACACAGTATGAGCCGAAATTTACATTACGCCACATAGTATGAGTTTCCCCCTTGCGTCTCCACATCATCTCCTCCCTGTGTTGCCTCTCAGCATAACATCTCCCCCCTCACCCCCGTGTCGTCTCTCAGCACAACATTATCTCCCAACTGTGTCTATCTGCTATGCAATCATGTTCCGCCTGTGTCTCTCACCCCTCCTTTTACTGTGTGTCAAAAAGCCACCCCCCCCACTTCAGTCTGTGCCTCCCCCCGCCCCTTCATTCTATGTTTCTCTGCTTCCCCCCCCCTTCTATGTCTCTCCGTGTGTATCTCCTCCCCCTTCTATGTCTCTGTGTCTCCTTTAGCCACCTTCACCTTCTTGGAGCCAGGAGCCGGAGGACGATGAGGCCAGCACAATGGTGGGTGTGCAGTGCGGGTGCGGCTCCAGGGTGGTGGGAGGTGTGGATACAATGCTCTGGCTTGAAGGCCAATGAGGATCGGGGCCATTTGAACCGGCCCAATCCGCACCCACGCATCACATTACAGTGATGAAACAGAAAATAAACAGGAGCTTCCGCAGCTTCAGGGCCCCCTCGCACTCACGCGGCTCTAATTGGCTTATTTGGCCACATAGCTGGTTCTAAATCTGCTATTAGTAAAGGCACCTCCACTGTGCGCACACCAGTGCAGCACATCCAGCTGCCCCCCTCTCGCACCTGAGATGATGCTGCTGCTGACTGGGAGGGTGGAGGAGGAGGAACTAGAGCGGAGAGTGCTGGTCACCGCCACCGCATACACTCCAGTTCCGGGCTTCCTGGGGCTACCGCTGCTGTAGCTCCAACAGTTACTGCCGGGTCCTGCCGCCGCTTCCCCCACTGCCTATGGGTGACTGGACCAGCGGATCCAGCACTGGATCCGCTGTTCAATCACAGCTGTCTACACTTGTATAAGTGACGCTTTTTCTCCTTCTAATGGGCTTTTACAGCCCAGTGCTTGGCCCCATCCCCCGCTTTGTCCCCGTTGCCACTGTGTACGGGAGGAACTTGCTATGAGTGCCTCCCAAACTAATTTCATAGACTAAAATTATTAGAATAATATTAAGACGATACATATGACACAGAATATGTGTCATGTATCTTCTTTGTATTATTTTAATCGTTAATGACAGGGGAGGCCCTTCCTTCCCTGATTGCACGTTCCTGATATATTTATAGATCCAACAAAGGAATGGCACTCTGAGATAAGCAAAAATGCAAATAGCTGTAACTTTGTGTATATACAGTATGATTTTTTTAACGAAGCATATACTGTGTGTATATTACTGGCGGTCTGAAGGGGTGTAGTATGGTATGCCGGAGGCCGGGCTCCCAGAGGCCAGCATACCGGCGCCGGAATCCCGACAGCTGGGCGAGCGCAAATGAGCCCCTTGCGGGCTCGCTGCGCTCACCACGCTATGCGCGTCGCAGTGTCTATTCTCCTTCCAGGGGGGTCGTGGACCTCCAAGAGGGAGAAAAGGTGTCGGTATGCCGGGTATCGGAATTCCAGCGCCGGTATACTGTGCGTCGGGATTCCAACAGCCAGCAAACTGAAGACCACTCATCTGAAGGATGCCTGTAATATTTTCTCTCTCTCTCTCCTCTTCCATTTCTTTCCTCTCTTCCATATCTTTCACACCTCTCCCTCTCTCCTTTCTTACCCTCCCTATCTCCCCCTCTCTCCCCTGTGGGGGGTACTACTGTGCAGTTTGAATTTTTTAAATTTATTGTTGTTATTTTTATTTATTTATTTAATTTCCTTAATTATCATTATTTTATTTTAACTTTTTTTTTTTTGGGGGGGGGGGATGAGGGGGCGCTAAATTACTGCCTTGCCCCAGGTGCCAAAAATCCTAGTTTCGGCCCTGCCACCGCTATGCTACTCAGTGTCATAAAAATCCATGGTGTGCACTGACAGATAAATGTGTGGAAATTATGACACATACTAAAAACTAAATACAGCTGTTAAAATATGCCAGTAAAATTCAAGATATTTCCTCATTTAACATAATTATTATATTTACATTTTTTGTCTGCCTTTTGAATTACAGTATGAATTAGTCTTTTAAGAAATGCAGATATCTGGGGGTGTGGGGTTAAAATGTTCTAAATGTACTGACATTTACATTTCTTTATTATTTTGCATTTCTTAAAACAAATCATGTTACCTCTTTAAAATAACACCTTGATTATATTGATTACACTTTTTGAGCTCTTCCCAAGAGCAGCCTCCAGCAGTTACAGTTTATTATTCTACGTGGATGGAAGCATAATGTACTGTGAGTCCTAGTCTATTGCAGAAAATCATACACTACTAGGTAATGTTCTTTCATGATTTTCTTTAAAGCTTAATCCTTGTATTCTGTTTGTTGTCTTGAATTGACCTCTTGCTGAGACAATCTACATAAACAATATGCAATTTAAACATCTGCATTGGCAAAGTAATGTAGGACAAAGTTTGTATTTCCAGTCAGTAGGTCGCCACACTGATGAGGTACAGTAAGTGTCTAAAAATGCATGAGGGGTCCTGTATAATAGATAGACAGTGTCTAGTTAGACAGTCAATAGATAGTCAAAAGGTCGACAGGGTCAAAAGGTCGACATGAAAAAATAGACATGGTCAAAAGGTCGACATGAAAACGGTAGACATAAAAAAGGTAGTTGAAATTTTTCATTTTTTTTTTCATTTTTGGGGTTTGTGTGAATAGTTTTGTCATCTGGGACCCCCAATTGTAGAAAGGCATCCCCTCGTGGGCTTGTTGCGCTCGCCACAAGGTTTGTAACCAACTCTATGCCGATATGGATAGAGAAGGTATGAAAAAGTCCAAAAACATATAAAATAAAACACTGTTAACTTTTTTATATTGGTAATTTTCACATCGACCTTTTGACCCTGTCAACCTAATAGTTGCCTACCCTCCCACATCCCACAGGAGACTCCCGGTTCACTGTGGAGTCTCCCGCTGCCCCAGAAAATGATATAATCCTCCCGGTTTCCCAACTTCCCCGTCAAAAATTCGGACTGTGCAACGCGAGTCCTGATGCGATTGGGACAGAGGCGAGCCTGTATGGGAGGACGACACGTGACTTGCTGGTCACTGCAGAGATGTAGGAAGCGGCGGGCACTGCCATTGCAGGGGAATAATGGACCACCACACAGGACTGCCTGCCTCCCTGCCCACAATTATGGAGAGGGGGAGAATCACAGGAGACGGGGCTGGACTGCATCCTCCGGCGCTCAGGTACAGCCTCACAATCTGACACTGCCCGATACAAGCCTGACACAGCCTGCACTGCTGTTACAGCAGTGAGACTCCAGCCCACACGCAGCAAGCTCATTCACAGAGCCTGCATTCCACAGTATGTATCCTCGATCTCCCGTTATTGCCGGCACCCCTCTCCCTTCCACTTTCACTTACGGTCCACAGACTTGTCCCTATCTGCTCAACCTTTCTCACCTCCCACCCTATGTCACTGCCTTTTGCCCTGTGTATGATCTCATGCTAATTGTTACACGCCCTGGTCGGGTGTCATTTAGACTTAGTGCAGCTGCAGTGTGGCTTGTCCTGCTGTATAAATAATTTATTTAAAATACAACAGCGGAGACAGACACTTAACCCCCTGCTGCACATGGCCATGGACAAACAGATTTCCTAGCAGGTTCATATTTACTAAAGGTGAAATAATAGAATTTTAATTACCTACCGGTAAATCCTTTTCTCGTAGAGGATACTGGGGTCCACATTAGTACCATGGGGTATAGACTGGTTCACTAGGAGCCTTGGGCACATTATGAAATCAATTGTGTGCACTGGCTCCTCCCTCTATGCCACTCCTACCAGACTAAGTCTAGAAACTGTGCCCGAGGAGACGGACATATCCTGAGGAAGGATGTAACAGAACAGTGGTGAGATACGAACCAGCACACACAAACTAGAGGACAGCCAAGCTAACCAAAAGAGACACAGGAACAGCATAAGCTGAACCAACATTACTTAACTAAGTAACCGTCCTAGAGGATACTGGGGTCCACATTAGTACCATGGGGATGTACCAAAGCTCCCAAACCGGGCGGGAGAGTGCTGAGGTTCCTGCAGAACTGATTGACCAAACTGAAGGTCCTCAGAGGCCACAGTATCGAACTTGTAAAACTTAGCAAACGTGTACTAACCTGATCAAGTAGCTGCTCGGCAGAGCTGTAAAGCCGAGACACCCCGGGCAGCCGCCCAGGAAGACCCCACCAACCTAGTAGAGTGGTCCTGTACTTTAGGAACCGGCAATCCTGCCGTAGAATAAGCCTGCTGGATAGTAAGCCTAATCCAGCAAGCGACTACTTTGAAGCAGGAAACCGAATTTTCTTGGGATCATAGAGAACAAACAGCGAGTTAGATTTCCTGTGATGAGCTGTCCGCTTCACATAGATATTCAAAGCCCTCACAACATCCAAGAACCTTGAGGTAGCAGAGGTGTCCGTGAGCACCGGAACCACAATAGGTTGGTTGATATGAAATGCAGACACCACCTTAGGAAGGAATTGCTGACGAGTTCAGCTCTATCTTCATGAAAAATCAAATAGGGGCTCTTGTGAAACAAGGCACCCAGTTACGACACACGCCTTGCTGAAGCCAAGGCCAACAGTGTAATGGTCTTCCACGTAAGAAACTTAACATCAACCTCCTGTAAAGGCTCAAACCATTCTTATTGTAGAAACTGCAACACCACGTTGAGATCCCAAGGTGTCATGGGAGGCACAAAGGGCGGTTGGATGTGCAGAACAACTTTCAAGAACGTCTGAAACTCAGGGAGGGAAGCCAATTGTTTCTGTAAGAAAATGGATAAGGCCGAAATCCGGACTTTTAAGGAGGCCAAACGTAGGCCCACATCCACCCCTGACAGTAGAAAAAGGAGAAAACGTCCCAGTTGAAATTCCACTGCAGGAAATTTCCTGTTTTCACACCACGAAACATATTTTTTTCCAAATACGGTGGTAATGCTTAGACATCACCCATTTCCTGGCCTGGATCAGGGTAGGAATAACCTTGTCCGGGATCCTCTTCCGGGCTAAAATCTGACGCTCAGCCTCCATGCCATCAAACATAGCCATGGTAAGTCTTGATAAACGAACAGCCCCTGTTGTAGTAGGTCCTCGCGAAGAGGCAGAGGCCACGGGTCCTCTAGGAGCATCTCCAGTAGATTCACGTAACAGACCCTTCTTGGCCAGTCCGGAGTAATGAAAATGGCTTGGACCTTTTCCCTTTTTATTCTTTTGAGAGTTCTTGGGATCAGTGGAAGAGGTGGAAACACGTAAATTATCTAGTAAACCCATGGAGTCACCAGAGCATCCACCGTCACTGCTTGTGGGTCCCTCGACCTGGAACAATACCCCGTGAGCCTCTTGTTGAGACGAGAGGCCATCATGTCTATTTGTGGAATTCCCCACTGACATGTCAAGGACTCGAACACCTGAGGATTGAGGTCCCACTCTCCTAGGTGGAGGTCGTGACTGCTGAGGAAGTCGCATCGCAGTTGTCTACACCCGGAATGAAGATTGCCGACAATGCAACCGCGTGTCTTTCTGCTCAGAGGAGAATCCTGGTTACCCGACATGGCTGCTCTGCTCTTTGTTCTGCACTGTCGGTTTATGTATGCTACTGCCGTCACATTGTCCGAATGAACTTGAATGGCGCGATCTTGAAGAAGATGAGATGCCTGTAGAAGGGTGTTGTATATGGCCTTTAGCTCCAGAACGTTGATTGGAAGGATGGTTTCCTGGCTTGACCATTTTCCTTGGAACTGTTCCTCCTGGGTGACAGCTCCCCAACCTCTTAGGCTTGCATCTGCAGTAGCAGAATCCAATTTTGAATCCCGGACCTTCGACCCTCGGTTAGGTGAGAAGTCTAAAGCCACCACAGAAGAGAAATCCTGGCTTTTGGCGACAGACGAATCCTCTGGTGCATGTGAAGATGCGATCCGGACCATTTGTCCAACAGATCCATCTGTAAGGGTCTTGTATGAAACCTTCCATATTGCAGAGCCTCGTAAGAGGATATCATCTTCCCCAAAAGGCGAATGCATAGATGTACAGAGATCCGGGCTGGTTTTAGATCATCCCGCACAATTGACTGAATTACCAATGCCTTTTCCAATGGAAGGAATACCTTCTGTTCCTCCATATCCAGTATCATCCCCAGGAACGGAAGCCGCCGTGTTGGTTCCAGGTGGGATTTTGGTAGGTTCAAAATCCACCCGTGATCCTAGCGTAGTCAGGTTGAGAGGGCAATGCTGTCCAACAACCTCTCCTTGGATGGTGCTTTTATCAGCAAGTCATCCAGGTACGGTATTATGTTCACTCCCTGTTTGCGGAGGCGAAACATCATCTCTTCCATTACCTTGGTGCTGTGGAGAGGCCAAATGGCAGGGCCTGAAACTGGTAGTGACAGTCCTGCATCGCAAATTACAGATAAGCTGGATGAGGCGGCCAAATCGGAATATGAAGGTACACATCCTTGATGTCCAGAGACACCAGATTTCCCCCTCCTCCAGACCTGAGATCACCGCTCTCAGAGACTCCATCTTAAACTTGAACACCCTTAAGTACGGGTTCAGTGACTTGAGGTTTAAAATGGGCCTCACCGAACCGTCCGGTTTTGGTGCCACAAACAGGTTGGAGTAATAACCCTTGTTTTGTAGGTGAAGTGGAACTGGGACAATGACCTGAGTTTGTACCATTTTCTGAATTTCTGAATTGATGACTGCAAAGTCATACCTGTTTCTGGAGAAGCTGGTAAGCCTGATTTGAAGAATCTGTGAGGTGGGATTTCCTGAAACTCCAGTGTCAAAGTCGAAAAATATTGTAATGCATACACCATGTACTAACCCCATACATATGCCCGCTGCGCGTGCACTTGTTCCGCCGTGCGTGCACATATCCGCAATTTGCGTAGGATCGCTCACGCGATCATGCGCGTGGTATGGGTATTTACGGCAGAGTTTGTGAGCGCATAGAGGGTTATCAGAACATTACATATTTAACCCAGATAGTGCATTTTGTACACATAGCTCCCCTACACCACATCAGCAAGTATCAACAGTTTAAATGATTCCAGGACTAAGGGATTCATCTTTGCATGATAGGAAGGGACAGACAAAGGTTATAAGGTGATGTCTAGTATCCAGCTGTAGGGTATTTTAAGGGCAACATTCCGGTGCTGGTTAGAGAAAGATCGCATGTTCCAGCGTATAGTTATGTGCAGAAGTAGAATATAGATATAAACTGTATTTACTGTATATTATGTATGCGGTGGGAATCCAGAGGATACCACCCACAAGAGCAGTTGAGAAAGACATCACCCACCTTTTCAAATCAACCTATGACCTCTCCTGTAATGTAAAGATACATCTCTGTGTCCAATAGACAAAGGGATTACAGTGACCATTGTATTGTATATGGAAGTTGTGTATAAAAAGCCTGTTGCTGCCTGGCCGGTCAGAAGACTCTGAACGCTTTCTACCTGATAAGCGGAGGACTGGTCCAGGTTGCGCAAGCGAACATTCTCACGTATGTACATTGACTGTGGCCATTATTCTGTTGTAGATTTATCTTGTTAGCCTTGTAGTGTATGATTTGTACTGTTATCCCCTTTCAAATAATCCACTGTGGTGTTAGAACCCAGCGGTTGACTACAAATCGGTGTTGTGTCCTCATTTCCCTGCTAGGGTTTAAAGTGTTTAACTGTATAAGGTTTAAGAAGTGTATTGATAAGGTGTGTACGCATAGCGGGTACTTTATACCGGCAGCGCTGCGTAAGGTTTAAGGTGTATCATCATTACAGTGCTTTGCGGCACAAGGTTTAGAGTGTAAGAATAACATTGCATTGCATTACGTATAAGGTTTAAAGTTTATTAAGTGTGTGCGCACGCTGTGCGTACTCTGTACACCCACCGCGGCGTGTGTACGCAAAGTACGTACAACGTACGGGACTCTGTACGCAAATAGCGTACAAAGTGCGTAGCGTGTGTATTAAGTCTAGCGGCCGTAGCAGCTCCATGGTAAAAGTGTGTTTAAAGGTATAGCTTTATGGTTTAAGATAATATAGACATTATCACCAGTCTGTATCCCTGGGCGATAAGGTCTTTGACCCGGGATCCTAGCAAGACATTGCCCACACGAGACTGAAATAACATAACTGAGCTCCCACCTGCCTGTCTTCCAGGCAATGTGGTCCACCATCATGCTGTAGCCTTTGAGGAAGCAGACACGGAGGTCTGTTCCTGAGAACCTGCAGCTGCTGGTTTTCTGGATATAGCTTTATTGCTTTTGAAGGTTGTAAAAGAACCTTTGGGTCTGCCTTTAAACTTCGCTGTCTGAAAGGACTGCAGAGTTGGAGCAGAGTAAGTTTTCCTTGCTGGGGCTGCTGCGGAAGGAAGGTATCTAGACTTACCCGCCATAGCCTTGGATATCCACATCCAATTAATCTCCAAAAGGGCCTCCACCTTTGAACGGTAGGCCTTCCACGCCTTTCCTGGAATCCAGATCCACAGTCCATTGACGCAGCCACAAGCCCCTGCATGCTGAGACTGGCATAGCAGTTGTGCGTGCGTTAAGCAAACCAATTTCCTTTATGGCCTCCGCCATAAAGTTTGCAGAGTCTTGAATATGCTGTAGAAGCAAAATTATCTCTCTCCGGGGTAAGGAATCTAACCCATCTATTAGATTACGAGACCATTTTGCAATGGATTTGAGAGTGGTCTCAATCTTGCGGTCAGACGTGTCCTTTAAGACTGCTGCCCCAGGAACGGGTAAGACTATCTTAAGTGTCAACCTAGAGACCGACGCGTCCACATCCGGTGGGTTTTC
Source organism: Pseudophryne corroboree (assembly GCF_028390025.1). Taxonomy (NCBI): domain Eukaryota; kingdom Metazoa; phylum Chordata; class Amphibia; order Anura; family Myobatrachidae; genus Pseudophryne; species Pseudophryne corroboree. The sequence continues at coordinate 853,804,617 of NC_086445.1, forward strand.
CCATTTCTTCTTATCTTCCAGAGGAAAGGGGAAGGAAGCAATCAATCTCTTAGGGATCTGAAACTTTTTGTCAGGAGTTGCCCAAGTTTCCTCAAATTAAGCATTCAATTCCTTTGATGCTGGGAATGTAGCAGAGGATTTATTTTTTACATTAAAATAAGACTCCTACCTCCGCCATTTTGTCAGGAATGTGCAGGACATCCCTAATAGTTTCTATCAGGGCCTGCATTCCTTGTGACAGGGCTGCATCCCCGCCACTAGCGTCCACCTCACCCTTCTCTGTGTCTGATGTATCGTCCTCAGTATCAGCCTACATGATTTGGGCCAGAGTACGCTTCTGCAGGCAAAGTGTAAGGGTCTGAGGCGCCGCTACGGGGACTGGATCTCTATATATGAGGTCATCCATATAATGTCTTAAGTATTGCATCTCTTTTTCATTCTGGGCTAATTTTGTAGAAATATTTGATATCCCTTTGATGGAATCTAACCATGGGGATTCTGACCCACTAGCCTGAGAATGGGAACTACCTTGTGTACATTGTAGCGAATCACCTGGAGAGGACAGAGACTCTGCTGTGCATGAAACACAGTCCCTGGACATTGTAACATGAAGGGACCCAAACACATACACACAGAAGGTGAAAACTCAGTTTTAACCCTCACAGAGCCCACCAGGGAGACACAGAGAAAAAGGAGCCATCCACACTGCGCCCTTCTAGCCAAGTAAAACCCAGCTGGGTCGCCACACTAAGTCCCTTAATAGGGCTCAGTATACTACTACACTTTCCCCCCCTATCTAAGACCCCCTGGTACAGTTGAGGTACACGAGGAGTCAATGGAGAGGAGCTGTGCTTCCCTGCGACGCTGCCAGTGTAAGCTGCAGAGGGAAAATGGCACTGGTGAGCTGCTGGATCCGCTCATAGTGAAGCCCCGCCCCTGTAATGTCACGCAGCTTCCCGTTTTTTCATCCTGGCCTGGGGTCTTAAATGTGCTTAATTAGGGTTAGAACCCGTGTTAAGGCAGTAGCCAGCGTGGGTAGGCATTGTGGGGGGTTCAGCACATGCCTCATGTCGGGACACACCAGCCGCATGTCCTCTGAGCCTCCCGGAGTACAGCCTGCATTCTTCTGGCTCTGTTAGGCGTGCTGCGGGAGGGTATGCTGCGCCGTGGTGGGGCTTGCGAATGACTCCCGCAGGAGCTCAGTTTCTTGTCAGCAGAGAAACGGGACCATTAACTCTTAAAGGAAGTTGGGCCATTCTCTCCCCTAAGTCCCATGAAGCAGGCAGTCAGGTGCCAACCTGAGCTGCCTGAAAATAACAAACTAGAAAATAAATGCAGAAAACTCTTCAGGAGCTTCCCCGAGCGTGACCGGCTCCTCCGGGCACATTTTCTAAACTGAGTCTGGTAGGAGGGGCATAGAGGGAGGAACCAGTGCTCACTATTGATTTCTTAAAGTGCCCAAGGCTCCTAGTGGACCCGTCTATACCCCATGGTACTAATGTGGACCTCAGTATCCTCAAGGACGTAAGAAAAAATATTGATCTGTGAAGTTTCAGGCACTTGAATGTAAGCTCGTCTATAGGGGTCCATATAGAATACCGGCAGCGAGTCCCCTTGCGGGGGGAGTGAGAATTAGGAGCATGTATCAGGATGCCGTACAATGGCATAATGCCAGCTGTCTAGATTCTGGCGTTAGTCTCCTGAACACTGGGATCCTGACCTCCAGCATTTTGACTGCATCCCCACTATAGATTTGGCAACCATATAGAGAGGGCTGTTTAATAGAAGCATAATGCAATTGCGGCCAGGTCCAACCTAGGGGTCTAGACTGCAACCCAAAATCATAGATGCCGACCGTATTTCATCGGAGTACTCCGCTGCCTGAGCAAATTACCCTACAGGTCCCGGATTCCCTCCTGTCAGCATTTGGGCCTTGGGTCTGTGATGGTGGTATATAGGGAATGGAGTCAGTTGGGGTCAAATATATCTAAGCTAAGAAGATTTCCTCCTGCTGTGTAATATAGCTGTGATGTCGGCATTTAGTCCTGCTGTGTAATGTAGGTGTGATGTCAGCGTGTAGTCCTGCTGTGTAATGTAGGTGTGATGTCAGCGTGTAGTCCTGCTGTGTAATGTAGGTGTGATGTCAGCGTGTAGTCCTGCTGTGTAATGTAGGTGTGATGTCAGCGTGTAGTCCTGCTGTGTAATGTAGGTGTGATGTCAGCGTGTAGTCCTGCTGTGTAATGTAGGTGTGATGTCAGCGTGTAGTCCTGCTGTGTAATGTAGGTGTGATGTCAGCGTGTACTCCTGCTGTGTAATGTAGGTGTGATGTCAGCGTGTAGTCCTGCTGTGTAATGTAGGTGTGATGTCAGCGTGTAGTCCTGCTGTGTAATGTAGGTGTGATGTCAGCGTGTAGTCCTGCTGTGTAATGTAGGTGTGATGTCAGCGTGTAGTCCTGCTGTGTAATGTAGGTGTGATGTCAGCGTGTAGTCCTGCTGTGTAATGTAGGTGTGATGTCAGCGTGTAGTCCTGCTGTGTAATGTAGGTGTGATGTCAGCGTGTAGTCCTGCTGTGTAATGTAGGTGTGATGTCAGCGTGTAGTCCTGCTGTGTAATGTAGGTGTGATGTCAGCGTGTAGTCCTGCTGTGTAATGTAGGTGTGATGTCAGCGTGTAGTCCTGCTGTGTAATGTAGGTGTGATGTCAGCGTGTAGTCCTGCTGTGTAATGTAGGTGTGATGTCAGCGTGTAGTCCTGCTGTGTAATGTAGGTGTGATGTCAGCGTGTAGTCCTGCTGTGTAATGTAGGTGTGATGTCAGCGTGTAGTCCTGCTGTGTAATGTAGGTGTGATGTCAGCGTGTAGTCCTGCTGTGTAATGTAGGTGTGATGTCAGCGTGTAGTCCTGCTGTGTAATGTAGGTGTGATGTCAGCGTGTAGTCCTGCTGTGTAATGTAGGTGTGATGTCAGCGTGTAGTCCTGCTGTGTAATGTAGGTGTGATGTCAGCGTGTAGTCCTGCTGTGTAATGTAGGTGTGATGTCAGCGTGTAGTCCTGCTGTGTAATGTAGGTGTGATGTCAGCGTGTAGTCCTGCTGTGTAATGTAGGTGTGATGTCAGCGTGTAGTCCTGCTGTGTAATGTAGGTGTGATGTCAGCGTGTAGTCCTGCTGTGTAATGTAGGTGTGATGTCAGCGTGTAGTCCTGCTGTGTAATGTAGGTGTGATGTCAGCGTGTACTCCTGCTGTGTAATGTAGGTGTGATGTCAGCGTGTAGTCCTGCTGTGTAATGTAGGTGTGATGTCAGCGTTGTAGTCCTGCTGTGTAATGTAGGTGTGATGTCAGCGTGTACTCCTGCTGTGTAATGTAGCTGTGATGTCAGCGTGTAGTCCTGCTGTGTAATGTAGGTGTGATGTCAGCGTGTAGTCCTGCTGTGTAATGTAGGTGTGATGTCAGCGTGTAGTCCTGCTGTGTAATGTAGGTGTGATGTCAGCGTGTAGTCCTGCTGTGTAATGTAGGTGTGATGTCAGCGTGTAGTCCTGCTGTGTAATGTAGGTGTGATGTCAGCGTGTAGTCCTGCTGTGTAATGTAGGTGTGATGTCAGCGTGTAGTCCTGCTGTGTAATGTAGGTGTGATGTCAGCGTGTAGTCCTGCTGTGTAATGTAGGTGTGATGTCAGCGTGTACTCCTGCTGTGTAATGTAGGTGTGATGTCAGCGTGTAGTCCTGCTGTGTAATGTAGGTGTGATGTCAGCGTGTAGTCCTGCTGTGTAATGTAGGTGTGATGTCAGCGTGTACTCCTGCTGTGTAATGTAGGTGTGATGTCAGCGTGTAGTCCTGCTGTGTAATGTAGGTGTGATGTCAGCGTGTACTCTGCTGTGTAATGTAGGTGTGATGTCAGCGTGTAGTCCTGCTGTGTAATGTAGGTGTGATGTCAGCGTGTACTCCTGCTGTGTAATGTAGGTGTGATGTCAGCGTGTAGTCCTGCTGTGTAATGTAGGTGTGATGTCAGCGTGTAGTCCTGCTGTGTAATGTAGGTGTGATGTCAGCGTGTAGTCCTGCTGTGTAATGTAGGTGTGATGTCAGCGTGTAGTCCTGCTGTGTAATGTAGGGTGATGTCAGCGTGTAGTCCTGCTGTGTAATGTAGGTGTGATGTCAGCGTGTAGTCCTGCTGTGTAATGTAGGTGTGATGTCAGCGTGTAGTCCTGCTGTGTAATGTAGGTGTGATGTCAGCGTGTAGTCCTGCTGTGTAATGTAGGTGTGATGTCAGCGTGTAGTCCTGCTGTGTAATGTAGGTGTGATGTCAGCGTGTAGTCCTGCTGTGTAATGTAGGTGTGATGTCAGCGTGTACGTCCTGCTGTGTAATGTAGGTGTGATGTCAGCGTGTAGTCCTGCTGTGTAATGTAGGTGTGATGTCAGCGTGTACTCCTGCTGTGTAATGTAGGTGTGATGTCAGCGTGTAGTCCTGCTGTGTAATGTAGGTGTGATGTCAGCGTGTAGTCCTGCTGTGTAATGTAGGTGTGATGTCAGCGTGTACTCCTGCTGTGTAATGTAGGTGTGATGTCAGCGTGTACCTGCTGTGTAATGTAGGTGTGATGTCAGCGTGTACTCTGCTGTGTAATGTAGGTGTGATGTCAGCGTGTAGTCCTGCTGTGTAATGTAGGTGTGATGTCAGCGTGTAGCTCCTGCTGTGTAATGTAGGTGTGATGTCAGCGTGTAGTCCTGCTGTGTAATGTAGGTGTGATGTCAGCGTGTAGTCCTGCTGTGTAATGTAGGTGTGATGTCAGCGTGTAGTCCTGCTGTGTAATGTAGGTGTGATGTCAGCGTGTAGTCCTGCTGTGTAATGTAGGTGTGATGTCAGCGTGTAGTCCTGCTGTGTAATGTAGTGTGATGTCAGCGTGTAGTCCTGCTGTGTAATGTAGGTGTGATGTCAGCGTGTAGTCCTGCTGTGTAATGTAGGTGTGATGTCAGCGTGTACTCCTGCTGTGTAATGTAGGTGTGATGTCAGCGTGTAGTCCTGCTGTGTAATGTAGGTGTGATGTCAGCGTGTACTCCTGCTGTGTAATGTAGGTGTGATGTCAGCGTGTAGTCCTGCTGTGTAATGTAGGTGTGATGTCAGCGTGTAGCTCTGCTGTGTAATGTAGGTGTGATGTCAGCGTGTACGTCCTGCTGTGTAATGTAGGTGTGATGTCAGCGTGTAGTCCTGCTGTGTAATGTAGTGTGATGTCAGCGTGTACTCCTGCTGTGTAATGTAGGTGTGATGTCAGCGTGTAGTCCTGCTGTGTAATGTAGGTGTGATGTCAGCGTGTAGTCCTGCTGTGTAATGTAGGTGTGATGTCAGCGTGTACGTCCTGCTGTGTAATGTAGGTGTGATGTCAGCGTGTAGTCCTGCTGTGTAATGTAGGTGTGATGTCAGCGTGTATCCTGCTGTGTAATGTAGGTGTGATGTCAGCGTGTATCCTGCTGTGTAATGTAGTGTGATGTCAGCGTGTAGTCCTGCTGTGTAATGTAGGTGTGATGTCAGCGTGTAGTCCTGCTGTGTAATGTAGGTGTGATGTCAGCGTGTAGCTCCTGCTGTGTAATGTAGGTGTGATGTCAGCGTGTAGTCCTGCTGTGTAATGTAGGTGTGATGTCAGCGTGTACGTCCTGCTGTGTAATGTAGGTGTGATGTCAGCGTGTAGTCCTGCTGTGTAATGTAGGTGTGATGTCAGCGTGTAGTCCTGCTGTGTAATGTAGGTGTGATGTCAGCGTGTAGTCCTGCTGTGTAATGTAGGTGTGATGTCAGCGTGTAGTCCTGCTGTGTAATGTAGGTGTGATGTCAGCGTGTAGTCCTGCTGTGTAATGTAGGTGTGATGTCAGCGTGTAGTCCTGCTGTGTAATGTAGTGTGATGTCAGCGTGTACTCCTGCTGTGTAATGTAGGTGTGATGTCAGCGTGTAGTCCTGCTGTGTAATGTAGGTGTGATGTCAGCGTGTACTCTGCTGTGTAATGTAGGTGTGATGTCAGCGTGTAGCTCCTGCTGTGTAATGTAGTGTGATGTCAGCGTGTAGTCCTGCTGTGTAATGTAGGTGTGATGTCAGCGTGTAGTCCTGCTGTGTAATGTAGGTGTGATGTCAGCGTGTACTCCTGCTGTGTAATGTAGGTGTGATGTCAGCGTGTAGTCCTGCTGTGTAATGTAGGTGTGATGTCAGCGTGTAGTCCTGCTGTGTAATGTAGGTGTGATGTCAGCGTGTAGTCCTGCTGTGTAATGTAGGTGTGATGTCAGCGTGTTAGCTCCTGCTGTGTAATGTAGGTGTGATGTCAGCGTGTACTCCTGCTGTGTAATGTAGGTGTGATGTCAGCGTGTAGTCCTGCTGTGTAATGTAGGTGTGATGTCAGCGTGTACGTCCTGCTGTGTAATGTAGGTGTGATGTCAGCGTGTAGTCCTGCTGTGTAATGTAGGTGTGATGTCAGCGTGTAGTCCTGCTGTGTAATGTAGGTGTGATGTCAGCGTGTAGTCCTGCTGTGTAATGTAGGCTGTCGATGTCAGCGTGTAGTCCTGCTGTGTAATGTAGGTGTGATGTCAGCGTGTAGTCCTGCTGTGTAATGTAGGTGTGATGTCAGCGTGTAGTCCTGCTGTGTAATGTAGGTGTGATGTCAGCGTGTAGTCCTGCTGTGTAATGTAGGTGTGATGTCAGCGTGTAGTCCTGCTGTGTAATGTAGGTGTGATGTCAGCGTGTAGTCCTGCTGTGTAATGTAGGTGTGATGTCAGCGTGTAGTCCTGCTGTGTAATGTAGGTGTGATGTCAGCGTGTAGTCCTGCTGTGTAATGTAGGTGTGATGTCAGCGTGTAGTCCTGCTGTGTAATGTAGGTGTGATGTCAGCGTGTACGTCCTGCTGTGTAATGTAGGTGTGATGTCAGCGTGTAGTCCTGCTGTGAATGTAGGTGTGATGTCAGCGTGTACTCCTGCTGTGTAATGTAGGTGTGATGTCAGCGTGTAGTCCTGCTGTGTAATGTAGGTGTGATGTCAGCGTGTAGTCCTGCTGTGTAATGTAGGTGTGATGTCAGCGTGTAGTCCTGCTGTGTAATGTAGTGTGATGTCAGCGTGTAGTCCTGCTGTGTAATGTAGGTGTGATGTCAGCGTGTACGTCCTGCTGTGTAATGTAGGTGTGATGTCAGCGTGTAGTCCTGCTGTGTAATGTAGGTGTGATGTCAGCGTGTAGTCCTGCTGTGTAATGTAGGTGTGATGTCAGCGTGTAGTCCTGCTGTGTAATGTAGGTGTGATGTCAGCGTGTAGTCTCTGCTGTGTAATGTAGGTGTGATGTCAGCGTGTAGTCCTGCTGTGTAATGTAGGTGTGATGTCAGCGTGTAGTCCTGCTGTGTAATGTAGGTGTGATGTCAGCGTGTAGTCCTGCTGTGTAATGTAGGTGTGATGTCAGCGTGTAGTCCTGCTGTGTAATGTAGGTGTGATGTCAGCGTGTAGTCCTGCTGTGTAATGTAGGTGTGATGTCAGCGTGTACTCCTGCTGTGTAATGTAGGTGTGATGTCAGCGTGTAGTCCTGCTGTGTAATGTAGGTGTGATGTCAGCGTGTAGTCCTGCTGTGTAATGTAGGTGTGATGTCAGCGTGTAGTCCTGCTGTGTAATGTAGGTGTGATGTCAGCGTGTAGTCCTGCTGTGTAATGTAGGTGTGATGTCAGCGTGTAGCTCCTGCTGTGTAATGTAGGTGTGATGTCAGCGTGTAGTCCTGCTGTGTAATGTAGGTGTGATGTCAGCGTGTAGTCCTGCTGTGTAATGTAGGTGTGATGTCAGCGTGTAGTCCTGCTGTGTAATGTAGGTGTGATGTCAGCGTGTAGTCCTGCTGTGTAATGTAGGTGTGATGTCAGCGTGTAGTCCTGCTGTGTAATGTAGGTGTGATGTCAGCGTGTACGTCCTGCTGTGTAATGTAGGCTGTGATGTCAGCGTGTAGTCCTGCTGTGTAATGTAGGTGTGATGTCAGCGTGTAGTCCTGCTGTGTAATGTAGGTGTGATGTCAGCGTGTAGCTCCTGCTGTGTAATGTACGGTGTGATGTCAGCGTGTAGTCTGCTGCTGTAATGTAGGTGTGATGTCAGCGTGTAGTCCTGCTGTGTAATGTAGGCTGTGATGTCAGCGTGTACTCCTGCTGTGTAATGTAGGTGTGATGTCAGCGTGTACCTGCTGTGTAATGTAGGTGTGATGTCAGCGTGTAGTCTGCTGTGTAATGTAGGTGTGATGTCAGCGTGTAGTCCTGCTGTGTAATGTAGTGTGATGTCAGCGTGTATTCCTGCTGTGTAATGTAGGTGTGATGTCAGCGTGTAGTCCTGCTGTGTAATGTAGGTGATGTCAGCGTGTACTCTGCTGTAATGTAGTTGATGTCAGCGTGTAGTCCTGCTGTGTAATGTAGGTGTGATGTCAGCGTGTAGTCCTGCTGTGTAATGTAGGTGTGATGTCAGCGTGTAGTCCTGCTGTGTAATGTAGGTGTGATGTCAGCGTGTAGTCCTGCTGTGTAATGTAGGTGTGATGTCAGCGTGTAGTCCTGCTGTGTAATGTAGTGTGATGTCAGCGTGTAGTCCTGCTGTGTAATGTAGGTGTGATGTCAGCGTGTATCCTGCTGTGTAATGTAGGTGTGATGTCAGCGTGTAGTCCTGCTGTGTAATGTAGGTGTGATGTCAGCGTGTAGTCCTGCTGTGTAATGTAGGTGTGATGTCAGCGTGTAGCCTGCTGTGTAATGTAGTGTGATGTCAGCGTGTATCCTGCTTGTAATGTAGGTGTGATGTCAGCGTGTAGTCCTGCTGTGTAATGTAGGTGTGATGTCAGCGTGTAGTCCTGCTGTGTAATGTAGTGTGATGTCAGCGTGTAGTCCTGCTGTGTAATGTAGGTGTGATGTCAGCGTGTAGTCCTGCTGTGTAATGTAGGTGTGATGTCAGCGTGTAGTCCTGCTGTGTAATGTAGGTGTGATGTCAGCGTGTAGTCCTGCTGTGTAATGTAGGTGTGATGTCAGCGTGTAGTCCTGCTGTGTAATGTAGGTGTGATGTCAGCGTGTAGTCCTGCTGTGTAATGTAGGTGTGATGTCAGCGTGTAGTCCTGCTGTGTAATGTAGGTGTGATGTCAGCGTGTAGTCCTGCTGTGTAATGTAGGTGTGATGTCAGCGTGTAGTCCCTGCTGTGTAATGTAGGTGTGATGTCAGCGTTTAGTCCTGCTGTGTAATGTAGTGTGATGTCAGCGTTGTACTCCTGCTGTGTAATGTAGCTGTGATGTCAGCGTGTATTCCTGCTGTGTAATGTAGCTGTGATGTCAGCGTGTAGTCCTGCTGTGTAATGTAGCTGTGATGTCAGCGTGTAGTCTCGCTGCTGTAATGTAGGTGTGATGTCAGCGTGTAGTCCTGCTGTGTAATGTAGGTGTGATGTCAGCGTGTAGTCCTGCTGATGTAATGTAGGTGTGATGTCAGCGTGTAGTCCTGCTGTGTAATGTAGGTGTGATTGTCAGCGTCGTAGCTCCTGCTGTGTAATGTAGGTGTGATGTCAGCGTTGTAGTCCTGCTGTGTAATGTAGGTGTGATGTCAGCGTGTAGTCCTGCTGTGTAATGTAGCTGTGATGTCAGCGTGTACTCTGCTGTGTAATGTAGGTGTGATGTCAGCGTGTAGTCCTGCTGTGTAATGTAGTTG